>NC_083437.1:19743687-20043687 GCF_020745735.1 Hemiscyllium ocellatum
AGTGCGTAGGAGGGAGGGGGGAACTGGGGCAGGTTACCTGAGGGTGGGGGGAACCTGGGGTTTGGGTTGGAGTAAATTGGGTGGGGTTGACGGTAGAAGTGTGGGGGGTGAAGTAAACCGTGTTGGGAATAGGGGCTCGAGGTGATAATCACAGGAAGCTGGAAACTTAAGTCAGGAAAGTGGGGAGAACATTGGGAGGGGGGGTGGTGGGATTGAGTGAGGGTATGATGAGGGAGTGGGGTTTGGGGATAATAATTTAAATCTTTTTGGCGTGTTACCCTGCATCAATATTAACCCTTTGGAAATTGATCCTTTTGTAACACTGATCAGAGTGCTGCCTCTGGGTTCCCCACACTATTGTAGTGGGAGGGTGGCTGTGTCAGTGAGTGCTGATATATTTGCTTATTGTGAGTTCACTGAGGGGGTTAAAACATTCGCTGATTAAACATGGTATGAAGAAATGGCGTGGCTTGAATATTTACATGTTCACTCTCTCTTCCCCTGGAATATCTAAGAGGATATCCTCATTTTTGTGTGTGTCTCTCTCTCTATATAAAACCTCGAGTCTCCCAGGATTTTGAAAGGAAATCCTACGGAATGGTCCAGAGCAGTTGGAAAGTGGTTGTTGGAATTGTGCCCACGGGATGCTGGGATCCAACGGCCGTGTGGTTTAGTTTGTTTCTCTCGAGTGACAGTGTGAGTTGGGTTTGCTTTCTCCAGTGGGCTGTGCAGAGGCTGCTGGTCTGTGTGAGGAGATCATTACCGTGTGGTATGTGCTGGGCTGCAGCTTTCCAGGCCTCAAGGCCCTCCCCCCCCTCTTTTTGTGGGAAAGTGTTCGGAAAAGGAAGCCACAAATTACGAATTCCAGTGTTGAGAGGGACACTAGGGGACTCGGATTCCTTTGCAATTTCCCGGCACACCAGACAGCATTCCAGGATCCCAGCAGTTGCTGTGTTTTCACTTGCAGTTGTTTTGAATGGGACTGTACTGTTCTGTCTCCTTTGATCAGTCCCATCCCTTCATTCAAAAATGAAATGACGGTTTCTAAGACCTTGTTTGCTTTGCGCTAATTTATGACTGCCTTGTTCAATCGCTAGTTTTGCATCGAGGTTTCTGAATAATGTAGTGTTCCCATGATTGGGGCTTATTGTGCTCATATAGCTGAGGCTTCCTCTCATCCAACAAAACCTGGGAGTTTGGGAGCACAGGGACTGATTCTCTCTCCTTTACCCATGTGTCGTCTCTGAGCTGAGCTGTTGGTGCTGATGATGTTCTGTTGGACTTTGTTTGATGATGTGAGTCTGTTTATTATTGATGCTCATTGCACTTAATTATTGAAGCGTTGGTGTGGACGCGGAAAGGTGAGCGACTGTAGAAGTTGCTGGGCGCTCGTGCTATAAACAGGGAGTAAATAATTTCAGGGTCTGGGCATAAATGGAAACTGGTGTCACCTCTGCACAGCTCCGAGGGATAACGGATACGACATTGCGCACTCTCCTTTTCAACCATCGTTTCTGTGTTAATGTCACCTGGCTCTTTTCATAAGATATTGGTTGGGGACTGTATAAAGTGCCCCCCCCACTGCGCTGTGTTTGCAGTTCTAGATAAAGCCTCCCCCACTGCGCCGTTTGCAGTTCTAGATTAAGCACCCCCCCCCACTGTGCTGTGTTTGCAGTTCTAGATAAAATCCTCCCCCACTGTGCTGTTTGCAGTTCTAGATAAAGCCCGCTCCCACTGCACTGTTTGCAGTTCTAGATAAAGCCCCTGCTTCCACTGCACTGTTTGCAGTTCTATATAAAGCACCCCCCACTGCGCTGTGCTGGCAGTTCTAGATAAAGCCCCCCCGCACTGTGCTGTGTTTGCAGTTCTAGATAACCCCACTGTGCTGTGTTTGCAGTTCGAGATAAAGCCCCCACTCCCACTCCGCTGTTTGCAGTTGTAGATAAAGCCCCCCCACACTGCACTGTTTGCAGTTCTAGGTAAAGCCCCCCCAGTGTGCTGTTTGCAGTTCTAGATAAAGCACTTCCCCCCCCACCACCACCACTGCGCTATGTTTGCAGTGCTAGATAAACCCCCCCCCCCACTGCGCTGTTTGCAGTTCTAGATAAAACCCAACCACCACTGTGCTGTGTTTGCAGTTCTAGATAAAACCCAACCACCACTGTGCTGTGTTTGCAGTTTTAGATAAAGCCCCTTACTGTGCTGTTTGCAGTTCTAGATAAAACCCAACCACCACTGTGCTGTGTTTGCAGTTCTAGATAAAGCCCCTGACTGTGCTGTTTACAGTTCTAGATAAAGCCCCCACCCCACTGTGCTGTTTGCAGATCTAGATAAAGCCCCTCTCCACTGCGCTGTTTGCAGTTCTAGATAAAGCACCCCCCCACTGTGCTGTGTTTGCAGTTCTAGATAAAGCACCCCCCAACTGGCTGTGTTTGCAGTTCTAGATAACCCCACTGTGCTGTGTTTGCAGTTCGAGATAAAGCCCGCTCCCACAGTGCTGTTTGCAGTTCTAGATAAAGCCCCCGCTCCCACTGCACTGTGCTGGCAGGTCTAGATAAAGCCCCCCCACTGTGCTGTGTTTGCAGTTCTAGATAAAGCCCCCCACTGCGCTGTTTGCAGTTCTAGATAAAGCACCTCCCCACCCCACTGTGCTGTGTTTGCAGTTCGAGATAACCCCACTGTGCTGTTTGCAGTTCGAGATAAAGCCCCTGCTTCCACTGCACTGTTTGCAGTTCTATATAAAGCACCCCCCACTGCGCTGTGCTGACAGTTCTAGATTAAGCACCCCCCACTGTGCTGTGTTTGCAGTTCGAGATAAAGCCCGCTCCCACTGCACTGTTTGCAGTTCTAGATAAAGCCCCTGCTTCCACTGCACTGTTTGCAGTTCTGTATAAAGCACCCCCCACTGCGCTGTGCTGGCAGTTCTAGATAAAGCCCCCCCGCACTGTGCTGTGTTTGCAGTTCTAGATAACCCCACTGTGCTGTGTTTGCAGTTCGAGATAAAGCCCCCACTCCCACTCCGCTGTTTGCAGTTGTAGATAAAGCCCCCCCACCCCCCCCCCCCCCCACACTGCACTGTTTGCAGTTCTAGGTAAAGCCCCCCCAGTGTGCTGTTTGCAGTTCTAGATAAAGCACTTCCCCCCCCCCCCACCACCACCACTGCGCTATGTTTGCAGTGCTAGATAAACCCCCCCCCCACTGCGCTGTTTGCAGTTCTAGATAAAACCCAACCACCACTGTGCTGTGTTTGCAGTTCTAGATAAAACCCAACCACCACTGTGCTGTGTTTGCAGTTTTAGATAAAGCCCCTTACTGTGCTGTTTGCAGTTCTAGATAAAACCCAACCACCACTGTGCTGTGTTTGCAGTTCTAGATAAAGCCCCTGACTGTGCTGTTTACAGTTCTAGATAAAGCCCCCACCCCACTGTGCTGTTTGCAGATCTAGATAAAGCCCCTCTCCACTGCGCTGTTTGCAGTTCTAGATAAAGCACCCCCCCCACTGTGCTGTGTTTGCAGTTCTAGATAAAGCACCCCCCAACTGGCTGTGTTTGCAGTTCTAGATAACCCCACTGTGCTGTGTTTGCAGTTCGAGATAAAGCCCGCTCCCACAGTGCTGTTTGCAGTTCTAGATAAAGCCCCCGCTCCCACTGCACTGTGCTGGCAGTTCTAGATAAAGCCCCCCCACTGTGCTGTGTTTGCAGTTCTAGATAAAGCCCCCCACTGCGCTGTTTGCAGTTCTAGATAAAACCCAACCACCACTGCTGTGTTTGCAGTTTTAGATAAAGCCCCTTACTGTGCTGTTTGCAGTTCTAGATAAAACCCAACCACCACTGTGCTGTGTTTGCAGTTCTAGATAAAGCCCCTTACTGTGCTGTTTACAGTTCTAGATAAAGCCCCCACCCCACTGTGCTGTTTGCAGATCTAGATAAAGCCCCTCTCCACTGCGCTGTTTGCAGTTCTAGATAAAGCACCCCCCCACTGTGCTGTGTTTGCAGTTCTAGATAAAGCACCCCCCAACTGGCTGTGTTTGCAGTTCTAGATAACCCCACTGTGCTGTGTTTGCAGTTCGAGATAAAGCCCGCTCCCACAGTGCTGTTTGCAGTTCTAGATAAAGCCCCCGCTCCCACTGCACTGTGCTGGCAGTTCTAGATAAAGCCCCCCCACTGTGCTGTGTTTGCAGTTCTAGATAAAGCACCTCCCCACCCCACTGTGCTGTGTTTGCAGTTCGAGATAACCCCACTGTGCTGTTTGCAGTTCGAGATAAAGCCCCTGCTTCCACTGCACTGTTTGCAGTTCTATATAAAGCACCCCCCACTGCGCTGTGCTGACAGTTCTAGATTAAGCACCCCCCACTGTGCTGTGTTTGCAGTTCGAGATAAAGCCCGCTCCCACTGCACTGTTTGCAGTTCTAGATAAAGCCCCTGCTTCCACTGCACTGTTTGCAGTTCTATATAAAGCACCCCCCACTGCGCTGTGCTGGCAGTTCTAGATAAAGCCCCCCCGCACTGTGCTGTGTTTGCAGTTCTAGATAACCCCACTGTGCTGTGTTTGCAGTTCGAGATAAAGCCCCCACTCCCACTCCGCTGTTTGCAGTTGTAGATAAAGCCCCCCCAGTGTGCTGTTTGTAGTTCTAGATAAAGCCCCCCCCACTGTGCTGTGTCTGCAGTTCTAGATAACCCCACTGTGCTGTGTTTGCAGTTCGAGATAAAGCCCCCGCTCCCACTGCGCTGTTTGCAGTTGTAGATAAAACCCCCCCACTCCCCCCCCCCACACTGCGCTGTTTGCAGTTCTAGGTAAAGCCACCCCAGTGTGCTGTTTGCAGTTCTAGATAAAGCACTCCGCCCCACCACCACCACCACCACTACTGCGCTGTGTTTGCAGTTCTAGATAAAGCCCCCCCACTGCATTGTTTGCAGTTCCAGATAAAGCCCCCCCTCCACTGTGCTGTGTTTGTAGTTCTACATAAAGCCCCCCCAACTGTGCTGTGTTTGCAGTTCTAGATAAAACCCCCCCACTGCTGTGTTTGCAATTCTAGATAAAGCCCCCCCACTGTGCTGTATTTGCAGTTCTAGATAAACCCCCCCACCCCCCACTGTGCTGTGCTTGCAGTTCTAGATAAAGCCCCCCCCCACTGTGCTGTTTGCACTTCTAGATAAAGCCCACCCCCACCTCCCCCACTGCGCTGTGTTTGTGTTCTCAGGTAAAGCGTGCCCCCTCACTGCACTGTGTTTGCTGTTCTCGAGTAAGCCTTTCTGAACCAGAATTGTGCCGAGAGAAATCACTTAGTGCAGTGAAATGCCAGCAGCTACGAGTCTATCACTGGTGGTGGGAGCCATTCCCCCAAATGTTATGAAGGGAAATGCAATGAGTTGAAAACTCTGCGTCATGTATTACCAGTTGAGAGAGAAATGGTGCCCTTCAAATAATGCAATGGCGTTTCACTTGGTAAACAGACCATGCTTTGGTTTACCTTTTGATCTGCAGGACAGCCCCTCCCCTGGTCCTGCTCTGCAGTGTCAGCCCAAATCATTTGGTCAGATCCACGAGTGGGTCTACAGCTGTCAGACTCCAATATTGCAGCTAGCCTGGTGTTTGAGCGTGTTCCTCCTGGGCATTTTCCAGGAGCTGAGAGGAAAAGGAAGTGTCGTCCACGAGTAGATCCGTGGCCATCCTTGTAACAGCTGGTGGGGGGCAGGGTTCATAATTCCCAACGCTGAGGAGAGAGGAAATCCCAGCGCCCTGGGTTCCAGTTTTAAAGGAGAGCCAATGACTGCGGGTGAGGTTGGCAAAGATGGTGCAGGAAAGGGAAGGGCTGATCACTGGTAGCAGCTTTTTTTTTCTGTCAAGCCTGAGATATAAACAGCTCTCCTTTTGAGGGTCACTGTCCTCTGATTGTTGGGAATCCTGCACTGAGCAGCTGTTCCTGACCGTTTGCCTTGACCCTGAAATGGAAGTGATCTTATTTCATAAACGATGCATTCTTTTCCCTGAAGTGAGTTCTTGTTCAAATGAAAGTGGATGCAGGTTCCCACATACATTTGAACAAGGACTGCACTTTTGGGAGGGTGGGGGTAGTTAGTGGTGTATTTTTCCAAAGCCAGTTTTTGTCTGTGGAAGGTACAGCGTGTGTAAAGCTTTACCTTGTGTAAGAACATGCCTCTCAATGTGCATCAGGTTTAAAAAGACTGTGATAATTCTGACTCGATCATGGTGAAATCACGCCATTAGTGACACGAAGGTGATTCAGCCATTCTTTAAATAGATGCTGATTTATTTTAAATAAGAGTTTGAAGATTTCTTAACCACTAGGCTGCTTAATCAGTTACAGTAAGAGAGAAAACCGTACTTAAGCAGCGTTACAAATGAGTAAGTAAGCCTTACTGTGCTGAATTGCTGTACAGTTGCACTTGCCCACTGAATACATATCTCTACAGCCACACTTAGCCACTGACCAAATGCTACATCTTTTATCCACTCACACAGTGACTACTCCTTTTCTTAGACTGATTAATGCATCTTCCAGTTATCCAGTGAACTTTGTCGAATAAATAATCTCAAAACAGTTCCACGGTGAGTAATATTAAATTTTGCAGATGCTGGTATAATAGAAAAGTTGGGTGAGTCGGTGAGTGAAGGAAAACCAATTAAGATTGCGAGATCCTTCAGGATTATCAGGAGGTGAAAGAGGCCGGTGCAGATTTGTGGATGAGTTTGTGGGACTTTGGTGTTGCAGATGAGGAGGGAGGGTGAGAGAGTATTAGTTCAGGGGATGATGGTCCATGCTCAGCAGTGCGCCTGTGATCCTGGGCTGTCAAAGTTGGTATTTGGGATCCAGTCAATGTAGAGGCCCTACTCTCCCAACAGCAGCCTCTTTGTCTCCAGGTTTGATGAGGATTTCCGTACTGGTGCCAAGAGACCTGCGCATTGGAGGGTCGCGGAGAACTCGGATAGAGCGAACCAAGCCACTGGCACCCTGGCAGTTCTCAGCGACAAGATCAAAGAGAGGGTGGGAGGCTGGAAGGAGGGATTCTGTTAGATTGGGGAGGCTGAGGGTAGGAGGAAGGATCCAATGTGCAAGTCTGGGTGAGGGGCCGCTTGGTCACAGCAGTAAGTGTGAAGGGAGCAAAAGAAGAGCTTGGAATCCTGTGGAGTTTGAGCCTTTTTCAGCTCTGGATTTAAGGGAATGTAGCTGAAGAATTATAAATAGCAGAACGGAAACCCAAATGTGTTTGTCCATATTCTTTCGGCTGCACCCCATCAATGTCAAGCTTGCAGGAGAGTTTAGAGGGGGGGGGGGGGGGTCGCTGCAGATGGTCGATTCAGAAGTTGAGGCTTTGGGAAAGGATATACATCCCACACTGAGTGGCCCCTGAGCCTGGGGAATTTTCTCGAGCTCAGAGTGTTTGGCATTTGGGATGGGATTCAGGGAATTTCTGCAGAGGCTGCGTGAGTTGGCGGCAGGTCAGAAAGGACCGTTTGTTTGTTTGACGTGATCAAGCTGTGCTGGGCTTCTGAAATAATGACGAGTTTGTGGCCTCTTGCCAATTTATCTGACACCCTCCGAACAAGCTGACAGGCCCTTGACAATAATCCGACTGATCCTCAAAACATGCGGGAATGGGAATCTAAACTCAGTACACCTCTGCTCTGAAATGCATTTACAAGATTTGCCAATGATGTGATGGTACGTTGCTGTGAACTTTCAATTTGATCCCAACTGAATTTGCATTCTTGCCATTCCCACCCTAAGCCCTCGCCTTGCAATCCTCAAAGCCTCCTGGTTAACCTTACTCATTGTGATGGAAGTTTGCAGTTACAGTCAGTGTGCTGCACTGGAATTCAGCATGTCCATAAAGATGTTTACAAATACTTATAGATGCACCTCAGAAAATGTTCTCTCTGGATACATCACAGCTTGGTACGGCACCTGCTCTGCTTAGGACTGTAAGAAACTACAGCAAGTTCATGAACATAGCCCAGACCCATCATGGAAGCCAACCTTCCATCCATTGACTCCCTCTATATTTCTCACTGCCTCGGGAAGACAGTCAACATCATCGAAGACCCCTCCCACCCGGGTTATGATCTCAATCTCTTCCATCAGGCAGAAGATACAAAAGCTTAAACACATGGACAGACAGATTCAAGGACAGCTTCTTCCCCACTGTTATTAGACCGCTGAATAGACTTTCCAGTTTCAAATGTTGATCTTGCTGTTTGTGCACCTTCTGTACAGCCGACACATTGTATCCCTCGCTCTGTTCCAATACCCTACTGCACTTTGTATGGTATGATCTCCCTGTCCTGCACGCAAAACAAAACATCTCACTGTACCAAGGTGCACATGACAATAAATCAAATCGCAAACAGATACCATCTGTTTCCTGCTCCCATTTTGCCCTCCTCCATCCTGAAGGCCCTGCCCTGGCTGTTGCTGGGTTACAGATGCTGCTCCGTGAGCCTGTATACTGAGGCAGCCGGCTACTGGAACCTAATGGAGCTGAGCTGGATTCTGTCTTTACCCAGCACTTGCACGGGTATCGCTGGATCACAGTCAAATGTAGGGAACCCGTCTGAATCTCTTCTCTCTCCCTTTCTTCCTAGTGCAAGGTGCTGGTGTTGCACTGGCAGAGAGCAGTGTGGAGGAGATCAGGGGATGAACCTGGGTCTTCCTGGTTGGCAGTGCCCCAGAAACACACTAGGTGCATCAATCAACCAGGATGCTCCCAATCTTTATTCACAATCCAGATATGTGTGTGTGTGTGTGTAGTTGCAGTAGTATCATGAACAGCTTGGCACATGTTACCTTGTGCCAGGTTCAATTCCCAATGTCATTCACACCTTCCATCAATCCTCAAAGCAACAAGATTCACTGCCTAATTATGGAGAATCCATCTCTCCTTGTTCTCCTTCCTGGGTTACAGGCCCATATCACAATCTCTGCGCTCCATGCGGGATGCACTTCTGTGTTGACCGAAGAGATTCTGATAATTTGATTGGATTTGTATGGTGTGATTTGGATCGTACCAAAATCATCAGCTAGCACTGCTGTCTAAATGAACAGAGTGGTCCCAACATCATTACTCACTTGGGCCAAACTTGCTTCATGTGGCAGCAAATGAAATTGCAAAGGCGAGATGTCTCATTTTAGATACGGTGCCTACAACTGGATGATTTAGAGTCATAGTCATAGAGATGTACAGCATGGAAACAGACCCTTCGGTCCACGCCGACCAGATATCCTAACCCAATCTAGTCCCACCTGCCAGCACCTGGCCCATATCCCTCCAAACCCTTCCTATTCATATACCCATCCAAATGCCTCTTAAATGTTGCAATTGTACCAGCCTTCAACACTTCCTCTGGCAGCTCATTCCATACACGTACCACCCTCTGCATGAACAAGTTGCCCCTTAGGTCTCTTTTATATCTTTTCCCCTCTCACCCTAAACCTATGCCCTCTAGTTCTGGACTCCCTTACCCCAGGGAAAAGACGTTGTCTATTTACTCTATCCATGCAGCTTATGATTTTATAAACCTCTATCAGGTCACCCCTCAGCCTCCGACACTCCAGGGAAAACAGCCACGTCACATTCTGTTGGTCCACTACCCAGCTATATAAATGTAGCCCTGTCATGGTAACACTGATATTATACTGATTCCGATTACAATCAGGAACACTGCCTTAGTCTTATCCACGTTTGGAATTTATTTCCAGGATATCAGAGCACATCACCATTTTCTGTGTTTTTTTAAAATTCTGTTGTCATGAGTGGGTTCCAAATCCGACTATACAAAAGGGAGTCTTGATTTTTCAGTAGCTTTTTAAAATGCTTTTTAAATAACAAGTGTGAGGTTTCCAGGTTAAGACCTGTCTTTTCATTTGCAGCAATGTATTGACAGTGTTGGAGGTGGCTGTGGTGGGGGAGACGGCTCCTCACTGTAGCTGGCAGCCTCGTGCTGTATCTCTGTGCTGTCTGTAAAAAACCAGCCTGGCTGGAGATTTATCTGTTCACTAACTGGATAGAGACTGTTTGCTGAGTTCAAGGTGGGGCTGGTTGGTGTGAAGGACGGTGTTGAAGGTCAGTGTCATTTTCTTTGTGTCTGAGGAGAGTCCAATCTCTCTTGGCCCCAGGTGCATGACTGCGAAACTTGCAGCACCCTGGAGTGTATAGGAGCAGGGTGAACCTCAAGTCACCTGAGGGCAAATTGACAGGATCAGGTGCAACCTAGGCTTTACTTGCTGTCTGTATTGTATTGATTGCTGAAATTACCGGGGAAGAAGTCAAGTGTAAACTTGGCCACTTCACCCAATCAAGCAGATTTTCACTCCAGTGGGCTCTGACAACACAGAGGCAGACCATTCAGCCCAACATGCCTGTGCTGGCCCCTTGAAGGAGCTATTCAATCAATTCCACTCTCCTCTTTCTCCATGGCGCTACAGAGACTGTTTTCAGAAGAGACTGTTGGACCTGCTTCCAGCCTGGAAGCTTGTGGATTGATTGCAATTAGATGACAGTTTGAAGCTGAAGCCACTACTTAGAAACTTGTCAATGCAAGTCACTCCATCTGGAATTGATGCTAACTGAGTTGCCCTGCCTCCAGTCAATAAACGTGAATGAATTCCCAAACACAGAAGACAAGAGTCCTCTTACCCCCACAGAGGGCTTCTAGTGGGCATCTTTATTCACACATGGGATGTGGGCATTGATGGCTGCGCTAATATTTAGTGCCTGTTCCTAGTCATAGCGATGTACAGCATGGAAACAGACCCTTCGGTCCAACCCGTCCATGCCGACCAGATATCCCAACCCAATCTAGTCCCACCTGCCAGCACCCGGCCCATATCCCTCCAAACCTTTCCTATTCATATACCCATCCAGGTGCCTTTTAAATGCTGTAATTGTACCAGCCTCCACCACTTCCTCTGGCAGCTCATTCCATACATCCACCACCCTCTGCGTGGAAAATTTGCCCCTTAGGTCCCTTTTATCTCTTTTCCCTCTCACCCTAAACCTATGTCCTCTTGTTCTGGACTCACCCACCCCAGGGAAACAACCTTACTATTTATCCTATTCATGCCTCTCATGAATTTATAAACCTCTATAATGTCACCCCTTAGCCTCTGACGCTCCAGGGAAAACAGCCCCAGCCTATTCAGCCTCTCCCTGTAGCTCAAATCCTCCAACCTTGGAAACATCTTTGTAAATCTTTTCCGAACCCTTTCAAGTTTCACAATTTCCCTCTTATAGGAAGGAGACCTAGTTGCCCTTGAGAAGATGGTGGTAAGCTGCTTTCTGGAGTCGCTGTAGTCCATTTGGTGTAGGTAACGCCACAATGTTGTGAGCAAGGGAATTCCAGGATTTTGAACGGACGATGATATATTTAAAAGTCAGGCATGGAGGGAACATGGTGCTATTCCTTTGTGGCTGTTGCCCTTGTTTTTCTAGATTGTGGAGGATGGAAGGTGCTATCTCTGGAGCCTCGGCGAATTTCTGCAGTGCGCCTTGTAGATCCACACTGTTGCTACTGGGTGTCAGTGACGGGGGAGGGAATATTTATGAAGGTAGTGCCAATCTGTACCTGGCACTCCTGATCCTGACCGTCTCCATCTTACCGCTGGAGGATGTCCACCCAATAGTTTGTGAGCAGCTCAGTTTTGTACATTGCAAAACACTCCGCTTCTGCCTCAAGTCCAAGGCTTTTGCTGCACCAGGTACATCTTCAACCTGGTGCTGTTTTCAGGGCAGTAGGACACTTGGGTCAAACCTGCCTCCTGCACTGACATTGCTGAAAGCTGCACATTGGTTGTGCCTACAAGCCAGGATGTCATCACCCTCTTTGTCTGACCCCTTCCCTTCCTTCACTTCTGACCTTCTGTCAGGTGATGTGTATTGCTTGACTCAAACCACACTGAGGGCCTCCTCTCTGCCTCACTACTCAGGCACCGTGCTGCCTCCTTACAGGCCAAGAACTGACGATCCTTCATGATCCTGTGCCGAACCAGAGGACACAGCTTAAAAATACGGGGTAGACCATTTAGGACAGAGATGAGGAGAAACTTCTTCACCCAGAGAGTGGTGGCTGTGTGGAATGCTCTGCCCCAGAGGGCAGTGGAGGCCCAGTCTCTGGATTCATTTAAGAAAGAGTTGGATAGAGCTCTCAAAGATAGTGGAATCAAGGGTTATGGAGATAAGGCAGGGAGCAGATACTGATTAGGAATGATCAGCCATGATCATATTGAATGGCGGTGCAGGCTCGAAGGGCTGAATGGCCTACTCCTGCACCTATTGTCTATTACCCCTGGATTCGCTCCGTATGGGACCAACTGTCTTCCACCTCCATCCATTTCAATTGCTTCTCCATTCTCTTTCCTCCTTTTCCAATCTAACGGCGTGAGCGTCACCCCAACCCCCTGAGTCGAACACCGAATAATTGGTTGCTGTGACGAATGGAGTTGTTTGAGTTTGTAAACTGTAAGAGGAAGGCTTTCTGCCATGAGGTGGCAAGCTCTGAGGCTGGAAATTCTGGCTTGTCTTGGGCGGTGAGGGAGAGGCCAGGGAAGGACAGTGCCTGAGTAGTGAGGCTGGAGCTGGCCCTCAGGAGGAACCAGATTGGAAGGGATGGACAGTCTGTCAGTAGGGATTTGCTGTGTTGAAGTGTCTGGAAAGGTGTGCACATGGATCCAGCAATAGGATAGTAGATACTATACATGCCTGAAAGCAAAAAGCATTGCAGGGACATGGAGAAAAGAGGGTAAAGGATTAACAGGATTGCTGTTCCTTGAAATTGGAGTCGCAGGTAGATAGGATAGTGAAGGTGGCGTTTGCTATGCTTGCCTTTATTGGTCAGTGTATTGAGTACAGGGTTTGGGAGGTCATGTTGCTGCTGTGCAGGACATTGGTTAGGCCACTGTTGGAATATTGTGTGCACTTCTGGTCTCCTCCCTATCGGAAAGATGTTGTGAAATTTGAAACGGTTCAGAAAAGGTTTACAAGGACGTTGCCCGGGTTGGAGGATTTGAGTTATAGGGAGAGGCTGAACAGGCTGGGGCTGTTTTCCCTGGAGTGTCGGAGGATGAGGGTGACCTTATAGAGGTTTATAAAATCATGACTGGCATGGATAGGATAAACAGACAAGGTCTTTCCCCTGGGGTGGGGGAGTCCAGGACTAGATGGCATAGGTTTAGGGTGAGGGGGGAAAGGTTTAAAAGGGACCTAAGGGGCAACGTTTTCACTCAGAGGGTGGTACATGTATGGAATGAGCTGCCAGAGGAAGTGGTGGAGGCTGGTACAATTGCAACATTTAAAAGGCATTTGGATGGGTATATGAATAGGAAGGGTTTGGAGGGATATGGGCCAGGTGCTGGCAGGTGGGACTAGATTGGGTTGGGATAGCTGGTCGGCATGGACGGGTTGGACCGAAGGGTCTGTTTCCATGCTGTGCATTTCTATGACACTATGACTCTAAGGGTTTAGACAGATATGGGCTGGGTGCTGGCAAATGAGACTGGATTAATTTAGGATATCTGGTCACATGTATGAGTTGGACCGAAGGGTTTGTTTCCGTGCTGTACATCTCTATGACTCTCTAACTCTAAGAGCTGGGAAATCCTGATGACTGACTGACCTCCTTCTGTGCTGTACATTCGGGGTAATGGATTAGCTCACTGGGAAGACACCAGCACTGAGGGGGCAGAAGGGTCAATCCAATATGATCCCATGACACCTCCCCAGCTTTATCTCTCTAGTTTTCCCTGTTCACATTAAGCTAGTCTAATTTAGCCAACAGTTGCAATGAGAGACTTGGAAAAACGTAGACCTGCATTAACTGGATCAGAGAAGATTAAGCTGGGATCAAAAAGGCGGTTTTGAAATTTTGAGAGGGTAAATAGAAAAAGATTATTTCCACTAATCAGTGATTCAGTAACAAGGGCCATAAACACAGGATTAGAAGAGAGAGAGGGGATGGTTTTTTTTTTGAAAGCTTTCAGAATGGAAGCTGCAGGCTTAACTGAAATAAACTTGTCAGAAAATATTATCGAGAGAGAAAGTGGAAAAGACACTTTGAAACTGTGCTTAGTAATACCTGGGCAAGGAACATCGATGTTTCAAAACAAAAGACAAATATTCCAAAACTTGACGTTTGTATCTAATGGTATGTAAATGAATGCACAAAGCAATTAAAACACAGTTGGAGAGTAACAATCATTACTGCTCACCACAGCACAGGGTGACAGCTATTGCAGAGGTTATAGAGTCTTTACAGTGTAGAAGCAGGCCATTTGGACCATGCTCCGTACCCTAGTAACCCCATGGTTTCCATGGCTAACCCTGGCCTGTAAGGATACTATGCTTAAAAATGTGTTGCTGGTCAAAGCACAGCAGGCCAGGCAGCATCTCAGGAATAGAGAATTCGACATTTCAAGCATAAGCCCTTCATCAGGAGGTCAGGCTGAAGAGATGCTGCACTTTTCCAGCAACACATTTTTAAGCTCTGATCCCCAGTCCTCACTTTCTCCTGTAAGGATACTATGGCAATTTAGTCTGGCCAGTCCACCTGACCTGCACATCTTTGGACTGAAAGGAAGAAACTGGAGGACACCCACACAGACACAAGGAGAATGTGCAAACTTAACACAGACAGTCACCCGAGGCTGCAATCGAACCTGGGCCCCTGGCGCTGTGAGGCAGCAATGCTAACCACCATGCCACCCTCAGCGACTCAGATTTGGACAGGACTATGAAGTGAATATTCCTGGAGTTAGAGGGGGAAAGGGGTCTGATAAGAAGGATGTTTTTGCTGCACTGGAATGATTTGGATGTTCATGGAGGCTATGTAAGGATAGAAACCACATGGCTTGAGTTAAAAACCAGACAGGAATAGGACAATTTTTATCATATGTTGCAAGTGACTGATCAGTGGAAGTTGGATAGTGGCGAGATTGGTCAACAGTGCAGCGCAATGAGTCTCAACCTTGCACAACAACACTGGGTGAACTTTAAACTTAAATTCCAAGATTGCTGAAGGAAGAGTCATGCATGTTGTTAGAGTGAAGTTATTGTTTAGGTTGAGGTTTCAGTTCAGGGTGGTTGCTGTGTTAAAACTACCCCATTTGGGACAAGACAAATAATCTGATGCTTATTTCACTTGCAATTTTTTTTGAGCCTTACAGCTTGCAGTATGACAGCTGTCTTTCTAAATTGGCAATGGCAACTTCACTTCTAAGATAATACATTGACGTTTAAATCACTTTTAGGACATCCTGATAGCATCAAAAGTGCAAGACCATTACTTTTTTTTTGGAATTTCTCTAGATCAGTATTTTGCAAGTTATAGGGACGTGCAGCATGGAAACAGACCCTTCGGTCCAACCCGTCCATCCGACCAGGTATCCTAACCTAATCTAGTCCCACCTGCCAACACTTGGCCCATATCCCTCCAAACCCTTCCTACTTATTTACCCATCCAGATGCCTTTTCAATGCTGTAATTGTACCAGCCTCCACCACTTCCTCTGGCAGCTCATTCCATACACGCACCACCCTCTGCGTGAAAAAGTTGCCTCTTTAGGTTCCTTTTAAATCTTTCTCCTCTCACCTTAAACCGATGTCCTCTAGTTTTGATCACCCTCTCCAGTCCCCTCATGATTGTATAAACCTCTGAGGTCACCCCTCAGCTTCCATTCCATGGAAAACAGCCCCAACCTATTCAGCCTCACCCTATAGCTCAAACCCTCTAACCGTGGTAACATCCTTGTTATCGAAAGAGCTGGGAGAAAGTGAGGACTGCAGATGCTGGAGATCAGAGCTGAAAATGTGTTGCTGGAAAAATGCAGCAGGTCAGGCAGCATCCAAAGAGCAGGAGAATCAACATTTCGGGCATGAGCCCTTCTTCAGGAAAAGCTGGCAAAGTAGATAATGGGTCATCATGGGGGAGTTATTAAATTGTAAAATAGATTGAGAAGAATTAAGATATAGTCCTGTGAGAGGAATATTAAAGGTATTTTTAACGAACTTCACTCTCTAACATAGATAGTACAGCACAGGAACAGGCCCTTCGGCCCACAGTAGTTGTGCTGAACATGATGCCAAATTAAGTTACCCTTCTGTCTGTCCTTGGTCCATATCCTTTCATCTCTTTGCATATTCATGTGCTTATCCAAAAGTCACTTCACTGGGCCTATTTTATCTGCCTCCCCCACCCCCTGTAGCACCTTTTTAGACTCCTACCACTCGGTATGTAAAAAAAAACTTGCCCTTCACATCTCCTCTGAACTTTCACCCTCTCACCTTAAATGCATGCCCCCCCTCACCCCCGCCTTGTTTTAAGTCTGGGGGATAAAGATTCTGACCGTCTCTCTTTAGAAATATAGGATGGACCATGACTGCTTAAAGAAACCAATCATTCTTACACATTTATGACAATGGCGCAAAGTCAAAATCTACCTCCGAGAGATTAAACTGGGCTGATGTAGCAAAATCCGAGCTATTGATGATAAAGGAAGGCATGAGCGATGGAGTAGGGAGGTGCAGTAGGAGATTGGAAAGGATTAAAGAAAACTCAACAGATAATGTAAAACAAAATAATTACTTCTATAAACATCAGGAACATTGAAGTTGTTCGGGTAATTCACTTTGGAAAGACGGGAAAAGCTAATTTTGGTAGTTGGAGATAAAATATTTAATATGTTCCCACTATATGTTGTAAATGATGGTGGATCGAGAGTAAAGGTATTCTAGAGAATGAGACGATGTGATTTGTTAGATACCTGGAATTGGTTCTGGGGGAGAAAACACATTGAAATACTACTTGAAGAGTCTGAGAGCAGATAGCAATTTCTTACTCGTCCTTACAAATGCAAATTGTTGTAGAGAGTTGGAAATAGCTAGTTTATATTCCTGTCCTAAATATGGTGCATGATTAAGGACAAGCTAACCAAATTTATTAAAAGAAACTTAGGTTTGACAAATTTAACTCGCTTCTTATGAAGAAGGGAGTGATTAGACAGATAGTAGGAAAACAGTAAAGGATAAAGCAGTAACTTGCACCTTTCGTGATCACAGGGGACTTGCCAACACACATGCAGCTACTAAAGTGCAGTGTAGCCATTGTCATAATGCAGTTAGCACAGCAACGGATTTGCATACAGGAAGGTGCCCACCAGCAGCAATGGAAAATTGCCTGGATGATTGGGTGTTGATTGATTGTGGGATAGATATTGGGCCAGCACCTATTCCTGTTTCTATTTGACACTGGAATGGGATAGTACACCGACACCTGAGAGGGCAGCCATTCAGTTTAATATGTTATTGAGATGACAGCACCTTTGACAGTGCTGCAGTCCCTCAACACTGCCACAGGAGTGTCAATGTAGGCTGGTGTAATCCAGCCCCAGAATGGAGCTTGAACCCTCAACATTCGGACTCTGTAAGCGATCTACCAATCGAGCCATGTTTTGACAACTTGGTTCATGTTCATTTCATGTTGAACTTTCAGAAACATTTGGGTAAAATATATTAGATTATTATAATAACCAGTTCCTAGAGTTTTCATGATGTTTTTGAGTGCAATCCTAGGGTCAGCAACATAATACTTTTCATTTACATAATTTCTCCAAGTAAGAGGGCAGCACGGTGGCTAAATGGTTAACACCGCTGCCTCACAGCACCAGGGACCTGGGTTCAATTGCTGCCTTGAGTGACTGTGGAGTTTGCACACTCTCCCCAAGTCTGCGTAGGTTTTCTCTGGGTGCTCCGGTTTCCTCCCATAATCCAAAGATGTGCAGGTCAGGTAAATTGGTAATGCTAAATTGCCCGTAGTGCATTAGTCAGGGATAAATATAGAGTAGGGGAATAGGTCTGGGTGGGTTACTCTTCAGAGGGTTAGTTGGTTGTTGGGCTGAAGGGCCTGTTTCTATACTGTAAGAAATCTAATCTAATCAGTCAATCTTCCTTTAAATTTGCGATGGGAAATCCAAGGAACTGGGAGGAGATTCTTCCCAACAGGAGAATCGTAACAGTAGAGATGTATAGCAGCATCTGTGGGCAAGAAATGAAGGGTTTTGGTTAGAGGGCATGACTCACGTTAGTGATGGCTGAGAAATGGTGCATCCCAGGTCTCTTTGCTGTACCCACCTTGATTTGGAATAGATGTAACTTCTTTACTTGGGCACTGGGGACACAACAGCAGAACACAGTGATAGTGACAAGCTAAGAGGGTGGGTAAACAATGAAAGACTTGCAGCACTGATGTCTGAAGTAATACATCATGGGAATGAAACCAAAGGTCACGAGACAGAGAAATTCTGAAGAGCAAGGTGGTATGGGGAAAACTCACTGCATAAAACACACCATTCCATGTGGTTCTGGATGTTGATTTGTGATAGCTGTGAAAATAAAGGGAATAATAGTTTGGTTTGCAAATACATGAATAAAGAAGTACAAATACATTTCCACTTGACAATAATTAGACCAAGGATGGAATCCTGTGTACTGTCTTAGACTCTCATCATAGAGAGAATATTGAAGAAACAGGGCACATTTTGATCAGGCTTTTCACCTTGCAATGTGGCTCTGATTGTTCAAGACATTGCCATGGAGAATGCATCTAATAATACAATTGACAGACAATTGTTGGGCTTTGTTTAAATTTTAAACCAGACAGGTTAACCCAGATTTGTCAGAGCATTCCCTTGAGAAATTAACCAGTGAATAGCTGTCACTTATTTTGATGCAAGTAGGTGTAGTGTGTGTGTGTATACGCGTTCTTTCTTTCTACAAGGACAGGGCTGTATATATTAATAAATGTTTACAGATTATGCAAGAATGCCACACTGAGCCTACCAGACAGCCCTAAATAGGGTATCATGGTAATATGCTATTTGATGTGCTCCACCAGTCTTTGGTACATAATACCTACAAATGTGGCATCACCCCAGCATTGAAATTCATATATTGCATTACTCATTTATGTGTCAAAGGTTAGCAGATCATTTTAAACAGCATGTCCTTTTCGCCTCGACCGATTTAGCGTGCGCTTGCTAATCAATCTCCTCTCATGCAGTATACATTTTGATTTTTCCCTTGAATTGGTATTCTTGCAAATTGTCCTGATGTGTAAGACAAAACATTTCTACAAAACTGTCATTTTCTTTCAACAATACTCCAGTTCTGTATTGTGAAACAACTATTTATAAAACACTGAAGGCATAGGCGGCACAGTATAGGTTTACCAGGATAATACCAGGCCTGGGGAGTTATAGTCAGGCAGACACCTGAGATATTGGGAACTTCTGTCACTGGAGTTGAACAGCTTTTTCACAGGAGTTTTGATAGACACTTGTAAAATGAATGAGAATTTTTATTGGCTGAGTTTAAGAAGGAAAGAAAACTTGAGAAGGTAGCGAAGAAAATATGGCAATTTAGGATGATCACTGAGATAAGTTAGTTTAGAGATCTTTACCGTATTGACACAGGTTTGTGGGGACCTGGAATATTTTCAGAGGTCATGGCCGAGGTAGAGCTCGTTATGCCCTCTGAGGGAAATTGACAGTGGGGAGAGGGAATTCAGATGGGCTGAATGGTCTCCCTCAATGATGTAAACCTCTGGTTAAAGGGGAACGATAAAAGGCATGTTTATTCATGGTGTTGTTAAGACTGCTACAAATTGGCTGTTAAGTCAGTCGTGACATTTGGGAAGGAGTTAGATTTGAAGAAAAGTATTAAAAGAAAAGAGTGGGGAATTGAGCTTGATGTGGAGTTAGTATTGGCTCACTGAACCAGGTTGTCATTCTGTGTGTGGAATGGGAAATATGAACCTATTGCTCATAATTACCCGTGAGTTTGGTAAGTGGTTTAGTGCAGACACCCGCAGCTAAGGTGAACATAACCTGCTTCAGGAACCTGTTTCATTCCAGAAAAAGAGTCTTTTGCAGTTTACAAATGATCTGGTGACAAGATTAAAACTGACAGCTTGTGGGCCTTTAGCTCAAACAGCCAGCAGTTCCCATTCCCTCGACCCACTTGGATTGAGCTTGGTCATATAGTGTACTTTGTTTCCTTATTTAACAGACTTGATGCAAGTGCCCTCTCTTTAGCTTGATGTTTAAGTTGCAAGCCCGACTCACTGGTGCACCTGGAGGGATAACCCCGTCTGTGGGAGCTGGCATTCTACTGTTTGGGTTCCCACGAGCCAAGCGAACGAGTGTGTCCCCAACAGCAAGAAACCTGCTCATCTGGGCTGTTCTGTCACATTGAAATCCCAACAGGCAGTAACATCTCCTCTATTGGACATTTGCAACATGCACCTAACTTGTATAGAGCCTGGGGCTAAAGGGGGTTGTGAGATTCCAGGGAACAAATCTGCCACTCCACCTCAAGTCAGGGTCTAAGTAGTTTGGTTCAGAGCTTATTAAAGTCAGGGAGCAGGTTCATTGCAGCAATTTGATTGTTCTTGTTCCAAGTACACGTGACATTAAGAGGACAGAACTATCCATTAGCTCAAAGAGGAAACATGGTTGTAAGAAACATTAACTATTCGGAATGATTTCAATGGACATAAGATTGCAATTTAATGAGGGGGTCAAATGTCCAGCTTTATCACATCATCTCAATTATTGAATTTGATTACTGGCTTGTAATTTGCTGAAAGGTGTCTGTTCATTTGTGTCTTATTTGTTATCTACTTCAGGCTGGATACTTCCTATATAATACAATCTTTCTTAGGCTAACAGCTGGAAGATAGTACAGTCCTTACAATTAGGATGAACCAAGAGTTAATTGTATTTCCCTTTGATCAATACCATATTCTCTCAGTACCAGGGAGCTCAACACTTCTGCCTGGCAGAGAAATGGACTTCTGATAGAAGTTTTTTCCCCTCCACCCATCCTGTCCTGAGGGGCTCCTTCACACCACACTATTCTACACTGGCAATTGCAGATCAGCCCAGCGGGTGTTGGCAACAGGAGAATGATCAAACCCCTTCTGTACTAGAATCCCCGCAGGCCATCGAGTTCACACCAAACCTCTGAAAACCATCCTACCTAGACCCACCCCCTATCCTATCCCCTGCATTTCCCATGGCTATTCCAGCTATCCTGCATATCCCTGGACAGTTTTCCCATGGCCAGTCCACCTAACCTGCACATCTTTGGACTGTGGGAGAAAACCCACATAAGCATGGGGAGAACAGGCTGGAATTGAACCCAGGTCCATGGCGCTGTGAGGCAGCAGCACTAACCACTGTGCCACATTGCTCTTCTCACCTTTCAGCCCATATCTCACTGTGCAGGCCACTGATGAAAGTTGGCCAGTATCCTTCCAAATTGTCACCTGAGGCTCCATGACGTCCATAATACGCTGTTGGCGTCTCTGGGCCTGAAAAATTCCTTGGATGGAATAGATCCATGGAGATAGCAAATGAAAAGGATGCAGAGGTTGATGACACCTTAGAGTGTGAATGTCTCACTTGAAATGAAGCACATCCCACCTGCTTTGGACAAGTGCCAGGCAGTGGTTAAAAGAAGGAATACAAGCCACCAGTTCTGCTGAAGCTCCGAAACTTCTGGAGCTTTGCTATTTGTGGAAGCACTTTGCTCAATTACCTCAGTCACATTCAGCATCCCCCCCTCCGCTGCCTTAAGTATCATTACTAACCCCTTCAGGGCTAACTACACTCTTCATTTCCTGAATGAAGAATAGGCATTTTTAAAAATATCTAATGTTTCTTTTCTCTCTCTCACTCTCTCCCTCTCTTTCTCTCTCTCACACACGCTTTTTTCCTCTCTCTCTCTCACACTTTCTTTCTCACTTTCTCACTCACACTCACTCTCTCACTCTCTCACTCACTCTTTCAGTCTGTCTGTCTTTCTCTCTTTCTAAGCTTCCAAGTTTAAAAGAAAAGTTTCTAATGGTGCAATAACCAGTTGTTTTTTGCCAACATGGGGAGTCCAGGTTCCACTAAGAGAGAGAGCTGGGCAGGAGCATGCTGCGAGTATGGTCCTGCCATCAAACCCTTCAAAGGAGAGTTGAAACATACATTTCTGTAGCATTTTTCACGTCGACTGGCAGTCTCAAAGTGCTTTGCAATCAACTTGCAATCAGAAACCTCCCACAGAGGACATTGTGATCATGACGCTGATTGTGGGATAGCTTCACTCAGGGTCCCAGGGACAACCAGCCCCGCTCTCCTTTTGAAGGAACGACATTGGATTTTTTTTGCATCAGCCTGAGCAGGTGGATAGAGCTTCTGCTTTAATGGTCTCCTCCAAGAGATGGTCCCTGCAGTAGCCCCTGCTCTCCCTCAGGGCTGCACTGGAGTGTCCACCTTGATGTTTGGGCTCAGGCCCTTGATGGGGACTTGAATGGGAACCAGCTTTCTGTTTTCTGACACCAGCTTTGGCAGTCTCTCACTGCAACCAATGTCTGTGCCTCTGAAAATATGGTGCCCAGAATTGGCCACAGTCCTTCAGTTGAGGTGTATCAGTGTTTTATAACAGCAATATGCCTCCATTTATTTAGCCAAAGCTCCCATATGTTGTTTAAGTTGCTTCTTTTCTCAACCTACCCTGTCATTCAATGGTTAGCACTCATACACCCCTAGATCCATCTCGCTCCTGTACCCGATTTAGAATTGCTGGGGCCACTGGGTGTGGGCTTGGCTATCAGGGATGCAGACAGTATAATTCTAGGTCCCACAGATGGGTCTATCCCTTTGTTGAGTGGCATGCAACCTTAAACATCAACAGTCCCCCACTCAAGAGAGGGCACTAGCATCAATTAAGAGCAAGGTATGTTACATTATGATGCTGAATCCAAGTGGGTCCAGAAAATGGGAATTTTTGCTTGCCGTTTGTTCGACAATTGCACCTTCTGTGTTGCGTCACCTTGTTGCTCTGACCACGTCTCTCACTCACTTCTGCGTTCCATTTCTGCTGCCTGATGTACCAGCCTCTCTCTGGCCTACTGAGCTTAGTGACTGACCTCTCCACAGTTTACAAAGCTGCCAAGTTTTTAATGATGTCCCATGCACCCAAGTCCAGTTCATTATTATAAATCAAGAAAAAGCAATAGTCCTGATATCGGCTAGAGTGAAACACCAGCCTGCACTCCAGCTCCTGATCATTGTGTAGCATCTGTTGTTCAGCTCAGAGACTCCTTAATCAGTCAGCTCTGGCACAGTTAGAGATTGCAGTGGAGGATGGCAACCCCCAGTGGAACAGTAACACTGATCAATTCATATCAAAACACAATATTGCTGAATATTTAATATCACCAAGATAACTGACATTCCAGTCTGAAGATATCTTGTCAGGATTTCTAGGTGTGATGCTTCAGGGAATTTCCCGGTGTGTGTGCTTCTCCTTCAACCCTTCTCTCTTTTCCTGAGGGTATTGTTAGACCTAGACTGACAGTTCTGATGATTCTTCACTTAACTGGGTGCCACCATATTTGTGGTGATTCAGGGCAGGGACTGTCATGGCTGACTCTGATTCTGTTTTCCGAACACGATACTTCCCACCCACAGGGTCTTCACAGTCAATAAGACAGCAAAAGTCCTGGCTGAACTCTCCTTGAACCTCACATCAAATAACTATCTAACTCTCTTTTCAAACACATAGCCTCCACTACTCTCTTGGGCAGGATATTCCAAAGCCTTGCCATTCTGTGTTCTAAGACCCTTTTCCTTCCTGTTGTTTTTGGGTCTGTTGCCTCTCATTTTAAATTTATTTCCCCTCGACTTTCTGTCAGTTTTTTTCTGATCTGCAGTGTCCGAACATTTTGTGATATTTGAGCACCCCAATCACGTCTCCTCTCAACCTTCTCTGAAAAGATCAATCCAAACTTCTCCAATCTAGCCACATAGCTAAGGTCCCTCGGCCCTGACCGTGCTCACATAGCCATTCCTGTAAATCTTTTCTGCCTCTTTTTCTGTCATCTCGATTTCACCTTATGTGACTCGGGATTACACTTACTTTCTGAACCCTGCTGTGAAAGGCCTTGGAATGTTGCATTATGTTCATTCATAAAGTCAGGAAGTACAGGGAGATTTGGCGATCTGGATTCAGAATTGGCTGGCTGACAGAAAGCAGAGAGTTGGTTGTAGATGGAAAGTATTCTGCCTGGAGGTCAGTGTTGAGTGGGGTCCCGCAGGGCTCTGTTCTTGGGCCTCTGCTCTTTGTAATTTTTATAAATGACTTGGATGAGGAGGTTGAGGGGTGGGTTAGTAAATTTGCAGATGACACAAAGGTTGGAGGTGTCGTTGATAGTATAGAGGGCTACTGCAGGCCGCAGCATGACATAGGCAGGATGCAGAGCTGGGCTGAGAAATGGCAAATGGAGTTCAACCTGGATAAATGCGAAGTGATGCATTTTGGAAGGTCGAACTCGAATGCTGAATATAGAATTAAAGACAGGATTCTTGGCAGTGTGGAGGAACAGAGGGATCTTGGTGTTCAAGTACATAGATTGCTCAAAGTTGCCACCCAAGTGGATAGGGTTGTTAAGAAAGCAGATGGTGTTTTGGCTTTCATTAACAGGGGCATCGAGTTTAAGAGCTGCGAGGTTTTGTTGCAGCTCTACAAGTCTCTGGTGAGACCACACTTGTGATATTGTGTCCAGTTCTGGTCGCCCTACTATAGGAAAGATACAGAGGCTTTGGAGAGGGTGCAGAGAAGGTTTACCAGAATGCTGCCTGGACTGGAGGGCTTGCCTTATAAAGAAAGGTTGAAAAGTCTCTGACTTTTCTCTCTGGAGAGAAGGAGGAAGAGAGGAGACCTGATCGAGGTGTACAAAATAATGAGAGGAATAGATAGAGTCATTAGCCAGAGACTTTTCCCCAGGGCAGGACTGACTGGTACGAGAAGTCATAGTTTGAAGATATTAGGAGGAAGGTATAAAGGAGACGGCAGAGGTAGGTTCTTTATGCAGAGAGTTGTGAATGCATGGAATGTGTTGCCAGCTGTGGTGGTGGAAGCAGAGTCATTGAGGACATTTAAGCGACTGCTGGACATGCGCATGGATAGCAGTGAGTTGAGTGGTGTGAAGGTTAAGTTATTATATTTTACATTAGGATTAAATCTCAGCAAATCATCGTGAGCTAAAAGGCCTGTTCTGTGCTGTATGTTTCTATGTTCTATGTTAAGGCTGTTTGATAAATGTCAGTTGTTGTTCTGCACCCTGCTTTTAACCTTTTAACATCCAACCCAAATTGTGGTGAGCAGTAATGAACACACTTTTCCAATTGAGACCAAGTTTGTGTTGTATGAAGGTTCACCAGAATGTCCTTCCTTCACACTTTTATGGCTGTTTTCTAGCTTATCGTCCCTGTCATTATTACCCCCTTTTACAATGTCACCATCCATCTTCAAGCATTTATGATACACCATGTCTCTCTGCTCCTCTGTTCAGAATTATAACCTTTATTTTATATTGCCCCTCATTCTTTCATCCAAAATGTATCACTTTGCACCTCCCTGTTCAATTTCAGCTGCCACGTGTCCATCCATACCAACAGCTTGTTACTATACTCATGAAATCTGTCACTATCGAATTTACTGCTGGTCTTCATTATCCTGTGTAAGGATATTTATCAAGTTACTATTGCGTTTAAGGGGTTTCCAACAGCTTGTTTCCTTATGATTTTCTTTTTTTTTCGCTCGTGGAAGAGGGGTGTCGTTGGCTGGGCTGGTATTAATTACCTGTCCCGAGCTGCTCTTGAGGAGGTGGTGGTCAGCTGCATTATTCAACCACTGCAGTCCACTTGCTGTAGGTGGATCCACAATGCCGAAAGGGAGGGGATGACATGGAGGTACCGGTGTTGGACTGGAGTGGACAAGGTCAGAAGTCACATGACACGAGGTTATAGTCCAACAGGTTCATTTGAAATCACGAGCTGCCCCTTCGTCAGGTGAGGTGAAGAGAAGCCCACAGGCACAGAGTTTATAGGCAGAGAGATCAAAAGATATGGTGTGAGTGGAGTGCCGAAGGGCTGCATAACAAGTCTTTGCAGGTGATCAAAAGTGTCAGATGGTGTGAGTAAAGTGTCAACAGCTGAATAGCAAATGAAAGGGATAACCTATAATCTAATTGAGGTGGAGAGAGATAATTATAAAAAATTAAAAATAAGGTAGTGCTGGAGACAAACCTAGTGGCTGGAATAACATGATGAGTCAAAGAGTTTCATGCCAAGGGTCTAACCAAAGTAACAAGTAATCCAAAACTGTACAAAGTAATTAAAGGTCACAACAAGATATCAAGGTGATCGTGTCAAAACAGAATGGTATGGAAGATTTTACAGATAGAGAACAGTATAGTGGGGTTACACGTACAGTGAGGGAGGGGAGTTACAGGATTCTGATCCAGAGACACTGAAGGAATGGTGATATATTTCCAAGTCTGGTAATCATGAGTTCAAGGATGGTGAGTGAGTTGGAGGGAAACCTCCAGTGGATAGTGTTCCCATGTATCTGTATTCCCATGTCCTTCTAGATAGAAGTGGTCATGGGTTTGGAAGGAGAATGGATGAGTTTCTGCAGTCTATCTTATATATGGTTCACACTACTGCTACTGGGGGTGAACGTGGTGCCAATTAAGCGGGCTGCTTTCTCCTGGATTGTGTCATGCTATGTTTTTGAATGTTTTTAAACCAGAAGTAGGCAGACATCTATAGGTAAATGGGGAGGAAGGGAAGAATGTGAATAAGTTAACGATCTGTGATATTATTGAATGGCAGAGCAGTCTGGAGTGAATGAATGGCCTGTTCCTAATCAGAATTTGCATGTTTGTAAATATCTGTCGTTGGCCTGGCGTACACACCTTTTTCAGAGACTAACTGTCCAGGTGGGCTGTTCTCTATTGGAATGCTCTATCTGCCGTGTGTGTGTGTGTGTGTGCGTGTGCGCGCGCGAATGCCCCCACTCCAAGGTTAGCTTCACCATCTTGGTTTGCCTGAGGACCACTCAATAAATCCAGACCCTGGAACCCATTAATACGGACAGGTCTTCCAACTTTACCTTCCTGAACCTGGAGCCATAAAGAGCATTTGAAGAACGACAGTTGCTCCTTTCCGATCCATTACCCACATCTTCACCCTGCCCCAAGGCAGCAGCCAGTTGGTTTTGCCTTTCGGCTAGCCAGCTGTGGAGACAGGCTGGGTTAGACACATGGCAGGGAAGGCGGGGGGAGGTCCTTGTGGCACACAAGATAAACCATCAGAAACACCGCTCTGGATCAGATGGAGCATGGATATTGCAAATAAGCTGAAGCAGTTTTATCTGTAGCACACTGATTGGCACTGCTGCCTCACAGCACCAGTAACCCGGGTTTGATTCCAGCCTCAGGCGACTGTTTGCATGGACTGTCTTTGCACATTCTTCCCGTGGGTTTCCTCCGGGTAGTCCGATTTCTTCCCACAGTCCAAACATGTGCACGTTAGGTGGATTGGCCATGCTAAATTGCCCCATAGTTTCCAGGATGTTCAGGTTAGATGTATTAGCCATGGGAAATGCAGGTTTACAGGGATAGAGTAGGAGGCTGGACTTGAGTGGGATGTTCTTCAGAGGGTTAGTATGGACTCAAGGGGCTGAACGGCTTATTTTCACATTGTAGGGTTTGTGTTTCTAACGCAGTCAATCCCATGTCAGTAAATAATAATCAGGTTAGAGGCCCATCATTGTTTTGTAACTATACCTACAAATCTAAATCATCCAAAATAGTTTAATATTTTAAATATTGTTTGGATTTTGGCTTGTGTCTTGCAGTTTCTGTGCTGTCTGTCCTTTGCTTTTAATCTACACCCCTCCCTTCTGGAATGTCATGTCATATACATTTCTCTACCCCACTGTACTGCCAATTGCTGATGCAAGATGCAGCCCACTGGTCAGTTCCGTTTCTTGTAAACATCCCCACCCAGTCAGCCTCTGGCTCTGTTGTCCTCCCCATGTGTTTCTCAAAGTTCCTGAATCTTAATGATGTTAGTAAATGTTCTTACACCCTCCCTGTTCCATTAAATCCCTGCCTTGCAAAAATGTGTTGAATATTTGGAAAAGATGTACAAGGAAGTTGCTGGGAATGGAGTGTTTGAGATATAAAAATAAAATTGTATTTCACACCCACCCGATGAAGGAGCAGCGCTCCAAAAGCTAGTGCTTCCAAATAAACCTGTTGGACTGTAACCTGGTGTTGTATGATTTTTAACTCTGTACACCCCAGTCCAACAATGATACCTCCAAATCATAAAAATAGACTGGAAAGGCTGGGACTGTTTTTCCCTGGTTATGGGGTGCCCTTTTATAGAAGTTTATAAAATCATGAGGGGCACAGATAAGGTAAATCACAAGGGTCTTTTCCATGAGGCGGGAGAGTTCAAAACTAGGGGGCATATTTTTTGGGTGAGAGGAGAAAGGTTTAGAAAGGCCATGGTTGGGGGGGGTGGGGTGGGTGGAGTAACCTTTTTACACAGAGTGGTTTGTGTATGGGAAATGAACTGCCAGAGGAAATGGTGGATGCAGGTACAGTTACAACATTTAAAAGATATTTAGATAGGTACATGAATTGGGAAGGTTTGGAGGGTTATGGGCCAAGTGCAGACAATTGGGGCTAGTTTAGTTTGGCAATGTGGTCGGTGTGGACTGATTGGACCAAAGAGTCTGCTACTGTGTTGTATGACTGAGTCACACAAGAGGACATCTGAGACACGGGCGGCACGGTGGCACAGTGGTTAGCACTGCTGCCTCACAGCGCCAGAGACCCGGGTTCAATTCCCGCCTCGGGCGACTGACTTGTGTGGAATTTGCACATTCTCCCCGTGTCTGCGTGGGTTTCCTCCGGGTGCTCCGGTTTCCTCCCACTGTCCAAAAACATGCAGGTTAGGTGAATTGGCCATGCTAAATTGCCCGTAGTGTTAGGTGAAGGGATAAATGAGTGGGTTGCGGGTCGGTGTGGACTTGTTGGGCCGAAGGGTCTGTTTCCATACTGTAAGTAATCTAATCTAAAAGTCCCCAGTGGGTGAATTGCTGCCAGTCTGTGGTATCCCACCAGTCATGATGAGGGCGGTCCGCAGCTCGGTCTAGCTATGATGGCACAAGAATTGAGTGTGTTACTGCCTGTAATTGAATAGATGGGTTTTGATGGGAAACGTGGCTGAGCTGGAAGGGGTGCTGGATTGTGGTTGGTGACCGTGGAACTGTACCCCAATCTCTGCAGTCCTCAACAAAGAAGGAGAAATGCTAGCGAAGGATCATGCTCCTGGTAGTTTTAGTTGGCAGAAATGGGGAAAAGCGATGGTTCCAAAGCAGTGATTTGTCTAGCTGCGGAGAAGTTAATAAACCTCTGGAGCATTGGAATTCCATCTCAATGTATTGACGTGCTGCCTTCGACAGACATTAAGTACAGTATATTCAAATCTGCTCAGAACTTTAATATTGATCCAGTAATCTCAATTTGATCAATCACCCAGCTAATGATCATCAGGGCGCTGAGTAGATCCAGAATCATTTTGATTGAGCAACGTTCTAACATATCCATTATGGACATTTCCATCTCCTTATATCCATCATGAATGGCGCATCTAGGTTATACCAAGGTGGATGTCCGTTCACAGCTGGTTAGTCTGGACAGACCCTTTCCTCAGCAACACACAAGCTCTGGCTGTTCATTAAAAGTAAAATAAACCCTAGTAACAAAACAGTGATGGAGGCACTCCGGTTCCCAGGGGGACGGGGAAACACCCAGGTTCCAAAGAGGAGAGAGGTTGAAAAAAGGTATGATGGGCAATTTATTTAGACAAAAGGTAGTTTGAGTGTGGAATAAGCTTCCGGAGGAAGTGGTGGATGTGGGTACAATCCCAACATTTCAAACACATCTGGATAGATCCATGAGGAAAGGTTTGGGGGGGATACGGACCAGGAGCAGGCCGGTGGGGCTAGTTTAGTTTGGGATTATCTTCAGCATGGCCTGGTAGTCGTGAAGAGTCCACATGAATGCTGTTTCTCTCTCTGCACGTGCTGCGAGAGCTGCTGGGTTTCTCCTGCACTTTGTTTCTATTTCAGATCGCCAACATCTGCAGTGTTTGCCTTCTTAAAAGAGTCTTTCTCTTTTGTCCTTCACCTTTTTGTTGCTGCCTGGAACCATGTATTCCCCTCTGCTGCCTTTACCATGTGTATTTGTGTTCTCGATGGCCAGGTGGTAAGTCCTGTATCACAGCTGATCTTGAGCAGTGCCTGTGAAGTTCTGCCTATTGTTATAATATACTATGTACATTACAGTCATATGGTACAGTTGCGGATGACCCAGGTGTTATCCTGGTAGCCTGCTAACCCCCACGAGAGAGCAGTACCAAACACCTCAGAGCGGGACTTATTTAGCGGGAGCTGGGAAGGGGGTAAAGTGGTTGATACACCTTTTCACAACCTTCTCTATGGGTACAGTATCAGCTCAACCAGTCTGTCAAGTAAAGAAAGGCAGACTCTGAAAAATGTTGGTTCACTGATGATGTGAGTTAGTCCTCTCCAGGTCAGTCCATGAAATGCTACATATATGCTCAGTGATCTTAAACAAATCGGCCCTGCAATTAGTGACTGCCATTTCCTCCACTAAATGCTCACTGACTCGAGCCGAGCCCATTGTTTTTGCCTGGCTAACTTGGGCGAAGTGCGATGTGTTTCTGCACTTTCAGGTCCCATCTACGCTAATCTGAGAGTCAATATCACTTCTGTGCGGCTACCCTTGTGAGGTCACAGTTTAGTCTGTGTAAAAATTTGTCGTGTTCTGCCCTCTATCCCAGCTCTAGGTCGTGTTGAGTTGACCGGACTGTTTTAATAACTGTCGTCTGGGGTTCTGCGCCAAAGGACAAATAATTAGCTGTGAAAATGTAAAGTGTGGCATGATAACCCTGCCCTCCCACACACTGCACTGATATGGCTGCCTGTGGTCATTTGGCCTAAATCTGTCACTACAAAACCAACCTCCAGGTTCTCTGAAGCTGGTCATTCTACAAGCTCAGTGCATCAGCAGCCGTTCAGGCTCCAAATTTTAAAAAAAAGGGTTTTACAAGTTTCCCCCAAAGGCTCAATGCAATGACACTAAACCGTCCAACCAAAGCATAAATTGTTACAGTGGATGTGGCGTTTGTTTGGCCTGGCATACCCATGTCCAAGTCCTGCTCTCCTCCTCCTTGCTGTGCATGTACTTCTCCTTCAAGTATTCCCTTCTGAAAATTCCAGTTGAATCTACTTCCATTATCTGTTTAGGCAGGAGGCCCAGTGACACAGTATCTCTACTTTGGAGTCAGAAGGCCCAGGTTCAAATCCCACTCCAGGACTTGTTGTCTAAGGAAGGACTGTTCCCAGCACCAGTCAGACAGGTCAATGATCAGCCCATGAAAGCTTTCGATCCTATCCAGTTATTTCCCAAAGAGATGAGAGAAAGTATGTGTGAATATGTGGAATAAACAGCTGAGGGGCTTGAGGCTGTTCTCATTAAAGAGTAGAAGGTTGAGAGGTGACTTAATAGAGACATACAAGATAATCAGAGGGTTAGATAGGGTGGATGGAGAGAGCCTTTTTCCAATTATGGGGACAGCAAACACGAGGGGACACAACTTTAAAGTGAGGGGAGACAGGTATAAGACAGATGTCAGAGGTAGTTTCTTTACTCAGTGAGTAGTAAGGGTATGGAATGCTTTGCCTGCAACAGGTTATTTGACCATGAGCTATCGCACCCTCACTTACTGTTTGCCCTGTGTGCACTTTGTAGCAGTGGTCACAGGATAGAGATGAGGAGAATTGAATTCTCCGATCTGTTTCCTCTTCCTAACGTTGCTTCCTGGATTATTGGAGTACTACCTCTGCTATCCCAGATTACACAGAGCACCAGTCAGGAGGCGAAACCTGTTCTGACCAGCTTGGTACAGAGACCACGTCTGAGCCAATAGTTCCATGTCAGTTCATGTCTGACCCCTTTGGTTGCTGTCTAGTGAAAACTGATGTGTGCTTTGATGTGCCTCAGTGTATGGACATAGTATTCTCCAACCCTAATGTCAGTACTATACCCAGCACAATTCTTTATAGTACTGGGTTAAATGGGCATGAGCTGAAAATGTGTTGCTGGAAAAGCGCAGCAGGTCAGGCAGCATCCAAGAAGCAGGAGAGTCGACATTTCGGGCATGAACACACTTTCCTCATTCCTGAAGAAGGGCTCATGCCCGAAACGTCGACTCCTTGGATGCTGCCTGACCTGCTGCGCTTTTCCAGCAACACATTTTCAGCTCTGATCTCCAGCATCTGCAGTCCTCACTTTCTCCGAAATGGGCATGATTCTGAATGTCTGGGCACTGTCTACTATGACTATAGACATCAGTTGGTGTAATAAATGATTTAAATTTGTTAAGCGTTTGGCTTATTAGTTAGTGTTCTAATTTATCAATCAGCACTGCTTCAGAAGCTTCTGCTGGTTTTGCGAGTTGGGTGCTTTTGAGACGGGAGATGAGGCGCTGCTCCATGTATGTGTGGCTGATGTCAGGTCAGTGGCTAGTGATGATAGCACCGCTGGAGAGCCACAGGTGGTTTTCGAGTTAACGTGGTCTGTTTTAGAGGGTGACCTGCAGCCCGTCAGTTTAACCATGAGTAAGAGAGTCTCCACCACTGCCATACTTTCTGCTCGTGGCCAGTGACAGGCCAATCCGATGAAGCAGTTCAATGGGAAACTCAGCAGTAAGCCTTCTCTCGCTCCTACCTCATGATTTTTCTGCCACCTTCCCACTGGCATGACCCATCTTACCCAATCCACTCTCTTCACTTGGTTCTGTTATCTCTTAATATCAGCCCCAAGCAACTTTGAAAATGTCAAGTGGGGTGGCACAGTGGCTCAGTGAATAGCACTGCTGTCTCACAGTGTCAGGGAGTAAAAAATGAGGTCTGCAGATGCTGGAGATCACAGTTGAAAATGTGTTGCTGGTTAAAGCACAGCAGGTCAGGCAGCATCCAAGGAATAGGAAATTCGACGTTTTGGGCATAAGCCCTTCATCCTTCTGTGCAGAGGAGATGACCTGGGGGGTGCAGTGAGAGAGAGACTCACTGAAATCCTTGTAGAGGGAGGAAGAGAGCTTCTTCAAGGAAGGCATCCTTGCAAGAGGATTCGCAGTAGGTTAAAATCTTCGGGTAAAAAATGAGGTCTGCAGATGCTGGAGATCACAGTTGAAAATTTTTGCTGGTTAAAGCACAGCAGGTCAGGCAGCATCCAAGGAATAGGAAATTCGACGTTTCGGGCATAAGCCCTTCATCCTGACCTGCTGTGCTTTAACCAGCAACACATTTTGAACTGTGATCTCCAGCAGGATGAAGGGCTTATGCCCGAAACGTCGAATTTCCTATTCCTTGGATGCTGCCTGACCTGCTGTGCTTTAACCAGCAACACATTTTCCACAGTGTCAGGGACCTGGTTCAATTCCCACCTCAGGTGACGATCTAAATGGAGTTTGCACGTTCTCCCTGTGTCTGCGTGGGCTTCATCCCACAGCCCAGGTTAGGTGGATTGGCCGTGCTAAATTGCTCGGACTGTCAAGGAGTGTGCAGGCTGGGTGGAGTAGCCATGGGAAATGCAGGGTTACCGGGGGGGGGGGGGGGTGTGGGGAGGTGGGGAGGTGGTGGTCTTGGTGGGCAATTTTTATTGCCCATGCTTTGTTGTTCCGAGAAGGTAACTCTGCACCTTAAACCATTGCTGTTGCTGCTATTCCACACCGGTGCTGAGGAGAGAGTTCCAGGATTGTGACTGACACAATGTGAAGCAACAACAATATGTCGAAATGAGATACCTAAGCCTGTCCACATCTAAGTCAGGATGATGTGGGTATCTTTAGAAAAAGGCAATAATATTTGTATTAAATGTTGCCCCTCACCTCCCTGGCGATAGGAGTCACGGGTTTGGAAGGTTCTGTCGAATTAATTGAGGTGAGCAGCTGCTGTGCACCCTGTGGGGTGAGTATACTGAAACCAGTGGTAGACTGGATCGATACCTAGTCCAGTGATTAGAGATGTCAATCAAGTAAACTTGCTGTTAATAGTGTTGAGCTTCTTGAATCTTTTATTGCAGCCTGACCCATTTGGGAAATTGCTGTCCTGTCCTGTCCTGTCCTGTCATATTCCTGATTTGTGCCGGGTGAATATTGAAGCTGTTTTGAGGAGTTAGATGAACCGCTCATGTGAGACTGTACTACTCCTGCTCAGCTTTTGTCAGCATGGTGGTGATCTTGCTGCTCCTGTAAATTGTCCAATGAACATGATCTGTAATCTTCAGTATTTTTGTTTCATTTGATGAAAACATTCCTTTCTTTAACTGTTCACTCTGAACCTTCCACACATTGTCCTAATGGATTTTTTTTTCTGGGGGTTCTTGTTGAAAAAACTCTTTTTATTTTATGTCATTGCCAGATTTCGATATCACACTTCTAAAACCAAAAACATATCGCTGAATCAGCCTTTGAACTCTCGGATACCTCATTTCCAAACCACTGGAGCCCAAATAATACCTATTGCCCTAAAACCTTTAAGTCTTGTCGACCAGCGTTTCTCTTTCTGCATATTCCTAATTATCTCTGACACATCTCCTGTGCAACCCTTTGTTAAACATCTCTGCAAATTCAAATACATGCCACCCACTGTACTCTCTGGCCTAGAGTTGCCCAGCTTTTAATGCTTTCATTTCTCCTTAAGTAAGTATTACTTTAGTTAATCTCCCAATGCTACAATTAGCATATCTGAAGAATATTCAGAAATTAAGTGCCCTGCTGTCTACTTTCTGAATTTTTTTGAATAGTCAGGTTTTATCCTGTCAGAGAACGGTGACTGATTAACCCTTGAAGAGCCATTTCTGTTTCTGCAGCTATCTGTAACTGTGCTACCACATCTTTTTCTGCTACACCCACATTCTCACTTCCATCATCATTTGTGTTGAGCAAATATGTATTTAATACCTCTGCCACCCCTGCATTGCCCATAGCCTGTGTTTGTTTTAATCCCTGAATGATGCGGGCCTCTCTTCAAATATGCTTTCATACTTGGTATCCTCAGAAAAACCTTTATCTATTAGCCACAATTTAATTTGCCTTTTTAAATCCCTTCTCACCCCTTCACTGTACCTTCTGTCATGATTATGATTTTCATTCAATCCCATAACCCGTATTTTGTCGTCTGTCTTCCTTTTAGTTTCCATTTAGTTTCAATCTCTTTCTCTACGGGACTCTAACCCTTGAATCTTGTGCCTTTTTGCCTCACAGGAATAACATCAATGGCAGAAGATGTCCATGTTAGGCCTCAGTCAGTCCCATTCCCCATGTTCTGTTCCCGTAGCTCTGCAAGTTTAAGTCCTTCAAGTGCCCATCCAGTTTCCTTTGGAAACCACTCATTGTCACAGCTTCCATCGCCACGGGAGTTCCATCCTGTTATTGCCGTCTGCATAAGAACGTTTCTCATTGTATCCCCACCCTTTCGCAAGGTCCCCACCATGTCTCTTACCTAAAGCCTGTGCCCCTTCAGCATTATGATAGCATTTACAGGTAGCTGTCTAAACCTTTCATGATCTTACATACCCAGTCTCCCCTTAATGTCCTTAGCTCCGAGGGCAGCGGCTCCAGCTGCTCCAACACAACCTTGTGGCTAAATTCCCTCATTGCCGCAACCGTGTGGGAAAACTCCTCCTCTGTATCTTCCCCAGTACCTTCACATCCTTCCCACATTGTTGCAGCTAATACTTGGATCATAAGAGGGCTTTTAGATGGTCCCTTGGCCCATTTGATCTCATCCTCCTGGAGCACCAATGCTATCATCTCCCTGTCATCAGAAGGAGTAGGCCATCTGGCCCATCGAGCCTGCTCCACCATTCAGTAAGACCATGGCTAATCTTTCCATGGACTCAACTCCATTTGCCTGCCTGCTCACCATCACCTTTAATTCCTTTGCTGTTCAAAAATCTGTTTCTGCACCCGTTCCTTAAATAACACCAGATTCTTGGCTACGCTGCCAGTTTGTGGCAGCCCAGTGTACCCGACTACAACCTTTCGTGTATGTGGATACTGTCAGTTCTAAACCCATCCTTCAAAGCCCCAACCTTTTATCCTGTTATATTGTATCTAGAAAGGACTAACCAGGGAGCTATAGGCCAGTGAGCCTGACATCAGTGATGGGCAAGTTGTTGGAGGGAATCCTGAGGGACAGGATGTACATGTATTTGGAAAGGCAAGGACTGATTCGGGATAGTCAACATGGCTTTGTGCGTGGGAAACCATGTCTCACAAACTTGATTGAGTTTTTTGAAGAAGTAACAAAGAGGATTGATGAGGGCAGAGCAGTGGACGTGATCCATATGGACTTCAGTAAGGCATTTGACAAGGTTCCCCATGGGAGACTGGTTAGCCAGGTTAGATCTCACAGAATACAGGGAGAACTCGCCATTTGGATACAGAACTGGCTCAAAGGTAGAAGACAGAGGGTGGTGGTGGAGGGTTGTTTTTCAGACTGGAGGCCTGTGACCAGTGGAGTGCCATGAGGATCGGTGCTGGGCCCTCTACTTTTTGTCATTTACATAAATGATTTGGATGTGAGCATAAGAGGTACAGTTAGTACGTTTGCAGATGACACCAAAATTGGACGTGTAGTGGACAGTGAAGAAGGTTACCTCTAATTAGAACAGGATCTTGATCAGATGGGCCAATGGGCTGAGGAGTGGTAGATGGAGTTTAACTCAGATAAATGCGAGGTGCTGCATTTTGAGAGAGCAAAACTCAGCAGGATTTATACGCTTAATGGTAAGCTCATTGTCCTTGAAAGTGGAGTCGCAGATAGATAGGATAATGAAGAAGGCATTTGATATGCTTTCCTTTATTGGTCAGAGTATTGAGTACAGGAGTTGGGAGGTCATGTTGCAGCTGTACAGAACATTGGTTAAGCCACTGTTGGAATATTGTGTGCAATTCTGGTCTCCTTCCAATTGGAAGGATGTTGTGAAACTTGAAAGAATTCAGAAAAGATCTACAAGGTTTGGAGGATTTGAGCTATAGGGAGAAGCTTAAAAGGCTGGAGTTTTCCCTGGAGTGTCGGTGGCTGTCGGGTGATCTTATTGAGGTTTATAAAATCATGAGGGGCACGGATAGGATAAATAGACAAAGTCTTTTCCCTGGCGTGGGTGAGTCCAGAACTAGAGGGCATAGGTTTAGGGTGAGGGGGAAAGATATAAAAGAGACCTAAGGGGCAACTTTTTCACGCAGAGGGTAGTACTGTACGTGTATGGAATGAGCTGCCAGAGGGAAGCTCAATTGCAACATTTAAATGCATCTGGATATTTATCTGAATAGGAAGGGCTTGGAGGGATATGGGCCCGGTGCTGGCAGATGGGACTAGATTAGGTTGGGATATCTGGTCGGCTCGGACGGGTTGGACCGAAAGGTCTATTAACATGCTGTACGTCTCTGTGACTCTAAGTCTTCCCTCTTGTCGTGTTTCTTCTAGTTGTTTAGCATGTTTGCTAACATCTCCTTTTAGGAAGCAGTTTTTTGAAGATTGAGTTCTAATTTATTACCTGGTGGCGAAAGGGCCCTGTTGTACTCCTCTCAATTTTTGCGCTTTTTCGAGATTGTGTGCAGATTGAAGACCAACTTCAGGAGGGACGTCTGGTCTTTGACAAGAGTGGTTCTTGTCAAACTTGTGGATCAGGCACCATCACTGAGCACTGGTGTCTCACTCCCACTTCCACTTTGATTTCCTGACTCCCTGTTTGTGCTGATTGAATTCAGGCAACACACTGAAGGGCACAGCTATGAAGAGGGTGTAGGGAGGCGAGACTTGCTTTGGCAAGGGGCCAAGTATTGGAACAAGTGGTCTCCGTCTGCCTTGTTATTATTGATGGTCGATTCTGTGTGGAATTGCGCTTTGTTTACGCTGCGCATCAACTCTCTTGATTATTTATTAGCTTTGCCTGATAGCTGAGGAGGAGGCTTGTTTTGTGTTACAGTTTGCAATACAACATGTATATCATCAAAATGAGAAGGCTCACAGTCTGGTGCACTGCTGTTATTTCTGACACACAGCAAATAAAAATCAATAAGAAATGTAACTCTGATAACCAAGTCTTCCAAAGCAGGAAAGCTCCTGGGTTCGTACTGCATCTAATCTCAGATAAAGCTATATTTAGTCTCATTGTCATGGGGTTAGGGAGTGGGAAAAGAAAGCAGTATCAGTTGGGATTCCCGCTGTTATCCAGTGAGCTAGTGAAAGGTAACACTTGTGGATCTCCGGTGTGAATATCTGTAGGACCCTCAATGGCCACTTGGTTGGGAAACAGGAGGAAAATCAATGGCCTTGGGATTCTAACCAGGAAGAATGTGTACCGTCAGGAGAGGAAGGAAAGGGCATCGTTCATGTTTTAATTTCATTTTAAACTTTTTTTAAAAAAGTGTTGGGAAATACATCCACTCTGAAAATCACAACCTCCCTGTTAACGATTATCATCAATGTCCCTAGCGCCAGACATTAATTAATTTGGAATGTGCTGACAATGTTGGCATAAGATGGGAGTATTCTAAAGGGACGTGAGCTCTTTATTTAAAAGCGCGCACACACACACACACACACACACACCTTGAAATGAAATTATGAGGATTCAGGGAATGGGGCTGCTAACTGGAGTTCCCAGTGATGCAGATGGTCATGGCCAGACAGGAACCTTTAGATTGCTTTGCTCACTTGCACTTTACTTTAATAGCTGTGTAAAATATTCTGAGGGGAAGTGACACTGTTACTAGTCAGGCTTTACGTGCCAGGCTGATGCAGTAATTCAGCAGCTGGCTTTCAGGGACATCTGTTTTCACTCAGGAAAAGGAGAATATTGTAGAGGAGAAGACTGAGATATGGGATATTAGACTAGAAAGATCGAGGTGAGTAAGGAAGAGGTGTTATCAATTCTGGAAGGAGTGAAAGTAGACAAGTCCCCTGGGCCAGATGGGATTTATCAGAGGATTCTCTGGGAAGCTAGGGAGGAGATGTTGGAGCCTTTGGCCTTGATCTTTGAGGCATCATTGTTGACAGGTTTAGTACCAGAGGACTGGAGGATTGCAAATGTTGTTCAAGAAGGGCATTAGAGATGACTCAGGTCATTATCGACCAGTGAACCTTGCATCTGTCGTAAGAAAAGTTTTGGAAAGGATTATAAGAGATAGGGTTTATAATCATCTAGCAAGCAACAATTTGATTACAAATAGTCAACATGGGTTTGTCAAGTGCAGGTCATGTCTCTCAAACCTCATTGAGTTTTTTTGAGGAGGTGACCAAGCATGTGGATGAGGGTAGGGCAGTGGTGTATTTCAGTAAAGCCTTTGATAAGGTTCCAAATGGTGGAGAAAATGCAGAGGCAATGGGATTCAGGGTGATTTAGCAGTTTGGATTAGGAACTGGCTTTCTGTAAGAAGGTGGTTAATGGAAAATATTCAGCCTGGAGTCTGGTTACTAGTGGTGTGCCACAAGGATCTGTGTGGTACCAATGCTATTTGTCATTTTTATAAATTATTTGAATGCAGACATAGGTGGATGGATTAGTAAGTTTATAGATGACACTAAAGTCGGTGGAGTAGTGGACAGCGTGGAAGAATGTTACAGGGGGACTTGGATGAACTGCAGAATTTGGCTGAGAGGTGGCAAATGGAGTTCAATGCAGATATATGTGAGGTGATGCACTTCGGGAAGAATAACAGGAAGGCAGAGTACTGGGTCAATGGAAAGATTCTTGGTAGTGTGGATGTGCAGAGGGATCTTGGAGTCCATGTACATAGATCCATGAAAGTTGCCACCCAGATTGATAGTGCTGTTAAGAGGGCATATGGTGTGTTAGGTTTTATTGGTAGAGGGATTGAGTTCTGGAGCTGTAATGTCATGCTGCAAATATACAACACTCTAGTGTGGCCGCATTTGGAATATTGCGTACAGTTCTGGTTGCCCCATTACAGGAAGGATGTGGAAGCATTGGAAAAGTTGAAGAGGAGACTTACCAGGATGTTGCCTGGTCTGAAGAGAAGGTCTTATGAGGAAAGGCTGAGAGACTTGGGTCTGTTCTCATTGGAGAGAAGAAGGCTAAGAGGGGATTTGATAGAGATATAAAAGATGTTCAGAATATTAGATAGGGTGGACAATGAAAGCATTTTCCAGGATAACGATGTCAGCTTGTATGCGGGACCATAGCTGCAAATTGAAGGATGATGGATTTAAGACAGATGTCAGAGGCAGGTTCTTTACTTAGAGAGTGGTAAGGGCCTGGAATGCCCTGCCTGCCAATGTCATTAACTCAGCCACATTAGGGGCATCTAACCAATCCTTGGATAAACACATGGATGATGCTGGGATAGTGTAGGGAGATGGGCTTAGATTAGTTCACAGGTTGGTGCAACATCGAGGGCCGAAGGGCCTGTTGTGCACTGTATTGTTGTATGTTCTATATTCTGTCTGTTCTCAGGAATAGAACCCTCACCACTGCAGGCGCTGGCAGTGAAATTGGGTAAAATGAAAAGGCATGTATTTTTATGGGACCTTTCATAGCCTGATGATGCCCCCTGGACACTCTACAATCAGTGAAGTTCCCAGTGAAGGAGCCAATTTGTAGGCTACTATCGCTCTCAAATGGGAATGAAGGAAATACCAAGTAAACTGTTTGTTGGCTAAGAGGTAAATATTGACCAGCTCACCAAGGAGAGCTCCCGCTGCTGTCCTTCCAAAGGACCTCAGCATCTACTGTGCCATTCAAGCACTATATCCCTACTGTCACTCAGTGCCTTTCCAGTTACTCGCTTAGGAACAGGTTTGAGCTGTGAGTCCCTGCCAGGAGCTGGATTGAGAGAAATCCAACCTCCTTTTCCTTTCTTAGTAACAGGCAGAGATGGCTCCGTCTCACTCCATCAGTCTGAAATGGATTGGATCCCAGGTTCCTGACGTGGGAGAGGCAGCCTCTGACCATTGAGAATCATTCAGGTGGGAAATGATTAGACTCAATGGAGCCAGTGTGCAGGTATAGGCCTGCCAGAAATGTAACGCCAAGGAGAGCAGACGGTCACCCGTTCTGAGGGTGGGAAAGTAGGCATTGTAATATAGTGGGTAGAATGGAAGTTTGGAGGATGTTGAAGTATCAGGGGCTAAGTTGGACTGCAATATGCTAATAAGATAGGAAATGATGCAGTGTCACGTGATCTGTCTCCTGTGGCAAGGTTAAGCCACAGAAAGATGTTTCTGAAATAACATTTACTGGTTTCCTTACCACAGCACCCTCTGTGAATATTCTTCAGTAGCACAACAACATGAAGAATATTACAGGCATAACCATGTTTCAAAGCAGGGACATACGTTGCTCTTACTGCAGTTATTCACTTCAAGAATTGATTCTGTGCAGGTGAAACGGGAATGATGCTGCAGTATCAGGCTGACATAGCCCTCGCCCCCCCCCCACTCCCCCGATTGAGGCTCGTACATATAGAATGGCCACAGTGTGCTGGATAACAACCATTTCACAAGAGAACTACCAGGAGTCAGTGTCGAAGCAGGAGGAAGGCCCCTGTGAAATCTCTTCTGTGAAACTGTGCTGATTTCTGCTGCAGTTATCCACACGCTGAACACATTGACAATACTGAGCCGTTCCAAAATCCTAGGGGACATCTTGAGAATGCAGGAAGGTGCAGTACGAATGTTCATCCCCTTCTAACATGGGACCTACTGCAGAAAGATGCAGGAGAAAAGAAATGGTTTCAGAACTGAGCCTGTGGAGAAATGTTTATTTTCTATCTGAAAACTTTTCTTTTCCAAATGTTGCATCATTGATTTATGATGATGTAAATACAAAGGTTTTCTTTGGCAAACCAAGCTATTTTGCTTGCATGAGGGTTTGTCAGTCCCTGGAGTAAATGATGGCAGTTTATTGCCATCTTATGTTCATAATTCCTGCATGAATTTTAATGACTCCGCTGCATTGCAACTAATGAAATATAACTTCTCATTTTAATATTGGTGATGTGTGAAGGGTTTGCAAATGGTTTTGTTGTGGCTTTCATAAAGGGCTCATTCATCATTCAGGCTATTTTGATAAGCTGGTGTGCATCCTTAATATTCAACTCTGAACTTACTCCAAGGAGGAGGAAAGTTGACTGACAGCACAGTGCTTTGTATGAAACATACAATGTAATTTTTTTCACTCCTTGAAATGAATAGAACAATGGTGAGATGTTATGCGATAGAGGGACCTTTCTGTCCAGGGAGACCAGGCTCACAGCTCTAGGTGCACACGCAAGGGAAACTTTTGAACAGTCCATTTCGAAGATTGGGCAATTTTATTTTGCTTCTCTCGTTTCCAAGAAAAAAGTGCAATTTCTTGCTAGGTTACTGTCTACAGACATTGCCCTCAGTCAAGTGTTTTCATTTCTGAGTCTGAAGGGTAAGCAGTGAAAATCCCCTGCATTCAGCCTCTGTTGACATCCGCACGTGTTAGCTTTCAGCTAAGGTCCCAGCTTTTGATGATTGGCCGACCCAGCAAGTCTTGGTCCAAGCAGTGCACGGGCCAGCTCGACTAATGTCCACTGCCATTAGATCACTCATCTAGGCCCCGGCGCAATCTGGGCATCTTTCTGGTTTGTATGGCTCTGTTACATAATGGAGGAGAAAGTGAGGTCTGCAGATGCTGGAGATCAGAGCTGAAAATGTGTTGCTGGAAAAACGCAGCAGGTCAGGCAGCATGCAAGGAACAGGAAATTCGACGTTTCGGGCATAATGAAGGGCTTATGCCCGAAACGTCGAATTTCCTGTTCCTTGGATGCTGCCTGACCTGATGCGATTTTCCAGCAACACATTTTCAGCTCTGTTACATAATCATCAAGAGTATGAATAGATCATTCAGTCCCTTAAATTGTTCAGTGTGATCATCAGTCTTGCTCCCCTTTCCCCATATTTCCTTGATTCCTGTGAGGCCAAAATCTCTCTCAGCCTTGAGGATGATCTTTGCTGATTTGACACAACCAGCATTGAAATAGGGAAATATCGACGAGAACCCCTAGGTCTTGAGGGCCACAGTTCCATGGTGACTGACTGCCAGAACAACTTGATCAGCCTGTTTTATGTCCTTGCCAAAAACTATACACATTGGAATTTGGATAAATGAGAACTGAGGGCATTACCTCAAAATAAGGGAGTGCAGATTTCGGACTAAGTCAAGGAGAAACTTTTTCACCCAAAGCGTTCTGAATCTGTGGAATTCCCTGCCCAGTGAAGCAGTTGAGGCTACCTCATTGAATGTTTTTTAAGACAACCTCACAGCGCCTGAGACCCGGGTTCAATTCCTGACTCAGGCGACAGACTGTGTGGAGTTTGCACGTTCTCCCCGTGTCTGCGTGGGTTTCCTCCGGGTGCTCCGGTTTCCTCCCACAGTCCAAAGATGTGCGGGTCAGGTGAATTGGCCATGCTAAATTGCCCGTAGTGTGTTAGGTAAGGGGTAAATGTAGGGGCGTGGGTGGGTTGCGCATCAGCGGGTCGGTGTGGACTTGTTGGGCCGAAGGGCCTGTTTCCACACTGTAAGTAATCTAATCTAAAAAAAAACAAAGATCTTTGAATAGTAAAGGAATTCAGGGTTCTGGTGAGCGGGTGAGTACATGGAGCTGAGCCCATGAAGAGATCAGCCATGATCTTATTGAATGACAGATCAGGCTCACTGGGCCAGATGGCCTACTGCTGTTCCTATTCCTTATGTTCTTAAACTGGCTTCCGTCTGTGCCAGAAAACCCCCCTCCTGTAATGTCACAAAGTCGCCTTAGTCTTCGCAGACCACAAGGCTGCTCTCTCATGAGGGAGAGGTGACTGGTGGTGCTTTAACCTGAGGATCAGCGCACCTCAGACAAAGGAATAGGTTGAGAAGGACACACATGGCACATACAAATGCCCTTAACAAATCATTCTATAGCTTACGGAACCTGGCTTTGAAGCCACATTTGCCTGCAACATAATATTTTCATTTCTCAAGTACAGAACTGATTCAGAAGTGGCTTGGAGAACCCTTGGGAAATGTGAAGGTGCTACAGAATTGCACTTACTGTTTCACTTTCTCTCTGCGATGTTTGCTCTTTGGTAACTTGGCCACAACTTGTTCAATAGTTGAAAATGTGTTGCTGGTTAAAGCACAGCAGGTCAGGCAGCATCCAAGGAATAGGAAATTCGACGTTTCGGGCATAAGCCCTTCATTCCTGAAGAAGGGCTTATGACCGAACTGTCGAATTTCCTATTCCTTGGATGCTGCCTGACCTGCTGTGCTTTAACCAGCAACACATTTTCAACTGTGATCTCCAGCATCTGCAGACCTCATTTTTTACCCCACAACTTGTTCAATAGCCTGGGTTAACCGTTCCGTTGCTTAGCTGCTTGGGTTTTAATGCAACGATAATCAATAGCAAAGCTTTTGTTGGAATTTGAATCCGGACTGCAGCAAAGAGTTCTTTTTTCCCCAATTCTCTCCCTAAAGATTCACTTGTTTACACAAGCTAATAAAGAGTGGTAGGCCCGCTTTGTAAATAGACTGCCACTTCCTGATCAGAGGTGAGTACGCTGAGGGTGAGCCATGGGGAATGATTCAAATATATCACTCTGCACCAAAGATGGAAGGTCCAATAAGTGACGACACCAAGCCACAGATCTTTCACCTCTGGGACCAGGGGGACTGATTGCATAAACACAGATTAATGGCAGGCTCCTCTCTCTGTCAATGTAAAACATCCCAGGGAGAAACGTTAGAGGAGAGCAAAGTGCAAGCCCGCAGCACATGGTTAACTGCAGGCAGTAATTGTTGACTAACAAGATTCATTGAACTGGTTCATTGCTAATATGATGTGCAGATGCTGGTGTTGGAATGTGGTGAACAAAGTCACACGATACCAGGTTATAGTCTATTTAAAATCACAAGCTTTCATGTGACAAAGGAGTGGTGCTGTGAGGGCTTGTGATTTTAAATAAAACCTATTGGACTATAACTTGTTGTCATGTGACTTCTGACTCACCTCTAATAGGGGCCTACTGTCCCCTTCACCTTGTCCCTTTGACTCTATTTGCATCTCTCTTTATTGTCAGTGTTTAATTGGTGGCCCTCTTTCACAAGTCAGCCTTGGCACAGTCTTGTCGCGCAGTATGTCTGAGTCAGCGATTGTGGGTTCAAATCCCAATCCCAGATACCTGAGAACACCAACCAAGGCTGGCATGTCTCCTCGATTACCGTGATGCCATCTCAGAGGAGATATTAAACTGAGGGAAAAGATTCTGTGACACTGATTAACAGCTGTGAGGGAAGGCTGATATTTATCACTGGACTAATGTGAATAAGAGGTGATCTTGTTATATCATTGCTTATTGTGGGGGATTGCCATATGCAGATTAGCTACCGTATTCCCGGCAGCCCCCTGGTCCTCACTCTCACTGCTGCCTCTTGAAGAATGGAGCTGAGAAGTGGCAGATGGAGTTCAACCTGGACAAATGTGAAGGGATTCATTTTAGAAGGTTGAATTTGGATGTTGAATACAGGGTTAAAGACAGGATTCTTGGCAGTATGGAGGGACAGTGGGATCTTGGGGTCCCTGTAAATAGATCCCTCAAAGTTGCCACCCAAGTTAATGGGGTTGTTAAGAAGCTGCATGGTGTTTTGGCTTTCATTAACAAGGGGATTTGGTTGAAGAGCTGTGAGGTTTTGCTGCAGCTCTTATAAAACCCTAGTAAGACCATGCTTGGAATATTGTATCCAGTTCTGGTCACCCCATTATAGGGAGGATGGAGATGCTTTAGAGATGGTGCAAAGGAGATTTACCAGGATGCTGCCTGGATTGGAGGACTTTTCTTATGAAGAGAGGTTGAGTGAGCTTGGGCTTTTCACATTGGAGAGAAGAGAAAAGAGAGAGGTGACTTGATAGAGGTGTACAAGGTAATGATCGGCATAGATAGAGTAGTTAGCCAGAGACTTTTCCCCAGGGCAGAAATGGCTGTCACAAAGGGTCATAATTTTAAGGTGATTGGAGGAAGGTTTAGGGGAGATGTCAGAGATAGGTTCTTTACACAGAGAGTGGTGGGTGCGTGGAATGGATTGCCAGTGGGGGTAGTCGAGTCAGAGACATTAGGGACATTTAAGCGACTGTAGGGCTAGCACATGGACGGCAGTAAATTGAGGGATGTGGAAGTTAGGTTGATCTTAGATTAAGATAAATGTTTGGCACAGCATTTCAATGGCTTACCTCCAGTTCAAATGCATTTCATTGGCTGTAAAACATTTTATAAGTCCTTGAGGTAATGGAAGGCACTTTATAAGAGCGGATTCTTTCTTTCTTCGGCTGTTTCATGTTGGAATTGTTTCTGTTCCCTTGTCTTTCTCTTGAACGGTTCATTAGAGGCAGGGACTGGCCCTGCCACCAGAGAATCCAAGGCCCAGTAGCTCACAGGACTGAGAGTGGTCAGAGCTGCTCGGGGCACGCTAATGCAGTAATCTTGGGCAAAATGATGCTCAGGACTGCTGTGCTTTTGAGAAAATCAGAAAGCAGCACTGGGCTATATCGCTGCTGTAAATGGATCATTCCAAGTTTCATCCAGCCATGTCCAACTACAACAGAGGAAGGAAACTATTCACTTGTAGTTTTTTTTTGTTGCTAGTGGTGCTATAGGAAGTCAGTGCAACAAAACTAATTCTGGAGTGATAGAGATTGTTGGGGGTTATGGGCGGTTTGGAATCTGACTAGGAGTCTGTCATGTAGTTGTGACCCCAGTATGATGACAAAGGGTGCTTGAGGTGAGCATGGAGTCATGGGGCTAGTCGATTCCAGCCTCTCTCTCTACACAAAATGCAGCAAATTGGAGATGGTGTTGCATCAAGCTCTCCCTGCACTCTGGGGTCTCAGAACCTGGCTTGCCTCAACTAGGAAGCTAATGGAGCATTGAACTGGGTGTTTGTGACTAATGAGAGAGAGAATGATCTTCCAAGTCTGAGCATCAGTTCCAAGCACAAAGCTGTTGACCTTGTTACTGCCGCACTTAAATTGCCAATTCTGGGCAATTCCTCATGTGACTTTCAACAGCCCAAGCTGCTTAAATATCGCCTTTTTCACAGTCTTACATTTTCTTTTTGCTGCCAAGAAATTAGAATGATCAAAGAAAAAAGCAACTAAAATGCTTTTGCCTTTAAACAACCCAATGATATTCTTCTTCCAAGTTGGTCACAGCAGTGTACAGCAGATTAGCCTTTTAATTCCCAGAGAATCTCAGGCAGACTTGGAGGATTGGCAACATGGGCAGCACGGTGGCACAGTGGTTAGCACTGCTGCCTCACAGCACCAGAGACCCGGGTTCAATTCCCATCTCAAGCAACAGTCTGTATGGAGTTTGTACATTCTCCCCGTGTCTGCGTGGGTTTCCTCTGGGTGCTCCGGTTTCCTCCCACAGTCCAAAAGTGTGCAGGTTAGGTCAATTGGCCACGCTAAATTGCACGTAGTGTTCGGTGAAGGGGTAAATGTAGGGGAACGGGTCTGGGTGGGTTGCACTTCGGCGGGTCAGTGTGGACTTGTTGGGCCGAAGGGCCTGTTTCCACACTGTAAGTAATCTAATCAAACATGGAGTGCAGTCCCTAGCACAGCAGGACATGGATCAAGATAGTGGCCAAAAACGGGGCCCATTTTAAATTAATGCATGGAAAACTGAACTGGCTTTGGAACAGGCACACGTTCATTCAAATCCAGTTTTCGGATGCATAAGAATAATGAGAGATTAATTTTTACTGTTTGATATCTCACTTGCTGCTTCACCCAAGACAGCAGCTGCAACTCTTGGGCACTTTAACTTTCCAAGAATTTTCTTTGGCAGTTAAACAACTGCACTGAAAACCCTTAACACAAGCTCGAAACTAGTCCCGTGTAATTTTGTGGCCTCACAGTGTCACTTCAGTACATGAATATTTTAACTCCGCGCTCAGTAATTACACCATCTTAGCCTTCCACAAATGAACTGGTTTAGGATCTCAGTTAAGCCGCAAATCGGAAACAGATGTTGAGGGGAAAGCATCAAAATTGCATCTAATTTCCAATTCACTTCCTATCTCACAGATGGCAAATGGCTGAGCCAAAACGCCGAAAGGTTTGGTGGCAGGGGGACAGCGAGAGCGATAGGTGTAACATCAGCAGTTTGTTCCTCAGAAAAGGTAAAGTTGCCCAGTTGGCAAAGATTCCCAACAGACCCACCCCTCAGGATAGTACGTAGCTCCTGTACTTAGAGGGCTGCCTCTCAACTGAGGACTATTGACACTGAATGGAAATGTATTCTGCCCCCTCAATAAGAGAGCCAGAGAGAATCAGCCGTGATGGAGTTAGCTGAGAGTGTAAGGAGTGAGGAAGTTGCAGAATGACTGCAGCTGTGTGGAGTTTGCACTGTGTCAGCACTGATTGGGAACCTGACGGAGGCATTTTCATTCAAGGGTTCCCGAAGTGAGTGAGATGATTAGTTGAAAAGGACAGCAGACACATTGGAGCAGGACCATCAATGCTGCCTGCACAAGGTCCTGCCAATCTGCTGGGGGAAAAAAGATGCAAAAAATTGGAAGCCAGGCGCAAACAGTGCACTGCCTCACGAGTCCGTTCCCACGTCCATCTTCTGCCCCATGTGTAACAGAGCCAGTGGAAGCTGAATCTATCTGTCCAGCCACCTACGGACTCACCCTGAGAGTGGAAGGGTCAGCCTCATCTGCGAGGGACCGTTGATGATGAGAAGGAAAGATGCGCAGGATGAAGGCAGGAGAGCAATACGAGGTGAGGTGAGGTGAAGCTCATTTGAAGAATCAGTGCAAACATGATGGGCCAAATTGATTAGTTTCACAACCACTAAACGAGATAAATCCTTGGCTTCCAAATCCTTAAATGAGAGTGTTGACCTGTTGTAACTTTAAAAAAAAATCAACTAGAGAAAAAAAGCAATTGTTGGAATCCAAGGTCACTGCTTGCCAAGTTGATCAACAAAGAGTTAACTGTTGAGGAACCTCTGGCATTAGGAGCAAGACCCAAGTAATGTGCCACGCGCAGACAGCATTAATCATTCACTTACACCTATCCATCACACACTTGAATCCCATTCCAATTAAGCTCTGTGGCATTTTAAAATATTTTAGACAAAGCAGTGCTTGGAGTGGACATCTATTTAGTAGAATGAGTGTGAAGGCATGGATTAGCTGGAGTAGGCCAGAACAGATGTAGAAATGCAGTAAAAACAGAAAGCCATGTAGATTCTCACACCTCTGAGACAATGCCTGACCTGTAACTCACCTCTGTTTCCCTACCTTGGCTGTATATCCCTTGAAATAATTAAATTTAATAAAAATTCCAATTTTAAAACTTGGCACACTCCGTATTGGCCTTGCGCTCTTGCTGCTGAGACTGAGAGTCCGTGCACTGACGGATGAACCAGCAGTTGCCTCAGTGGTACTTACTTCACTGCTTTCCCATCACAAACTATCACCCCTGATAGCTCTTCAATCACACCCACACCCACACTTCCAAGAGGTATTGGGTCAGGAAGGTTTTATGGGGAACCACCAGGACGGGTCCCGATTGTTTTAATTAAATGTCCCAGTGCTCCGGCAAACTCCTAAACGTAGTTCAGAAGTCCCAGCTTTCAGCTTTTTCCCTGTTTGCCAAATATAAACGGAACCTGGATGGGGAAAATCTGTGTGAAGGCTCATCCTTCTACCTATAACTGCTCAGCACGTGGTACAGCATTGCCTGCAGCGCACCTGCGTCCTGCTGCCCACTACCTCCATTACCAATGGAGTTGCCACTACCCGATTGGCAGCAATGGCTCTATTACTAATTGCACCGTCCATGACCCCACCCCCCCACCACCCTCCCAACCTCTAGATTCCTGCTTTTGGTTAGAGAGATGTACAGCATGACAGACCCTTTGGTCCAACTCATCCATTCAATAACATAACGGCTCAGTGGTTAGCACTGCTGCCTCACAGTGCCTGGGTCCCGGGTTCAATTCCACACTCTGTCAACAGCCTGTGTGGAGTTTGCACATTCTCCCCGTGTCTGCTTGGGTTTCCTCCAGGTGCTCCGGTTTCCTCCCAAATTCCGAAGATGTGCAGGTTAGGTGGATTGGCCACGCTAAGTTGTCCATAGTGTCCAAGAATGTGTAGGTTAGGTGGGTTGGCTGTGGGTAACAGGGATAGGTGGGAGGGGTGGTATGGGGTGGGATGCTGCTCGGAGGGTTGGTATGGGCTTGGTGGGCCGAATGGCCTGTTTTGACACTGTAGCGATTCTGTGAATGACAGAATTGTTACAGTGTAGGAGGAGGCTATTGTAGACTGTTACTGCACTCTGTCCACATCCCGCCTAATATGTGGCACCCAAACCTGACACAGTAACCAGCTGAGGTCAAACTAGTGTCTTCTATAGGTTCAGCATAATCTCCCTGCTCCAGTACCTACTGTCCCAATAATAAAGCCGAAGGTACTGTGTGGTTTATTATCTCTATCTGTCCTGCCATTGTTAATGACTTATATATCTGTGCATTCCAATCTCTGTGCCTCCGCACACCCTTCAGAATAGTATCTTATATTCGATACCATCACCCAAAGTCCTTTTAATCAAAATGTATCAGCGCTGACTCTTCTGGAACCTATTGCACATGTTCCGAAGTGCAGAGTGCCAGGAGATATTGGTGAAAATTGTGTGTTAGTCTGTGATGCCAACCCAGCCATAGAGCAGAGGTTTTCACTGTCCAGCCTCACAAGGGGAGTGCTGTGGGTGTGGGTGTGGCAGGGGTAGGGGTACACGTGGGTTGCATCCCAGTAGGAGTTACCACTTTCAGGAATGGGGAAACTGTGGACAGGAAGTTGGAATAAAAATTGATCGGATGGCTCCCAGTTTCCATTGCATTAAGATGTTTCTTCCAAGCCCATGCCCTCATGACCGATGATATGTAAATGAGGGTAACCGTCCAACAGGAAAATTTGTATCATCTGAACACTCTTAAAGTTTTGCCTCCAATTCTAGTTCATGAAAATAACTTATATGTAAATTAAAAGGAGGACCATAGGAGCTCTTATTCATTCATGTTGCCTCTGCTGTACTTAGAATCCCTACAGTGTGGGAGCAGGCCATTCTGCCCATCAACTCCACACTGACCCTCTGAAGAGCATCACACCCACCCTGTAACCCTGCATTTCCCATGGTCAATCCACCTAACCTGCACATCTTTGTATTGTGGGAGGAAACCACACAGGCATGAGGAGAATGCGTAACTCCACACAGACAGTCACTCAAGGCTGGAATTGAACCTGGATCCTGGGTGCTGTGAGGCAGCAGTGCTAACCACTGTGCCACCGTTTCTTACCTGGGAGTTCTCAATAAGGGAGCACAGTGGGAGCTTGAAGTTGTTGGACCTGCTCAGAGTGGGTGTGTGTGTTCAGCCCATCAGTGAACAGGAAAGGAAAATAAATGAGATGGAAGAGGGAGAACTGTTGTAATGAACTGAAACTTGAGCAAATGTTGTTGTGTTCCTTGAGGGCTCTGATATGGAGTTGGTGGAGCTCCGTTATGACACTGAATGCCTGAAGCATCAAGCGTAATGAAAGGCACATTACCAGTCATGCTGGTTGCAGAGATTCAGTGGGTAGAGTCATCATCAGGCAGCTAATGAGCGATTACTCCCATACATTGCATATGTTAAAAAAAGAATCACCTTTCTCTGCCTTGCATTAACTAAAGAATTACACACTGATGAAGCTGTAACAGACAAGCTTTTCAATTTCCCTGTACCCCTTCAAAGACATTGTCTTAACTTTCAACCCAGCTGAAGGCAGCTGGACTGTGGCTTCATTCAGAAAGTCAATGACCCTGGATAGAGTCTTGACATCTCCCTAGCCAGAGGCCCACAACAGCAGCAACTCTAATAGACCCTCCTGCATATTTTGACATTGTAGCCTTGGAAGCTTTGAGGAGGTGATGCGTGGGGCAGGGTGTCGGGAATGCGGATTCTAATCTTGCTGGTAATGAAAAGCTGGGGTCCAAGGATTCAAACGGTGGGCTCCAATTGACAGTAGCTGTCTGAGGGATGAGGCAACATTGTTCACACATTGAGAAAGTCAACCTCGGGACGTGTATGAAGGAAACCCCCAAGGGGAAAAAGCTGTCTTTGGCAGAGGGAAATGGAGAAAGGGAGGATGTGATGGGTGAAGCTGCAGTTATGTTGCCAGTCAAATTCCCCACTGCATTCACAGGAAGGGTGACCAGTAGTGTTGCAGGTACATGTGCAGCACAGCAGTTCCAGTCACATACAGAGTTGTAGCACCAGTCACAGCTGTAGTTATGGAGACACAGTCCCTGATGATGTTACTGACACCAGTGCTATGTGCCAGACATTTTGCCTGATTTTGATTTTACAACCCTCAGCCAAGGGCACTAAAATCCCTGAGTCTGGCTCTGCATAGGTGGCTCAGTGGTTAGCACTGCTGCCTCACAGCACGAGGGTCCTGGGTTCGATTCCCGCCTGTCTGTGTGGAGTTTGCACATTCTCTGCGTGAGTTTCCTCCGGGTGCTCCGGTTTCCTCCCACACTCCAAAGATGTGCAGGTTAGGTGAATTTGTCATGCTAAATTGCCCAAAGTATTAGTCAGCGGTAAATATAGGGGAGTGGGTTTCTCCTTGGACAGGTGGTGTGGACGTGTTGGGGTGAAAGGCCTGTTTCCACATGTAGAGAATCTAATCTAATTATATCATTCAGGCTCAGTTCCACACTCTGGGGTTAGATTTACCAGTCGGGCCATTGAGGAAGTAAATTGTTCTTCTCTCTCTAAACCTGCATTCTATTCCTCCTCCTTTCTCCGTCCTTCACTTCCCTCTCATTCCAGCCCAATTCAATGCAGCCTCCGTATTTGAACTTTAGCTCAGGAAGCTACATCTTGTGCTGAAGGAGTTGGATCAGATCCTTCGCTGGCTGGCGGACCCATTGTGGCACCTGCCATGCCAAGCAGAAATTGTCTCCATTGCACAGAGCTGAGTAAAGCCCTTGTTAAAATGAATCGGAATTCTGTGCATGTCTCACCAGCTCCTCACCCCTACCTCTCCATCTCCTGGCAAGGGAAGCCAAATAAGGTTCGGTTCCGTTTCAAAATTGCGAGGCTTTGTTCTGCTTTGTCGCCCACAGTCCCCTTACTTCAAGTCGCATTAATGTTTGTGTAAATTTGATTCACAGTTAATTACTGTGGCCTTGTAGAGAGCCGGGCAAGTTGAGACATGGCATGTGATAATTCTCTGCACATTACACGGCGAGCTCCCTGTGGGAGATCACGGAGTCAAGTATTTGAACGCCTGTACTCCATTCCACAGGCTCTCAGTCAGGAATTAACCACATCTGGTGCTGTTTTACCCTAGCTGAGCAGCCCCCTCCCCTTCCCTCCTTCCTGGGGAACACTGAGCATTAGAGAGGGGGAAGGGGCCTCATTGGCTGCAGCTCCACCTGAGCAGACATCACCCCCTCCACCCCCACCTCAGCGACCGCAGCCACAAACGCCAGCCCCTCTGGGCAATGCCCTATGCATGTGCCCCTCCTTACTCAGGAAATAAATGGAAGGGGCAGAAAACGAAGCAGTGAATCTGAACGTAAAGCATTGCTGGTTGCTTCTGTGCTCTCTGCCTGTATCAGTGACACTAAACCTGTTGTGATTACCTGATGGATGCAGCTCTATAATATAAATGTATCAGTTAGAAGGGAAGGGTTAGTCCTCCTCACATTTCGGACATTAACATCCCATGGACAACTGGATAGAACACTTCAGAACACATGGATCGCGCGCTCTCTCTCTCTCTCTCTCTATCTCTCTCTCTATCTCTGTCTGTTTGTTTGTCTCTCTCTCTCTCTCTCTTTCTCCCTTCTCTCTCTTCTCTCCCTCTCTTCCCCCTCCCCCCATCCTCTTCTCTTCCACCTCTCTCCCTCTACCTCCATCTCTCTCTCCACCCTATTCCCCCCCTCTCTCCCCCTTCCCCTCCTTCCACTTTCCCCCCTTTTTCTCTCTGCCTCTCTCTTTCACTTTCTGTCTGTTTCTCTCTCTCTCTCTCTGTCACGTGTATGAATCGGTTAAATGCTCCAGCCTTCAATGTGACCATGTACAGTATGAAGTTCGGGGGTGGGGAGCCTGGGAGCAGGGTTTCTACAGGCATTTTGTTATTTTTTTGTGTGTGTTTTAAAGGAAAAAGCTGTAAGAAATAGAATGGGATCTCTTTAGAATAATCAATTCAGTGCATTCATTCCTTCATATAAACTAAACTGCTTTACTGGTCTCTAATCATGTCTCACCTCGCTAGAATGCTTCTGGGTCTGTCTTTTGTAAAGACAGGGGAACACACATGGCGACAAAACAAAGGGTCTTTGTAATGTGCTCTGGGTGCCCTGATTGTTTTCACTGGATTCGAGACATGAAGGAAACTCTCCGGAGCAGACAGGGGCAAATGGTCCATTTACAGGAGTGACTAGTCGTGCCGAACCATGGAAAACACTTACCACAAATTGGCGAAAATTGTAACAACAGACTTTTATTCAAAGATCATTTGTCAGCGAAAGCAAAACAGCCTGTAATGAGCTTTAAGCACTGTTTATCTGTGTCAGTGTGTGTAGTTATGATCCTGGTCCATTACTCCAACTTCAATCAGAGTTGGTTGAAGCTCTGAGAGGATTAACTACCTGGTTTGGTTCTGGATTAAAAGATATGGTGCTGACTGATGTATCTCTCAATGGTATCATCACATCCCCCTCTGAATGAGCTGTTGTAAAGTTTTCCCTATTACTATAATTTTCCCCTCGCTTTCTTCCCATCTCCTGATGGCTGACTCTATCCTCCACACAACCAAATACTTACCCATATGACCCCCTGCTGCTGCTGGTGTTGTGGGTTTCACCTCCAGCAGTGTATCCTGGCTTTGTTTATATCACCCAGGAGAAAGTGAGGTCTGCAGATGCTGGAGATCAGAGCTGAAAATGTGTTGCTGGAAAAGCGCAGCGGGTCAGGCAGCATCTAAGGAACCGGAAATTTGACGTTTCGGGCATAATCCCTTCATCAGGATGAAGGGCTTATGCCCGAAACGTCGAATTTCCTGTTCCTTGGATGCTGCCTGACCTGCTGCGCTTTTCCAGCAACACATTTTCAGCTTTGTTTATACCATCTTCTGTAACTTAAAAAACTGCGACCTGAGTAATATGATATCGAAGAATCCAACTGATACTCGACATTGTGAGTTTTGCACTCACATTGCTAACGTTTTGAGGAACCGAACAGAAAGTTTCTCCACACTTCCCTCATTGCCTTTGTTTTCAGCTTGCGATTGTGCTGCCATTTTCATGTCTGCTCCCAGCATCCTGCCTGACAGTTCTGAGAGACATCGTGTTCTCTTCATGTTGTTCATTATTGAGTGCTTGTCATCATCGATTATTGCAATCCTCCAGCAATGCGTAACAAATGTAGTGCTAAGAGAAAGCACTGCAGTATTAAACTAAATATTAAATTAGAAGTGATAAAATGTAATCTAAAAGATAAGCATGTGGTCATTATTGGACATTGTTTGTAACGTCCCGCAATGCATGATTGTAAAGAACATTGATGGAATCGAATGGAAAGCAAAGCGTGTTTTAAAGCATTTGGAGGTTAGGATGGTACAATAAGCAAATGTTATCATGGGGGATTAAGGTGGAATGATCACTGGCGCTATGAATCGAGGATCTTCATAACAATAACACGCCGATCAGCTTATTCCTCATTCTGGAGAAGGTTCTGCGCTCCTGAGAAAGGAGATGGGGAGAGGAAGATGCAGTGAAAGAGTAACCATTCGAAGCTGCCCTCAGACTATTTTACAGGTTTCAGACACTTTCCAGTTTTCATAACATTGAAAATGCAGGGGGAGTCAGCCTGTCTGACATGGATCTGCAGAAGCATTTCTGGAAAAACTTAAGAGAATCGCGGAGGGAGGTGGGTTTGATCCTAGCCAGGTGTTTAATGTTGATGAAACTGGCTTCCATTTGAAACGTGTGCCTCTAGGACACGTGTTTCTGGAAGCAAGGAGGCTTCAAGGCCTCAAAGGATTCTCCTTTGTAGGAAGCCTACTCCAGTGGCGAAATAAAACATAAGCCATTACTTGTGTATAGGCAGGACAATGAGAAACATTGTAAAATCCCAGCTTCTTGGAAAATGATCTTTTCAGTGCAGGGCCTGGATAGCAAAGCAGACTTTCCATCAGGCATTAGTGGATTATTTTCTACCAGAAGCAAGAAAGTACTCTGAGGGAAATAATCCTAATCTCAAGATCTATCTGTGCTCCGTGACCTGGATCTGGAACCATTATATCCAATGATCAGAGTGCTTTTTATAGCACCAAGGGTCACGTGGCTTTGCGCAGCCAATGGACACTGGTGTCATTGCATGCTTGAAGCCTATTGTTTGGGGAAAACATTCCACAATCTGATACCCAAGACTGAAGGCAATGACAAACCTACAGTCCAGGAATTCTGGAGAAATTCCAACATTTTTGTACGTGACTTCGTTGATTGATTCTTTCTGGGATGAGGTATTGACCCACCTAATGAATGGTTTGTGGAAGAAAGCTCATCTCAATGCAGGCCACTCCTTTGAGGGGTTCAGTGATGCATCATGTGTACGTGGTGAAATCATGCAACAGGCAAAGGCAGTGGGCTTCCACAAAGTAGGAGAAAATGATGTTGACCAACAATTGGAACTGCGTGGTGCACCTCTAAGATGTTGCTGAATTAGATAAACCATACCTTTTGAGGGAGAATGTCTGGATGATGATGATGAAGAAATCAATATTCTTCTCAACAGAGAGGTATCCTGAGCTCTGAAATATGTTTGAGCATTGAAACTGCAATCAGCATTATCCAAAATCACTGCACTGTCGCTTGGATCATTCTGACAAGCCAGCCATGAAATGTTCAAGATTCTTTGAATGCAAAACTGCAAGTAGGGAGGCAAAGAATCCTGGGTTCTTTCTTGTAAAAGTAACACCAGGCATGGAATCACCTGGAGCAGTACCTTCAGACATACTACTGGGGGAACGTGCTGAGGTTACATCTTTCACAGAGCGAGAGAGAGTGTGGTTCTGGGGCAGAGTGATGTCAGTGACATTGAGATGGCAATCGATGACCCTCTGTATCTCCAACCTCTGCCAATACCCCTCTTAAAAATCATAGATTAGGTTACCTCCAATGTGGAAACAGGCCCTTCGGCCCAACAAGTCCACACCGACCCTCCGAAGAGCAACCCATCCAGACCCATTCCCCTAACACTATGAGCAATTTAGCGTGGCCAATTCACCTGGCCTGCACATCTTTGGGCTGTGGGAGGAAACCGGAGCAAACCCACGCAGACACAGGGAGAATGTGCAAACTCCACACACACAGTTGCCCGAGGTGGGAATTGAACCCAGGTTCCCTGGCACTGTGAGGCAGCAGTGCTAACCACTGAGCCATCGTGCTACCCCAAATAACTTCAAATAAAATATCTTTTTAGACTAAAAATGGTTTTCTGTTTGAATCTTTGCTTAAAAAAGGCAGTGTGTTCCAGCTGCAAGATTGTATAAATATTACATTTCACAGGTACCTGTTATCTGTGGTCATCTTGAGTTTATAGGTTACAACAGAGCAGCATTCCTTCAAAAGCATGCTATGCTTCAAGTGCCCAGTACGATGGAGTGTGAGAGCTTTTTACCCTCCGACCATGTGCTATGATCCAGTTTGATAACTATGAGATGTTGCATCATGGGTAAATTATTCCCCAGTGTGAGACGTCACATTTGATTAATTCAACATCTGTGCATGTCCTTGTTCCAGACACGGAGTGGTGTCAGAAGCACTGGCTAACTCCCCCTCCGTCCCAGCCTCATGGCACTGAGGGCAGTTGTAACTTCACATCATCAAGGTGAAAACAATGACTGCAAGTGCTGGAAACCAGATTCTGGATGAGAGTGGTGCTGGAAAAGCACAGCAGGTCAGGCAGCATCCGAGGAGTAGGCGCCTGACTGAGGTCAGTTCAACATTGATCAGGAATTAAAGGTTTTCGAGGCTTTCATTGAAACAAATGGATTAAAGTGAGTGCGTGTGACTCTCATAATTCTCTGGATCAATGGATACATGCAGTTGATATCTGAGTCTATAAGGAGTGAAAGAACTGGTCACTTCCTCGATCAGCGAGTGAGAATGAGTTAAATAGTTGTGTGTCTCTGGTTGAGAGGCTGTGAAGACACTGACAGGGAGGAGAAGGGGATGCTTTAAACAAAAGCAAGATGGTGTTCAGGTCAGTCATAAATTGTTTGGCCAATTGGCCTTTTCCTGCTCTTAAAACATTGAGTAAGAAACAGTCCAGCCAGCCTCGTGTTTGTCTGAGACCTGTGTAATTATTTTGTCAGGGCACTAATCCTTTGGTGTACCTTTACAAATGCAAAACCTGATGGAAAGGCTGAAAGGTTGGGTCCTCAAAAGGAACTGCGTCTGGCTGTATGTTGTACCATCTTGGAGGGCAGGGCTTTACTGCACTGATAGTCCACCCTTCCTGGTCTCACTCGGTTTTGACTCTGGTCGTTTGCGGTAATGCTTCCCTTGAGCATGTAGGGGATCCAGGTCAAAGTTAGTGCTTGACCCAGCCGCATCCCATTTTCCTCTTATTTGGCTCAACGAGGGATCCCACAGCCATGAAAGGGACTTAGCTCCTCCCTTTGACCTGAAAGAAATTGGTACTAGAGAGGGAGCCACATCAGAAAGGCTTTCCACAGAGCTTGTTCCAACCCGTTGGTATTCTAGCTGAGGTTCTGATGGAGGGTGTTGGCACGATTCCTAGATCCCCAGCCTTTGATATGCCTGAGCTGGGAGTTTTTAATAGGGCAGTGCAGTGCGGAGGGAGCCTTACTGTCAACTTGAACTGCACTCTCACTGACCTGATCGATGCTGAAAGAGACATGTTCTGTTTTCCCCTCAGTGTTGTTGTTCCTCAATTTAAACACACAGCTTGCTAGAAATCGGCGAGTCAGGGAATTCCAGCGAGGTATGGGGTGGGCACAGTGGCTCGGTGTTTAGCACTGCTGTCTCACAGCACCAGGGACCCGGGTTCAAATCCAGACTCGGGCAGCTATCTGTGTGGAGTTTGCATATTCTCCCCATTCTCCTCTGGGTGCTCTGGTTTCCTCCTACAGTCCAAAGATGTGCAGGTTGGGTGGATTGGCCATGTTAAATTACCCAGGGATGCCTAGGTTAAGTGGATTGGTCATGGGAAATACAGGGTTACAGGGACAGAGGAGGGGTTTGGTCAGGGTGGGCTATTCTTTGGAGAGTTGGTATGGGCTGAATGGCCTGCTTCTAAACTGTAGAAATTCTGTAATATCCCTATTAAACATTTTAATTGACATGTATGCCTGTGGCCACGCAGAGCAGAAGTAGAGGCATGTACCTGCCTCATTGTAACTCTGCTGCATTACTCACAGGCTGTTTAATAGCTGGAAGGAGAAAATGACAGTGAGAATGATTTTCTTTTCTCCCAACTATGTTTGACTAATTTCTGGCTATTACTGACAAAATGTACCATTCAAGGACATATGCATTATTGAGTAGATGGGAAAACTCAACGGGGGACTGGTAATTGCTAAAGTGGAGCCGCACAGCTCTCTGAAAGACAGCTTGCTCGTTCAGTGCCTGACTGATGGTGAGCTAACTGTACAGGGCAGGCTGCTACCCTTACTGAGGGAAACTGGCTTGGGTCGGATTGCTGCATGTTGGGGGAGACATTTGTTAAATAACTCGGAGACAGAATTCCTTGCTTCTCACTTTTTTCAGTCTATAATCCCTTGGCTAAAGCAGTACTGAAATTTTTTTTCTCCCTAAATCTTTCTCTTTTTTTTTTGAAGGAATATAATGGGTTGCATCTAAAGTTTAACTCTTTTTGTCAAAGCCTTGTATTTCTGGGTGACCTCAGGACATCTCAGAGGATCTGACAGCAGATGTTGGATGGTATATCATCAAGTATGAAATGCAGCAGCCATTTTGAGTGCTGTGAGATCACAGAAACTGCGGTGTGTTAGTGACCCAGTTTTGGCGATGTTAGTCAAGGGGGTAAGTCTTGGCCGGGTCAGCAAGGACGCTGCCCTGTCCTTCTTTGACATAGCACCATCAGGCTATTTGTTGTTTAGTTATAAAGTTGGCACCTCTGACAGTGCAACACTGCCACAGTACTGCACTGGAATCAGCCTTCATTCTGTGTTCAAATCTCAGGACTGGCATTGAGCCGACCAGCACAATAAGTGACTGTCTCCTGACTGGCACCTTCTTTGCCCATCGTGACCTCTCTTAAATGGTTGGCCACGTACATCGTAGAGAATTTTTGAGTGTTTCTGTTTTGTTTGTCTCAATCTTGTCCAATTCATTCCCCCACCCCCACCCCAAACAGAACTCGTCTTGCTTCAAGGCATGTTTTTGCTTTGTATCTTACATTTGCTAACTTGTGCTGGCCAGCGATAACATGTAAGCTAAACATCACAGGTTGGTAATGATGGGTGACAGACCAAAAACAATTCTTTTATGTTCAGTTGACCCTTCAGCTTTCCAGTGCTCCTTTCTGAGCCCCAGTAAATGGCAGTTCTAATAGCTCTGTCCTTTCTGCGTTGAACCTTTGGTGTTTTGAACCTCATGCATTTCAGCATTTCCCATTTTCCCATCATTGGACTGCTCGGCTGTGACAGGCTGAGATTCACATGTTGGGTGGTTTCCATAGAAATGGGCCACATGGTTTGCAAACTGCAGCAAAATGGAACTGGTTGAACCCATGTTTTCTTTCCCTCTTGAACACTGCACTACCATTTTCTGTCTGCCTGCTGGAGGCCACTGAATTTGGCTCCCCCAGATGAATCTCCATGCACCTCGACCACTGAATGGTGACCAGCGGAGTTTTGTTTTCTTTATTCATTCATGGGATGCCAGTGTTGCTGCCTGGGCCTAGTTGTCCTTGAGAAGTTGGTGGTGAGCTGCCTTCTTGAACCACTGCAGCCCCTGTGATGTATGTGGACCCACAGTGCCCTTAGGGAGGAGGTCGGTCCAGGAGTTGGACCCAGCCACACTGAATGAACAGTGAAAAACTTACAAGTCAGGATACCGTGTGGCTTAGAGGGGAACTTGAAGGTGGAGGTGTTCCCATGTATCTGCTGCTCTTGTCCTTCTAGATTAGAATTATAAAATGTTACAGACCGAAGAAGGTCATTTAGCCTGCTGTGTCTGTACTACTCCTTAAAGAGCTACCCAGGTGTGCTTCTCTTCTGCCCTGACTCCACTGCCCCCATAACTTCATTCTTTTCAAATCTACATACAGCTTGCTTTTGGAACCTCCTATGGAATCCTCCTCCAGCATATTCCCCGGCAGCATGTTCCAAATCCTCGTAGCTCTCTGAATAGAGAAGTCTCTGCTCATCTCACTCCTAGCTTTCTTGCTGGTAATTTTGAAATTATAGCTCCTAGTTAATGGCATACCACCTCACGGAAACCCAGTATCCTCCTTTACTCTGTCAGAATTGTTCACAATTTTGCAGGCCTTGATAAGGTCACCTCTTATTCTTCCCTGTTCCAAAGAGAATAAGTCCAATTTATCTACCTCTAATCTTTCCTAGTATCTAAATGGAATTTAGGTGCTGATGGAATTATTAGATTATATTCCCTACAGTATGGAAACAGGCCCTTCAACCCAACACTGACCCTCCAAAGAGTAACCATCCCTACCCTATATTTACTCCTGAGTAATGCACCTAACACTACGGGCAATTTAGCATGGCTAATTCACCTGACCTGCACATCTTTGGACAGTTGGAGGAAACCAGAGCACCTGGAGGAAACCCACGCAGACACGGGGAGAATGTGCAAACTCCGCACAGACAGTCACCCAAGGCTGGAATCGAACCTGGGTCCCTGATGCTGTGAGGCAGTGGTGCTAACCACTGAGCCACCGTGCCACCCCATTCTGTCATTCTTGATTTATTCCCATTAACGTGATTTAAAAAAACATGTACAAACAATACACCTGCAGTGAATGGACCAAATTTGAGTTGAATCATACGTTTTATTATTCAGTGCGTGCATCGTCACAAAGCCAAGTGATAGCCTTTTCAGTGGCTGGATCAGCTTTGTAAAGCCTCCTTTGTGGGTTCTGTCAGAGGACCCTCGTTGCTTATGTGAGTCATTGTTCGACTGCACCACAGCTGCAGCCTGGATGGTCCTGGGATGCTGCCTGAACTGCTGTGCTCTTCCAGCACCACTGATCCACAACCTGGTCTTGGTAACTCCACTTCCCCGAGAGCTCGACTTGTCTGGAAATGGTTTGAGGTGGTCCCGAACTCATTAACTGTTGTGCAATTGAATAAAGAACAGTGCCCAGCTTATGTGATGTCTGTTGTACCAAAGTAATCTGTAACAAATCACTAATATGCAGTAAATTATATCTTGTTATCTTGAAGGGTGTCTTCTGTTGAGACAGGAAGTAGTTTTCCTTTAACACCTAAGAGTAAATAAGGTAAAAACAATGACTGCAGATGCTGGAAACCAGATTTTGGATTAATGGTGCTGGAAGAGCACAGCAGTTCAGGCAGCATCCAAAGTGCAGCAAAATCGACGTTCCTGATGAAGGGCTTTTGCCCGAAACGTCGATTTCGCTGCACTTTGGATGCTACTTGAACTGCTGTGCTCTTCCAGCACCACTAATCCAGAACCTCAGAGTAAATGCCCTGTAGTTTGCTACACTCATAGACGATGATGGCAGTAAACTTCATGAGCAGTAACCCATACAGTGTAGTGAGTTGGCATGTTCATACATACCCCTCACTGATATATAGCCCACACTGTGTGGTTACCTTTTACAATGCTGTAAATCCTCTAGCCTCACAAGCATTTGGACTTCATGAGAATCTTTTCCCCATGGCAGACACGTCTAAGACCAGAGCTTCAGGTGAGGAATAAGTGCTTTAGGGGAGACCTGAGAGAAGTTCTTTTTTCACCCAGAGCATGTTAGAAATAGGGAACGTATTGCCTGAGAGGGTGGTGGAGGCAGGTACTATCACAACATTTATGAAGCATTGGAATGTTGCAGGGCATAGTATAGACCAAGTGAAGGTAAATGGGATTAATGTAGCTTGGTGATTGTTGTTTGGCATAGACATGGTGGGCCAAAGGGCCTGTCTCTATGCTGCAGGACACTATTTTGGGAGCAATTGAGGGGAGAAATGGTTGATAAATATTAATGAAAGGATGTAGCTATGTGGAGAATGGAAGGTGATGGGTAGGGTGCTTCTTCATTTGTTTCTTACACACGTGTTCCTCATCCGGGCCTAGAGGAAGCAGGAGTGGACAGTAACGTGTACCCCATCCACCTCCAATACTCCTGGAAGGCAGTGCTGGCTAAGGAGCCCACTGTGGTTGACATTCTGTTTTCTAATGTTTTAATGGTCTTGTTCAGATATGCTGCCAGAGGTGCTCTGACGTTTTGGAAACTGCTGTAAAGCTTTTACTTTGCTGTTGAGGGTAGTCTAAGGTCAGAATAAAACAACAAAGTAAATAAGGCCCCAGTAGTGGTGCTGGGAGTGGCAGAACTTCTATACATCAGAAGGTTACATTATTCTTACAGGCAACCCAACTTTTTGAACCACGTCGGGCTGTGCAGGGATTTACGTAGTTCAGCTATGATTTTACTTCTAAGTTAATTTTGTAATAACTGAGTGTAATCGATCACCGCCTCTCTGTTTTTATTCTCTCCGCGCTCTCTTTCTGAAGGGGTGGTGAAGGGTTTTCTGCACTGACCTTTGTCATAGCAACGAGGCCTACCCAGAGATTTGAAACTGAGCCTGAGGGAGTACGTAGTCTGGTGGCAGCTCAGCACTGTCGAGATGAGTCTGTGATCTCTGTTAGGCCATCCCTTCGTAAATGATAGCCATGTTTCAGGAAACAATCTTGTCTCATTTTCATGTTCCTTTAGTGGAGGGGTAGCTTAGAGAGCCACAGACTTCCTCATCATGCATTGACAGAAATTGAAATTAGCTTTATTGTCAGGTGTACTCAAATGAGTATAGTGAAAAGTTTACAAGTCACCACCTTGGTGCCATTTTAGGCACAAAGATGCCTAGATAAAGATTATTAGGGGAAAAAGAATTAGAATAAAGAAAGGAAAAAGTTCAGAATAACAGACCACGCTGACACCTAGCCTCTAGTCTGTGCCAGACCTTGACTCCAAACTGCACTCTCTAGGCTGGGAGACCACTCTGGAATCCTCTCAAGACCGAAAGAAATACCTCAGAGTCAAGTTGGACATCAGTGCAAACTCCTATTTAAGTGAAAATACTTATTAATTTGGGGAAAAAATATTGAGCTGTAAAATTCTTGTTTTTACCAATTTTGGAAATGGATGTCTTTGTCTACAATTGAGTTCGTAATGTAGGAGGACCTAACTGTTCCACAGAGCACCGGGCATGTGGGAGACTGGCAGTAAGAGACCAGGGATGCTCAGGTCCGTCAGGTAGGGTGCTTTGTCTGACTTTGTTCCAGCATTTGAGCACTCACCTCTTCCTGTTTCTCTCCGTGGTCTCCTGAAGGCAGTGAGGCGTCTTGGTCATCCTCAGCCATGAGTGAAGGCTGGACTATTTGACAACAGAGAGCATCACAGTCTCGACCTCACCTGATGTGCTCCTCCATCGACGTGGCAGGGCAGCAAACAGGAGACAATGGTCTTTCCTCTCCTTCTTTTATAACCTAGCGGTGCTGAAGGCCTACCCCACAGAGCCCTACTTTGGTTAAAAACAATTCCATGTTATATAGAAGCTGAATTTAGTCATCAGTACCTCCCATTGAAGCCTCACGAGGGTAAAATATCCAGTGTGTCTCTCTGATTTTTGGCTTTTTACCTTGATCTCCTGTGGTAAACGAGACTCTGATTTTACCTGCTGTTTCATCCCCCACCTCACCAAACCAACAAACATTTTCAATGTAAGATCTACGCAAAAAGCATAAATTAAGAATACTTTTTTTTAAACAAGGGCTTGTTGGGTTTCGGAATATTTTATCAGAAGCAGTCAGGGAATGCTGATTCCTTTTATGAAGGAAAATACTGCCAATAAAATATAGCAATGGGAAGCATTTGAAACAAAACATGGAGAAATCTAAAAGTGATGACAGTGAGTCTGTAACTCCTTCCATCGGGTCTGTATGGCTCTGATGGGCAGATCCACCTCATTCAGCGCTGATTTGATATTGAATGCTGTTTACTTAATCATTTAGGACAAAAAGTGATATCCTGCCAACAGCATGTGTGGAGTGCTGGGTAAATCAGAGCTCCAGCAATGTATGTGGTGTATATGAGGGAGATGCAGCAAAGGGCATGGATTAGACTGAAGTTGGAGGAGCAGTGTGTTATAAATTTAAGGTGAAGGGGACATAAATTTAAGGTGAAGGGTGGAAGGTATAGGGGGGATGTCAGGGGTAGGTTCTATACCCAGACAGTGGTGGGGCATGGAATGCGCTGCCTGTGGGGGAATGGCAGAGTCAGAATCATTGGTGACCTTTAAGCGGCAATTGGATAGGTACATGGATAGGAGCTTAAGCTAGGACAAATGTTCGGCACAACATCGTGGGCCGAAGGGCCTGTTCTGTGCTGTATTGTTCTATGCTCTGTTATATTTCTCACTCTCGTGCTCACACAGCCATAGTGTGGAGTGTTTAGAATGGATTACAATGAAGCTCTCCATCTGCAGTCAGTGACTATTGAACACTCTGACTTTGGCCTGTTAGATTCAACCAGCGCTAACACTTGGTTTGTCTATCAATGAGCCTCCCATTTTAATCCTCACTTTGCTAATCTCCGCTGTTTCACTAACTTTCTGTTCCTTGTTGGAGAGGGGCAGGAGTGTCACACCACGCCCTCAACCTGCTGCCTCAGGTCTTCCTGAGGCAGCAGCTCCCCATCGTCTGAGCAAATTCACCTCCAAGCTGTTGAGGGTATTGTACATCCACTCAGTGATCAGGGAAAGGGAGCTGGATTCAGGAAGATGATATAAACTGGAGGTGGGGGTGGTTAGGGGCCAGCGCTGAAAATGTGTTGCTGGGAAAGCGCAGCAGGTCAGGCAGCATCCAAGGAGCAGGAGAGTCAACGTTTCGGGCATGAGCCCTTCTTCAGGAATCGTGGGGGTGATCAGGGGCCAACCAGTAACTGCTGTGGAGCTCCATATAAACTTGGAGCTCAGTGCGCCGAGAAAGCCAGGGTCCCCTCGTGCGCAGAAAGGTCATGAAGCAGGATGTCAAGGCAATGGTGGAAATGCCCAGGTCACTAAAGAGCCCAGGTGAAGAATTTACATATTCCTGGGCTTGAGGGATACCTGGGCAATAAATGTGACTATCGCGGAACAAAGCAATACCCCAAAAGGATTGTTTTCCTACATCACTCGATACCTGATGAATTAAGGCCTATCCAGAGATTTGAAACTGAGCCTGAGGGAGTACGTAGTCTGGTGGCAGCTCAGCACAGACTAGATGAGTCTGTGATCTCTGCTAGGTCATCAACAGAGATGTAACCAACACATGGGACACGATGAGCTAACCAAGGATGGACTGGGAATTGAACCTGGTCTGTCACTGGCTGGAACTGGCTGCTTGGTCTGTCTCTGTGCTGTACAGCTGTACCAGGTAATAGATTTGCTATGCAAAGTATGTTTGTCACTCTGAACAATGTCTCCTCACATGTGTCTGTGTGTTTTATTTTCTGCAACACATTATTAATGGTGGGTCTGTTCTGTTGCAGATGATTGTGACCTTCGACCTGAGGAGCTACAGCATCATGTGACAGGTACAGTCCGAGCTCAGGGTGTGAGTGGGGGTGGGGGGTGTTGTCGCGGGTGGGTGTAGTTGAGTACGCTGGTTGAATCGAGTTTGTGTCTGGTTTCTGGACAGGCGGCTGCTCAGGGATGTTTGGATGTTTTGTCTTGTTCCCTCAGATTTGACCATTTGGTTCTGAGAGGGAGGTTCAGCATTATGGCACGATGTTAGGGATCCCGGTGCTCAGAGTGACCAGTGTTGGCGAGGTGCCAACTCTGGGGATAAGCGTGTATCAGAAATGTGGAGATGCCTGAATTGCTCTCGTGTGACCCTCCCAAAGCCGTAGACATCATCTTCAAAGTGCACAGCTCCACATTGCCCAGCTTCACAACCAAAGCAGCAACAAGAGTCTCCCTGTTGGGCATGGTATTTTATAAAAGCAGAAACTGCTGGAAATCCCCAGCAGGTTAGGCAGCATCTGTGAAGTGAACCACCATGAGCGACATTTTGTCAGAACTGCAAGATGTCAGAAATATGGCAGTTTTTTGAGGCAGTGGAGGGGGCTCTGTCTCTGTGACAGGGTGAAAGGGCAAGGGATTTAAATAACAAAATATTTCACATTTACAACAGTAAAATAAATAGCTAATGGATAAAGTTAAGGAAAAAAAATCAAAACAGGAAGGCCACCTGAACGCAATGTGAAGTAAGAAACCTGTCAGGCCTGACCCAGCGAAACAAGAAAAATATACAGCAAGATATAGGTGTAGGCAGAAGGAATTGTCTAAAGGTGTTGAATTCAATGTTGAGTCCAAAGGGCTGGAGGATGCTGCAACAAAAGCTGGGCTGACGTTTGCTGAGCTTCATACATTTTCTTTCTCTCTTCTCACTCATTCACGCTCACTCACTCCCTCCTTCCCTCATTTTCATTTTCTCTTCCTCTCTATCCCACTTCCTCATTCTCTCTTTCTATCTCTCTGTCCCTCCCCCTCTCTCTCATTCTCTCTCTGCCTGACTCTCTCCCTTATTCTATCTCTCTCTCTCTCTCCCCCTCTGTCTCTCCCTTCGACTCTTTCTCTCTCCCATACCCATAATCAGGTCTTGGAGGTTCCCTGAAGGATTCTCCTCATTTTCTGCTGCTTCTGAGATGGGGAGGGGGGAAGGTGAATGAAGTGGAGCTCTGAGTTTTGCTAAAGGGGATCAGGCCTGCTGTTAGACCCCACTCCCGTGGCCATGAGAGTGAGTTCGAGAGTGATCTGATGGAGGGCTTTCGAAAGCGATGAGGAAATAACCCACCTCATTGCCCACTATCGTACTGTCGGGGTTTCCAGGTTCACCAGATCAGAGCACTTCCTGAGGGGTGGCCTCCGCCAAAGTCTTCAGTGGAAACCTGAATCCCATCCTGTGTCTTTTCATTTCGGTATTGCTCCTTTTTTGGACTGGGAGTCCCGGTGACACAGTCTGTACAACTGCTGTGATATCCAACCCAGGAACGGAGTCGGCCGGTCAGGGACGGAGCCGGACAGGGACGGAGCCGGACAGAGACAGAGCTGGCCGGACAGAGAAGGAGCCGGCCGGTCAGGGAAGGAGCCGGCCGGACAGGGATAAAGCTGACCGGTCAGGGGTAGTGCTGGCTGGTCAGGGAAAGAGCCAGCCGGAATGGGATAGAGCTGGTCAGACAGGGACGGAGCCGGCCGGAAAGGGACGGAGCCGGCCAGAGAGGGAAGGAGCTGGCTGGACAGGGATAGAGCTGACCAGACAGGGATAGAGCTGGCCAGACAGGGATAGAGCCGGCCGGAGAGGGACGGAGCCGGCCAGAGAGGGACGGAGCCGGCCAGAGAGGGAAGGAGCTGGCTGGACAGGGATAGAGCTGACCAGACAGGGATAGAGCTGGCTGGAACAGGGAAGCAGCTGGCCGGTCAGGGATAGAGCTGGCCAGACAAGGATAGAGCCGGCCAGACAGGGAAGGAGCTGGACAGGGACGGAGCCGGACAGGTAAGGAGGCGGCCGGTCAGGGAAGGGTTTAAAAGCCTTGACCGACATCTGGTGCCCTGAAGTGGAGCATCCCGATGTGGCCGGCGTTTCTAAGTGGTGACTCTGCCTCCCGGCTCCTCTCCTCTCTCCCACGTCCTCCCTGTACACTGGGAAAGTTAAGATTAAAGTATTCACTCCTGCTAATTTGCAGAGCTGCTTGGGGCAAAATTGGCAGCAGAGCTTAAACAATCTAACATCTCCATGGCAACCATGAACATTAAACTAAAGAGACAGGGAATCAGTATGTGTACCTGCTGAGCGCTATTCCATAAACTGCTCCAATCAAAAGCTTTCTCAAAGTCAGGTTGATAGATTTTCATTGAGTAAGGGCCTCAGTGCAGATGCTGTAAGGCTGACTGATGTTGACGCAATGGGAGGGAGACAAATTCTTCTATTCCTGCAGACCACTGCTGTGATCTAACAGTGCAGCTCATTCTCTACCTCTCGTGATTCAGTGGACAACTGCGCCAGTAATGGCAGCACTGAGCAATTCCGAGCAGGGAGATGCTTCCTCTGTCAATACAGGGTGGCACGGTGGCTCAGTGGTTAGCACTGCTGCCTCACAGTGCCAGGACGCCAGGTTCGATCCCAGCCTCTGCGCCTATCGGAAAGATGTTGTGAAACTTGAAAGCATTCATCAATGATTTACAAGGGAGGTTTGGAGGGTTTGAGCTACAGTGAGAGGCTGAACAGGCTGGGGCTGTTTTCCCTGGAGTGTCGGAGGCTGAGGAGTGACCTTATAGAGGTGTACAAAATTATGAGGGGCATGGATAGGATAGATAGACAAAGTCTTTTCCCTGGGGTCGGGGAGTCCAGAACAAGAGGGCATAAGCTTAGGGTGAGAGGGGAAAGATATAATAGAGACCTAAGGGGCAACTTTTTCACACAGACGGTGGTACATGTCTGGAATGAGCTGCCAGAGGGAGTGGTGGAGGCTGGTACAATTATAGCATTTAAAAGGCATCTGGTTGGGTATATGAATAGTGAGGGCTTAGAGGGATATGGGCCAAGTGCTGGCAAATGGGACAAGATTAGGCTCGGATATCTGGTCAGCATGGACGAGTTGGACCGAAGGGTCTGTTTCTGTGCTGCACATGTCTATGATATGTATGGAGATGGTTGGTTCTCCAGGTCTGGCATGTTCTCCTCGTGTCTGCGTGGGTGTGCTCCGGTTCGTTAGATTCTGTCGGTGAGAGTGAGGGTCACGCACCGAGCCTTGGCTGGTCCCCTCCGTACAGCAGGACTGTTGATGCTCTGTGCAGCCTCAGCTCAGAGCCATGGACCTAACATCACTGGGGAGGCTTTGTCTGTGTGGCTGGGCTATCACTGGAGAAACCACGCTATTGGAAGCATCTTCCATCGTTTTCTTCCCCACCCTTTAATTCTGGTATCTTATTACTCCTGCCTAGAGGGGCCCATGCCTCCCCAAAATGTGATCCCCCTCCAGAGTGCAGCTCCCTCATATGTGAGAATTGGATCCCAGAATGCTGTCACAAGCCCCCTCCCCTGTTGGGAGAAGGAAATCACTTCATTTCCTCCCTCTGGTATTTCACCCAGGCACAGGCTCCAGCAATCTGAGAATTTTCACTCCAAGAGGGAAAACACCAATGGGTTTTGCAATGGTGGGGAAATATCCGAGCTGGTTCCCGCCCTGGCCTCACACTTCCCTGACAGAAATGCTCGATCAGGAATGGAAACCGAGTGCTCCATTCACACTACCATCGGGCACAAGACATTTCGGCATGTTCTCTGGTTACAGCAGGCGCAATACAAATGCAGGTCCATTCCATCCAGTTATTCTGTTCTGTCCAGTACTACTATTCCCTTCCTCCCAGGCTGCGCACAAACCCAGGGCTGGGGAGTTCAAAACTAGAGGCCATGGGTTTAAGTTGAAAGGGGAACGATTTAAAAGGGACCCAAGGGGCAGTTTTTTCACGCAGAGGGTGGGTCCTGTGTGGAATGGAGACAGGGAGGACTGCAGATGCTGGAGATCAGAGTCGAGAGTGTGGTGCTGGAAAAGCACAGCAGCTCAGGCAGCATCCGAGGAGGAGGAGAATCGACATTTTGAGCATAAGCCCTTCATCCTGATGGCTGAGACGTCGATTCTGCTGCTCCTCGGATGCTGCCTCACCTGCTGTGATTTTCCAGCAACACACTCTCGGCTCAAGTGTGGAATGAACTGCCAGAGGAAGTGGTCAATGCAGGTGCAGTTACAGCATTTAAAAGACATTTGGGTAGGTGTTTAAATAGGAAAGGTTTGAGGGATATAAGCCAAACACAGGGAAATGGGACTGGATTGGAAAAGCTGGTCAACTTGGATGAGTTACACAAAAGGTCTGTTTCCGTGCTCTGGGACTCAACGACTCCATCTGCTTGAAGTTTAATCAGGCCCTGTCTTTTCCAGGAGCCCCCAACCCCCTGACACCGGATTTTGATTTTGGGAGAAGCTCCCACCTAAGAATGATTGATAGATAAATGGAATGTGTTGTGAAGACCACTTTCATTCTGGTTGGGATTTGCAGCAGTAGCAGAGCGTGAGGCTGGGTGCTTGTTTGTGAAAACCTTGTGGGTTTCCCAGTTTGAGAAGCCTGATGTATCAGTGTCAGTGTGCGATATGCTTGGTGCCCTTTAATTCACATAATTGATGTGTTGTTCTTTCAGAGCTGCCGTTTGCATATCGCTGCCTGCGTGTGTGTGTTGTGAAAATCAATTTCTTCAATCACCCCGATGTCATCCATTTTCTAGCCAGTGCATGTCGAAATCCTACTGTTTTTCAGGAGCCTGCCTCTTACAGCTGCTGTCAATACAACAGGATGAAAGTCTTGCCCCAGCCTCTTGTCAATATTATTCATAACCAACTGGACTTCAAGCAGGGAGCCTGAGGCGCAGTTAGTGCTTCTGCCTGCACCTCTTCTCGTGCCTGTTGGCTTCTTTCCTTTCCCCCATGTCTTCCTTCCTCCCTCACGTTTTGTTATTTATTTCTGTGTCTTCCTTTTCCTCTCTATCTCATTTTCTCCACCTGCGTTGCTCTCCTGCTTTCTGTCCCTCTTTCCCCTTTGCAGCCTGGCTCCATGTGAGATTCTTTTCATCGCAGCCTGTTTTCACAGCGAGCCCCCTGTTTGGGTGTCCCTGCCCCCACTGACTGTCAATCGTCTTCCCTTGGAGGTTCCCATTGAAGAGGTTTCTCCTGGCTGACCCTGCTAGGTGTCCCAGAACAACGATGACGCTTGATCATGTGCAGAGCCTGTGAGTGGGGGCTGTTGTGCCAACAGTTCCCATGTGGTTCTATCTGACCAGGAAACACTCCGGCACGTACTGCCTGATGCAGACATAGTGGAAGGATTTACAAACTGACAATCCACCTTGTGATGTCCCTTCCATAGCCATAGATTAAACTTCAAGCAGATGGAGTCGTTGAGTCCCAGAGCACGGAAACAGACTTTTTGGTCTAACTCATCCAAGCTGACCAGCTTTTCCAATTCAGTCCCATTTCCCTGTGTTTGGCTTATATCCCTCAAACCTTTCCTATTCAAACACCTACCCAAATGTCTTTTAAATGTTGTAACTGCACCTGCATTGACCACTTCCTCTGGCAGTTCATTCCACACTTGAGCCGAGAGTGTGTTGCTGGAAAATCACAGCAGGTGAGGCAGCATCCGAGGAGCAGCAGAATCGACATCGCAGCCATCAGGATGAAGGGCTTATGCTCAAAATGTCGATTCTCCTCCTCCTCGGATGCTGCCTGAGCTGCTGTGCTTTTCCAGCACCACACTCTCGACTCTGATCTCCAGCATCTGCAGTCCTCCCTGTCTCCATTCCACACAGGACCCACCCTCTGCGTGAAAAAGCTGCCCCTTGGGTCCCTTTTAAATCGTTCCCCTCTCAACTTAAACCCATGGCCTCTAGTTTTGAACTCCCCAGCCCTGGGTTTGTGCACAGCCTGGGAGGAAGGGAATAGCAGTACTGGCCGGAACAGAATAACTGGATGGAATGGACCTGCATTTGTATTGCGCCTGCTGTAACCAGAGAACATGCCGAAATGTCTTGTGCCCGATGGTAGTGTGAATGGAGCACTCGGTTTCCATTCCCGATCGAGCATTTCTGTCAGGGAAGTGTGAGGCCAGGGCAGGAATCAGCTTGGATATTTCCCTACCATTGCAAAACCCATTGGTGTTTTCCCTCTTGGAGTGAAAACTGTCAGATTGCTGGAGCCCGTGCCTGGGTAAAATATCAGAGTCTGGAGCCAAAGGCAGGACGCTACCACAAGACCTCCCTAGACCTTGGATGCCGTACGGAATTGATGTTGATTGATTTGGTGTGGTCGGTCTGGGAGCAGCAGTGAGCTAGCTCACTATCAGCAGGAACTCTCTGGCCCTTTAGTGCAGCAATTCTCAACCAAATGAGCTGAACGGGTGAAGGAGCCTGTTGGAGTGAGGTGGCCCTCCATTGCTGACCAGTTAGTGCCACTCTATACAGTGATGGGACCATCATAATACTGACAGAAATTCCCAGCTTTGTTTTCCTCATGGCGCGCGCTCGTATACACGCACACGCACACACACGGACAAGAACACCAACACACACACACACACACATGCACACACATGGACACAGGCACACACAAACACGTGTACACATGAACACGCACACATATGAGCATATGTATAGGAATGCGCATGTGCACACATACAAGTGTTCACAGGTGCATTCACACATGCACACGCACACACGAGCATGTGCACATATATGCACTCATACAAATGTTTGCACATTCACCCATTTTGATTAATTAGCAAATAGTGTATTCAGTTCAAAAGAAGTTAAAATGGCCCCTGCTGCCTGATGAACAAAGTTAGGTTTTCCTGGCCATCTCAGTCACCAAAGCAGTGAGTGATGTGTTTGCCTGTATCAAAGTCTTATTATCCGGATCAGCTGATCTCTGCTGGGGCATCGTTCCCCTTGAGCCGGTTGCTAAGGGACTGAAGCAGTTATCTAGGCTGATTCTTGGTCATTCGCCATGTTGTCATCTTCCTCATGCCCTGACTGCTCTGGCCCACATGGTCAGAAAGCCAGCCAGCACATCATTTATGCAAAGCAACTTCCAAAAACAATTGATTGGTAATGAGTAGATAATCTGTGTGTTGTAATGTCGATTGAGGGATAAATGGGAAAGCCGGGAATAATTCCTCTTCTAAGCAGTGCCATGGAATTATTTTTTTTTTTACAGACACTTGAGAGGATTGACAGGATGATGTTCTAACATTGATCATCACATCTGAAAGGCAGCACTGCTGTTTAGTGGAAAGTGCACACGATGATATAGCTGATGGTGTTGCTGTGAGATCAGAGGAAATCAAAAGACAAGATCAGACTGTAGGAAGGAAGCATGTAGACATTATATTAGAGAGCTGTATTCACCAAGTTGTGCTGTTTAAAAGTGAGTAAAGAGTGTTATAATAGTGAAGAGAATGAGAGACCCTTACTTTAGTATAAAGGTAAATGAGGATACTAGCGACCCAGAGAGCAATATTTGAGTAAACCCATCATCCATGTGTATGTCACTCAGAGATACTAAGCAGAACTATCTAACACACTAGTAGAAAGGTCAGCATTAAGTGTGCATCTCTGGCATACAAATATAGGAGTAGGCCATTCATCCCCTTGATCCCTTCCTATTCCAGCACTACCCCATTATCTCAATGTCTTGAGTAACTAGCAACCAATCATTTAAAATGATTTATTTAATAACTGAGATTGCACAGTCTTCAGGGGCAAAGAATCCCAAAGACTCTATTCTGCAGAAGGGCCACTGCACCAGAGGCATGAACTCTGCTTTCTCCCCACACCTGCTGTGATTTCCCAGCATCATTTTATCGCTCCAGCCCTGAAGCTCCCAGCCCTCGTTCCTGATGAAGGGCTTTTGCCCGAAACTTTGATTCTCCTGCTCCTCGGATGCTGCCTGACCTGCTGTGCTTTCCCAGCACCACACTCTCGACTCTGATCTCCAGCATCTGCAGCCCTGACTGTCGCCTGTTTCCCAGCATCAGCTTCCCTTTATACTTTGAGACTCTGTGTCACAGTGTGGAGAATGAAGCCATATGGAGTTTCACACACAAAAAAATGAAGGTAGAGATACTAGAGCTTTGGCAATCCTGAGGTTGTGAAATGTGCTGTAAATACGGACGTGTGATAGATTTCCAGTAGAAATGGGACTTCCCCCTGCATCTTCTGGCCCAGAGCAAGGACACTACCAATGCACTACAAGAGCTCTCATGTACTGTACACATGTAGTCTGCTGAATGGGATGCAGCCCTCATAATGGCAGCAGAACTAAGGAAATTTATGTGAATGAAAAGAGACTGAGGGACAGAAGACAAGGTTGGAAATGCAAGGAAGTTTCTCAATGTAAAGACATGAATGGTGTTCCATAGGACTGTCTTTTGAGGCTGCTCTCATGTCCCATGTACTTATCAATGGCCTGGATTTGGGAACTGAGTGAGTGAGATTGAAACTTGCTGGTGGCCCTCTATAGACAACGGTGATTAAAGACTGTTCAAGGGTTTAAATTTTGTTAACAAGCCAGGCAGACAGATAGCAGACACAGTTCAGTGTAGGAGCTGCACCATATTTGAGTTGAGTAGAAGCATAGAGGAATAACACAGGTCAGTAAAGATGGCAGCACGAATACCAAACCTAGGCAATTGATGCTGCTTTTATTTAATACTTCAGTTAGACTGCAATTCTGTACATTTGGGGAACTCCATTACAGAACAAGTCAAAGTAGAATGTGCATTTGCAGACCCAGTTTTGTGAAGGTGAGTCATTTTTCAACAGACTTTAGAGGTGGCCTGATTGAGACCTTTAGGATCAAGAATGGGTTAAAAAGTGATGCATTGTTTCGCAATGTAGCCCAACATTAAGATGATCGCAGGAAGAGTTAACATGGAGACTGAGGAAGATGGTTCTCTAGCAGAGGATAGCTGTAATATGCTTTCAAACATTGGTAAAGCAACATCCACAGGCCAGAAGCTCTTTCCAACATGTTCCTGCTCCATTTGAAGGATTTTGCTGCAGGTACAATTGTGAATGTCGTTTCCACACGCTGTTCCTGCAGGACATTCAGTAAAGTTACAGCAGGGGAGCAGGAGTGGTTCTGTTTTAAAAATAAGTTTGAATGCAGACAGCTTGGATAGTGACATCATAACCCCAGCCAAAGTGGAATGATTGGCTAAGTCTTCGGGCTTTCATACCTGACAATCTCACACTGGGTGACTAACATTGATTTTATACTCAGAGTTTAAAGTGTGTGGCCGTCCTGCTTTTTGCTGTGGCTGTGATCCAGCTGTGGGCCTGGCCCGGTTGCTGGATATTGTCCACTACTGTCTACCTGACTGTGTACCTGTATTGCCTACACTTCTTTCTGAACAATTACAGAAATGAAATTCACAGCTTTTTTTTATCTTACACTGAAGAATACAAGAAAACCAACTTTACTGAAAAAGCAAGAATTTAAACAGCTTTGAAAGATGATGCTGTTGATTGGCATGAAGATAAAGCCAGAACTATTGACAGTCTTAGTTAATGACTGGCAGACTATGTATCAAGCCCCTCATCGCTTTCGCTATCTGCAGCAGACACATGCCAACTATACCGAACTAACGGGCACTTGCTCAACCAGAATATCCTATCCAATATTACAGCTTTTTAATTTCAAAAATATACTTTATTCATAAAAATATCTTTATATACATAGTCACTAAAGCAGTTCATTTCTGTGCAGTAGCTTTTGCAGAAACAAGCAAGCATCAGAGTTTGACTCTAACCAGCAAACAAGCCAAAGGTAACTGTTACTCATGTAAGACTATATTTGCATAGGTTTGGGGCATCGAGTGTGTCTGATCACTGAACGGAACCCCATTTAACTTTGACAGAACAACCTTAGACAGTGGCCTTTCCCCAGCACACCTTCGTGGCAGTTGCCCCAGGCTTTGGTGTATCCCTCAGCGTACACTCCTGGACCTGTAATCTGCAATTGGATAACATTCACCAAATAACCCTGACTGCACTAAGAATTAGACGGAAATCAATTTAAGATTGCACAGTGTAAATTGGGCATGCTAAAAGCTACATAGATTTATGCACAGGGCCCTGTACTTTGCAGGCAAATCTGTACTGTCCACAGATTGTACCTTTATCACTGAATAAAAGGACAGTGGATCACTGCTGCATCCTAATGGCAGTGTCCTGACCAATCTGAGTCAAGACTGTGTTAACTGTTCCTGCTGCATCTCTGAGCCAATCATAGTTCGATCAATCTGCGTCTTCTTCACATGTTGTATAAATCATTGCTTTCTTTCGAAAGTTGGTTTTCTTGTATTGAATCCTGGTGAGTGCAAAATGAGAAACTCCAACGTCATGTCTGTTTTTAGCAATATTTGTTCTGTGCAACCAAGTAATTAGATGAATAAATAGGATTTATTGTTGTAATTTAGATTGTTTCTTACGTGATCTATCAAATATCCCTCCCCACCTTCTGTGGCTCACGTAGTGGCGCTAAAGCTCATACTAAAGAAAAAGAATAGTCAACAGTATTGGGAGAGTGGGCTAGTAGAGGGTGGTTTATCAAGGAAAGTCACAGCTCTTGTCATGTCTTTGTGCTGTGAGAATCTGTATTCTGTGTGGAAAAAGGAAGTAGTCTCAGCACAGGGCAGAATGCAGAATTTGTAGCCCAGCTCAGCATTCAGTCGGTCCCAGTGTTGCAGTTAGACAGAGGGATAAGTCAAAAGCCCAAAGTTGAGCAAGCTGTATTTGTAGTTTGTAAGCTGCACCAACAAGCTGTAACTAACATCCAAGAAATGATCAAGTTATTTTGTGTTATTGTTTGATTACCAGGCCATTAGTTCTGGAAGCCATCCACCAATAACCTTTCTCATTCTTGCACACATGACTCTCTCACCCCCCCCCCCCCCCCCCCCCCCCATCTCGCACGTGCACAGTCTCTCTATCGCATGTGGGTGCACACACACTCTCCCTCCTTTCAGAAGGTCCTTTAAAACTGACCTTTTTGATCAAGCTATTGGTCCATAAGATATAGAAGAAGAAGTAGGCCATTCAGCCCATTGAGTATTCTCAATCATTCAATGAAATCATGTCTGATCTGCTCATCCTCAAGCTCCACTTACCTGTTTTATTCCTTTAAGCTTAGATTTCATTCCTGATGAAAATTCTGTGTATCTCACAAATCAAAGTTGAATAATCATAGTCATCATGAGCTATTGCCATAAACCCTTGTGATTGTGGTCACCTTTTGTTGTTATTCTCATGTGGCTTCAGTGTCAACATTTATCGCAGGGCGGTACAATGGCTCAGTGGTTAGCACCGCTGCCTCACTGCGCCAGGACCCTGGGTTCAATTCCACCCTCGAGCGACTGTCTGTGTGGAGTTTGCAAATTCTCCCTGTGTCTGCATGGGTTTCCTCTGAGTGCTCTGGTGTCCCCCCCAGAGATGTGCAGGTTAGGTGAATTGGCTGTGCTAAATTGCCCCCCAGTGTCCAGGGATATGCAGGTTGGGTGGGTTAGCCAGGGGAAATATAGGATTACAGGCAATGAGGTTAATGGGGGATGAGCCTGGGTGGGATGCTCTTTGGATGGTCAATGTGCACTCTATGGGCTGAATGGCCTGCTTCCACACTGTAGGGCATTCGATGGCCGCACACTTTAAACTCTTGAGTATAAAATCAGTGCTAATTACTTAGTGTGAGACTGTCAGGTATGAAAGCTTGAAGACTGAGCCAATCACCTCCCCTTTGCCTGGGGTTGTGATGCCACTGTCCAATCCTGAAGGCTCTTGGGTCAATTATGACAGTGATTATTTCCCCCTCCAATTCTATTTTGATTTAGTCCCTGCCCTCCCCTCCACTGTTTGATCACACAGCATCGCCCTTTGATGGGAAGGGCACTGCTTGTCACTGGCTACCCGGGTGTTTCTCTTTTGAGAGCTGGATCAGTGTAAGTGTGTGCACGTGTGCAAGGACTCTCCTCCTTAAAACAAAATGACAGTGATTGTCGTAGGTTGTTGTTGTAAATGCAATATTCAGACTGACAAAGGCAGAAAACACCGGGAAAGCTGCCTGTGTTTTCCTCAGGTGCCTGCTAATGTAGCAGGACATGGAGGGAGGCAAGGCACAGTTCAGGGTTTAAGCATCTCACCGCTGAGCTCTGGCCATGTTCCACCTGCACCAGTGTTTCTCTCCCTCCCTACCACCCCCCAACAACATGTATTTGTTTCTCGTGAGCCTCTCCCTTGGAAGAGTGAACTGAAAAGGATGGCTTTGTGTGGACAGAATCAATAGAAGCTGTATGGGCACTGCTTCCTTTTTATTCCTCTGAGAGGCTGATAAATCAGCCCATCGATTCCATGATACACTTGGCTGTTGCACGGTGTGAGTGAGTTAGTGATTCTCCTGGGCTCCTGCTGAAATGTCAAATCCTAATTATTTCTCAGATTGCTGAATAGTGTAATGATTCATACCAGGATTTCGATTAATCTCCAGCATTTCAGTGACTTTGAATTCCAGGAGGAGATGTGTTTTTAATTACTTGTCCTAATAAACAGAGCTTCATGTTACTGGAACGCTGTTTCCACCCGGCATCCTTCCTTTCTGTAAACGATGTTACTCTATTGTCTTGTTAATTGCCACGTTGAATTCTGGTGCCATAAAATTTTTGTTAAGGGGTATATTCCTTTGAGGACCATATTGCTCCTACAAGGGGGCCCTGAGGGAGAATGATTGGATGTATCACTCTGGCACAAGGTTGTTATATTTGGCCTCGGGATCTCTAGATTTGGTGAGTTTGGGGAGTGGGAGCAGGGAATCCAATAGTGAGGTTACCTGATCACTATCCTGGGCATAGTGCAGAGAGAAAGAGAGACCAGGCACCACTGTGATGCCTCTACATTTCAATAGCTGATGCAATTTGCTGTCAGTGTGAAGAAAAGGCAGTGTGGGGGCATTTGCTGCTGTACCACCCCAGCAGCACCTTCAGAGGAATGGGGAGAAATGACCAGATCAAGGTAGTTTTTCTTCATGGAAAAAGTGAGGTCTGCAGATGCTGGAGATCAGAGCTGAAAATGTGTTGCTGGTTAAAGCGCAGCAGGTCAGGCAGCATCCAAGGAACAGGAAATTCGACGTTTCGGGCATAAACCCTTCATCAGGAATTGGGGCTTAATGCCCCGAAACGTCAAATTTCCTGTTCCTTGGATGCTGCCTGACCTTCTGCGCTTTTCCAGCAACACATTTTCAGCTCTAGTTTTTCTTCATGTCCTGTTGTGCTCTGCCTGTCCACTGAAATGTGTGCTTTTACTGAAAATGGTGTCACTGCTGTGCTATCACAAGTCACACTCTCCCATTACAGCCAAACGACTCATTTGCCCATTTCCCCCATGGAACCCTCATGCTGTTGGTCTCTGCTGTCACAGTTCAATTTGGTTAGGTTCCTTACAGTCACAAACTAGTTAACCAAACACCTGCTGACCGACAGGTTAAAATAAAGCTGACTACTGGGCGAAGACCTTGACAAGTGAATGAGGCTGGATAGATACGTCCAATAGCAGGTCCCTTCAGCGAGAGGCCAACACGAAAGCTTATTGTAAGGTTTTTATTAGCACTTGACTGTTACCTTTTGGTTTATTCACTGATGGGGCATGGGTGCTGCTGGCCAGCCAGTGAATGTATTGTCCATGCCTAGTTGCCCCCGAGCAGTAGCAGTGGTGGACTCTCCCTCTTTATGATCATTTAAACGGGCATTGGATAGGTATATGGAGGATAGTGGGCTCGTATAGGTTAGGTGGGCTTGGATTGGCGCAACATCGAGGGCCAAAGGGCCTGTACTGCACTGTATTTTTCTATGTTCTATGTAGAAGATGAGCTACCTTCTTGGTCCACTGCAGACCATGTGTGTAGGTGACCCACAATGCCCCTTAGGGAGAAAATTCCAGGATTTTGACCCAGTGACAGTGACGAAACAGCAATAGATCAATGCTATTGATCTATTTCCAAGCCAGGATGGTGAGTGGCTTAGAGGGCAGCTTGCAGGTGACTGTGTTCCCACATACCTGTTGCCCTTGACCTTTGAGATGGAAGTGATTGTGAGTTTTGATGGTGCTGTCTGAGGGTCTGTGGTAAATTTCTGCAGTGAATTTCTGTAGATAGATAGTACAGACTGCTGCTACTGAGTATTGATGGCAAAGGGAGTCGATACTTGTAGATGTGGTGCCAATCAAGTGGGCTGCTTTGATGTCAAGCTTCTTGAGTGTCGTTGGAGCTGTCTCCATCTGGTCAAATGGGGAGTACTCCATCACACCCTGACTTATACCTTGTAGATGGTGGTCAAGCTTTGGGAGTCAGGAGGTGAGTTACTCACCACACTATTCCCAGTATCTAACCTGATCTCATAACTGCTGTATTTATGTGGCAAGTCCAATTAAGTATTGGTCAATGGTAAGGCCCCCAGGATGTTGAGAGTGGGGCATTGGGTGATGGTATCTGCACTAATTCAACTGATGGTGTTTGTCTTTGTCCTTTTCTGTTCCATCAGTTAAGATTGAGGAGGGACAGAGGAGATGGCCCTGTTTAATACACAGCGCTTTGTTTGCTGTGTAGCTGGGCAGTCTAACCCATTATAGTTTAGAGACGGGATGTAGCTGTAGATAGTGATTCGGAGTTTTCTCTGACATTGATCTGTTCCTAAAATTGAGTAAGGTCAGCCTTGGGTCCTCTATACTTGGTGGAGCCGTGAGGAGCTCATAAACCTAATGTTTATTTCAATCTGCTCAAAGTACAAAGAGATAGTACAAAACAGAGAGCTTGTACTGATGCTGCTGCAATTTCTCTCTCTCATGACAATTCAATCACATCTCATGTCAATCCTGAGTTTCAGCAACCATAACATGATGACAGGCCACAACCTATCACTACCAAGATGCTACAGTAGCTAGTCTGGAACAACCATTTGAGGTGTAAATGAGCTGAAGAAAATGGTGGCATGGTGGCTTAGTGGTTAGCAAGGCTGCCTCACAGCACCAGGGATCTGGGTTTATTTCCCACATCAGGTGACTGTCTGTGTGGAGTTTGCAAATTCTCCCTGTGTCTGTGTGGGTTTCCTCCCGGTGCTCCGGTTTCCTCCCACAATCCAAAGATGTGCAGGTTAGGTGAATTGGCCAGGCTAAATTGCCCATAGTGTTAGATGCATTAGTCGAGGGTAAATATAGGGTAGGGGAATGGGTCTGGGTGGGTTACTCTTCAGAGGATCGGTGTGGACTTGTTGGGCTGAAGGTTCTGTTTCCATACTGTAGAGAATCTAATTTAATCTAAAGTGGGTTAATGTTGGTCACGTTTAATGTTGAGGCATTAAATTGTGACATTATCCTTTTCAAATCTCTTCATGCCTGTGTCCCTCCCCTATCTACAGCTTCCTGGAATGGGACAGAATCCCAGACTTAGGGGAGACTTAGGATAAAATCTGATGATGTGACACAGTGTACACCATCAGAAGTACCGCAGTGTAACGTGTCCTTGCTCTGTCAGCCTTGTGGCAAGATGAAACTACGGTGAGATGCTTCGTCAGTTAATGAGGTTCATGTTTTCCCGAGCTAAGCAAACCCTGTAGAGCTTCTTTCACAGCACAGAAAGAACGAGGAGATTTTTCCCTCCAACTTCACAACTCTCCAAAGATATCTGTGCCCCCTTTCTTGTGGGCTTGTGTACATTCCCAGTTAAAGTTGCTTTACCATCAATGGCTGAGCCCAAGCCCTGGAATCCCCTCCAAAAATGTTCCGTCTCTCTTTCTGTCTTTCCCCTTTCAGGCACATCTGAAATCAGTCTTATCACCTAATATTTCATTTATATACTTCACAGCGTCATACTTAGTTATACAATGCACCTTGTAACCTTCAATTACATGAATGGTGTTCTATAAATAGAAGCTGTTGTTATTGTTGCACTGTGTATTGTGTGGTGTCGGGTATCACCATGTATACAACAGAAACTCTTTATCTCGGCTGTATTGTATATCAGAGTTGAGAGTGTGGTGCTGGAAAAGCAACAGCAGGTCAGGCAGCATCCGAGGAGCAGAATTGACGTTTCGGGTATAAGCCCTTCATCAGGAATCAGGGCTTATGTCTGAAATGTCAATTCTCCTGCTCCTCAGATGTTGCCTGTCCTGCTGTGCTTTTCCAGCACCACACTCTCAACTCTGATCTCCAGCATCTGCAGTCCTCACTTTCTCCTCGCTGGATTGTATATCAGATCACACTGTTTAGTGTGTATGTTGTGTAGAAGCGAGGTAATTGTACTGCACCCTGGTAAAATGGACCACTACTCCATCAGATTGTTTTAAGGTAACATCAGCAGGAAGTTGTTGATACATTGCTTCTACCATTCAGACGATTCGGATCGGAGACCCATCCTGGGAAGGCAGCGGTGACTGTGGACATCAGGTTCCACAGTGGCAGCCATCAAGTGCCACACAAGCTGGGCAGTTTCACCAGCAGGGGCATCACACCCGAGTGTATTGTATTGTCACACGACTGGGCAGGGATCAGGATTAACTCTGGCCAGTCCTCTCCAGAGACCTGGAGGAAAGTTGTAGGCTGCCAGAGGGTGAGAGAAAAAGATCAACTGGGGAGTGACTCTAAGATGCTCTCCTGGGCTAAATAGCTCAGTATCAGACAATATTGTGCACATGCTGACAGAGCCAAGCAATGAGGGACTGTCGGAGACTGGGTGATCCACAGGAGCTCCGTCCTGATTGAAGTGTAGTCAGTCAGTCAGTCATGTCTAGCTCTGACTGCAGTGAAGGGAGTGGCCACGTGAGAATTGTTATTGAGACTGACATGCAGCAACACAGTTAGTCATGGATCCTTGGTGTAACCATAATTACCAGGTTAATGCAACTCTGCAATCAATAGCTTATTCATTCATAATATGCTGTTTATGAAATGCATTGTAATGGCCTAATGATTTAATCATAATTAAAACACATGGCATTTACTCAGAGAGTGATGTCCTGGGGTCTTGCTGTTTGCAGATTGATGGCAATCCAGCACTAGTTTAGCTCCGATGCTCTCTGCACGTGGTCATTGCTGAACTCCAGTTGGGCTGTCCTGTATAAACTGGCTGCAGTTTCACCCACACCATCACCAGGCACCGGGTGCAAACTGCTGAACAACAGACTGATTGCTGCGACACAGCATGAACCAACCCGATAGCGATTTTCACTGCTCCCTCCCCGCTTTGTGGTTAGTGAATTTATGGCATTGTGTTCGCACATGACATTCCCTTGCTCTGTCTGTGTTGTATGAGGCTGTCTGTTGTAGACAAATGTATACTTCATTACCTTTATATCATGCACATGCCTTAATATCGCTGCTGCAGCTGCACCGGCCTTTCCATCAATGTGTTTTGGAACTGGACGGCTCTGCAGCCCTGGCCCTCTGTGCATTTAATCACCTCTGGGCTCCCAGAGTAACTTAATGGATATGTTCAGTCTTTAATTTGAAGCCTTTCAGGTTACAGATGTGCCATCCTTCAGTCTGCAGCTCCTGCTATCCTAACAGATCCCAGCTGACACTGAGGATGCTAGAATTGTCCTCAATGCCACTAGGCTAGGAAGAGGGATAATAGCAGCTGAAAATGTGTTGCTGGAAAAGCGCAGCAGGTCAGGCAGCATCCAAGGATGCCTGACCTGCTGCGCTTTTCCAGCAACACATTTTCAGCTCTGATCTCCAGCATCTGCAGACCTCACTTTCTCCCAGAGGGATAATAGCAGTCAAGGTGACCGTGAACCTGGAATTCAGTTGGCCTTACTGCTCACCCATAACCCCCCGATCTCCCACTCCAGCCATCCCTATGAAAAAACGAGTGTCCACTAACCAGATAACCTGATCCCCTTTCTAATCTCCTGATCCTTCTCACAAACCTCCGATCCATCAACTCCCCACCTCACCCAAACTAGGGTCTGAATCTTTCCACCACCACCCGCTTAATCCTTCAAATTTGCCTCCTCCCCTTAGGACCCTCAGATTGGCAGAGCTCCTTACTTTAAGATGACCCTTTGACCCCCCCATCTCTCTCAATGCCACCACCAACGGACCCCCGCCCATCTCTCCATCAGAACATTTCTCCCTGCCCTTTCAAGGTCAACTCCAGAACCCTCCCAAGATCAATGACCTGTGACCCTTCCCCTTCTCTGCCGCCGGTGCCAACCCCATTCCAGCCACTGTGCAGCCCCATTGCATGCTGGGGCCGTGACCAGAGAAAGCCAGACCCGTCAATTACACTGGTTCCTCTGGGCGAGGAACTGATCCATCAGTGTTTTTTTTTTGCAGATGGTGTGTAGGAAAGTCGCACTTTCTGAACTCTCCAGCTCAGTGCGACCCCCACCCTATCCTGACCTGTCACACTCAGAGGGTCAGCTAAATTATAGTTCTGGATCAGTGGTGCTGGAAGAGCACAGCAGTTCAGGCAGCATCCAACGAGCAGCGAAATCGACGTTTCGGGCAAAAGCCCTTCCTGATGAAGGGCTTTTGCCTGAAACGTCGATTTCGCTGCTCGTTGGATGCTGCCTGATCTGCTGTGCTCTTCCAGAACCACTAATCCAGAATCTGGTTTCCAGCATCTGCAGTCATTGTTTTTACCCAGCTAAATTATAGTCCAGGCTACCGTCTCTGATGGTTTGGGGTGGAGGGGTCACTTGCTCAGGACAATGGCTCAGCCATTTCGGACAGAAATGAGGAGAAATGGTTTCACCGAAAGGATTGTACGTCTTTGGAATTCTCTGCCCCTGGGACATTGAGTCTGTTCAAAACGAGACAATAAAATCCAGGATATGCCAACTGGGCTATAATGTAGAATTGAGCTTAATGTAGATGAGCCTGATCTTTTTGAATGGTGGACCAGGTTCCAGGGTCAGCAAGACCTCCTGCTCCCATTATTTCAAATGTTTTGGAGCTGATTTTCAAACTTCAGTCTGAATGGGCTTCGACCATCTAGCTCTGGATTCTCAGGAAATATGTTCTGAAAGGCTTGTATAAGATTAACTGAAGCACCACAATATCATTGCACTGACCAGGTTGTCACTAAGGAGATTCCTGTTGAGTAAAATCTTTATCATAGAATTGTCAGCGATGCCCCTCTTTCTGAACAGTATTGTTTACCTGCTTTAACAAAGGTAAAACGCACCTCTTGGGTTTAGCAGCTTTTGTATTTGATACTCGCACACAGTAATCTCTACAGTGGGGCAACTGCCCACTGATTGGATGATTGCTGTCCACTCAGTTCACTAGCATGATCCCTTGTCTTTTTAATTCTCTGTCTCCCTCCCCCACAGTGTCCTCAGTCTCCTGCATCCCATTTCTCCTCCAATGACATTCAGTGAAAACTCCAAGAAAGAGCTTCTCATCTCTCACTGAGACACTCCATACCATTTCAGACTCCGCAAATAATTTCAACAACTTCAACCGACTGCCACTGTCCGAACTTCTTTCATACAACAGTCGTTAGTAAAGTCATTTTATTAAAACTTTGCCGGGTTACCATTTGGTTTCTGCTGTGCATCCATTCTGTCAGGTAATCTCTCCTGCGTTCTACCCCAGAAGTGACTTTCCCTCCAATTCTTTTCTCCTCTTTCCCTTCTCTGTCTCTTAAAGCCTGCTCCATCTCAAACGTCTTCCAGTTCTGACGAAAGGTCATCGACCTGCAGCAATAACTTGATTTCTCTTTGGTGAGAAATGCTGTGCCCGCATTTTCTGGTTTCGATCCCACATCTGCTGTGCCACCATCCTGGGGCTTTAATGGTTGAGGTCCTGTGAATGAGAGAGGTTGGGTGATGCACTGAGAGAACACCGCAAGGTGAATGAGAGTGAAATAGAAAGGACAGGACGGCTAGGAAAGGGTGTGTGGGTGTGTGGGGGGTGTCTGTGTGTGTGTGGGGGTGTCTGTGTGTGGGGGGGGGTGTCTGTGGGTGTGGGGGGTGTCTGTGTGTGTGTGGGGGTGTCTGTGTGTGGGGGGGTGTCTGTGGGTGGGGGGGGTGTCTGTGGGTGTGGGGGGGTGTCTGTGTGTGGGGGGGTGTCTGTGGGTGTGGGGGGGGTGTCTGTGTGTGGGGGTGTGTGTCTGTGTGTGGGGGGGGTGTCTGTGGGTGTGGGGGGGGTGTCTGCGTGGCGGGGATGTGTCTGTGTAGAGGTATGGGGGGTGTGTCTGTGTGTGGGGGGGTGTCTGTGTGTGGGAGTGTGTATCTGCGTGTAGGTCGGGGTGTGGGGTGTGTGTGTGTGTGAGGGTGTGTGTCTGAGTGTGGGGGGGTGTGGGGGGCTGGTGTGGGGGAGTTGTCTGGGTGTGGGGGGGTGTCTGTGTGTGGGGGGTGTCTGTGAGTGGGGGGTGTTTGTGAGTGGGTGTGTGTGTGTGTGTGTGTGTCTGTGTGTGGGGGGGTATGTATGTCTATGTGTGTGGGTGTGTCTGTGTGTGTGGGGGGTGTGTATCTATGTGTGTGGGTGTGTCTGTGTGTGGGGGGTGTGTGTCTATGTGTGTGGGTGTATCTGTGTGTGTGGGTGTGTCTGTGTGTGTGTGGGGATGTGTGTGTCTATGTGTGTGTGTGTCTGTATATGGGTGTTATATTTAAGAATAGAACTCCAGCAGACTGGAAGTTACAAGAAGACACTGAACATTTTCTTCTCTATTTCTAACCTACCTGTTCAGAAAAGTTGTTATACACCTCTGGAGCAGGTGGAAGTTCAACCCAGGCCTCTTGGTCCAGGGGTAGGGAGACTACCACTCCATCACAAGCGCCCTTTATCCATCAACAAAGTCATACAGAATTGAAGGGAGCCCTTTGTGAGAATTATCTCTCAGACCTAAGGCACTATACTGCTGGAAAGCTGAACCAAAATTACAAATTAAATAGAAATTCTCAGCTGGTCTGATGGCATCAATGGAGAGAGAAACAAAGTTATTGTTTCAGCTTGCTGCTCACAGACACCTCCAACATTCCTCTCTGACCCCAGGGGATCGGCTGCTGGATCTGATGGAAATAGCCTGCCTGCCACCACCAAATTAGCCTAAATATCCCTTTCACTGGCACAGGCCGGGATCCAGCCGGGGACCTTTCAGTCTGTGCAGTGACAATGCATCCCTCCTCTCTCCCTCCTTCCAGTTGGGTGTGGAGAGCAAAGCAGGTATTAGGAAGCCAAATGGAATTTTGGTACTTATTGTGAAGAGTAGTGGAGTGTTGCTGCAACTGTACAAGGCTGCATTGGGAGTATTAGATCGAATTGTGGCCCCCTTATTTGGGGAGGGAGGCGGTTCATGAGATTAATTCCAGAGGGAAAGGTTCATCATGATTAGATTAGATTAGATTCCCTACAGTGTGGAAACAGGCCCTTCGGCCCAACCAGTCCACACCGACCTTCCGAACAGTAACCCACCCAGACCCATTTCCCTCTAACGAATGCAATTAACACTATGGACAATTTAGCATGGCCAATTCCTCTGACCTGCACATCTTTGGACTGTGGGAGGAAACCAGAGCACCCAGAGGAAACCCACACAGACACGGGGAGAACGTGCAAACTCCACACAGACAGTAACCCGAGGCTTGAATCGAACCTGGGACCCTGTTGCTGTGAGGCAGCAGTGCTAACCACCGATGAAGATAGACTGAGCAGTTTAGGCCTATACTCTCTGGAAGAATGAGGGAAGATCTAATTGAGGTATACTCAGTGCAAAAGGGAATTGACAAAAGCAGGTGTAGAGTGGATGTTTCATGTGGGGAAATCCAGAAGAAGAGGTTATACTTTTACGCAAAGATTTAAAACGTTGATGAGAGGGAATTACTTCTCAAGGTGTCGTGAACCTGTGAAATTCATTCCCCCAGAGTATGGTGGATGCCGGGACATTAAGTAAATTTAAGGAGGAGATAGATAGTATTACTAATGAGTAATAGGTTAAAGGGTTAAGGGGAGTGGGCAGGACAATGGAATTGAGGCTGAAATGAGATGATTGTATTAAATGGCGGAGCAGGCTCAAAGGGACTGAGTTGGATACTCGTGCTCTGAGCTCTTGTGTCCTCCTCCTCCTTTTCCAACTCCCTTTGCCTCCCACCTTTCTGCACCCTCTTTCTCTTCCCCCATTTTTCCTGCCCCCTTCCTCTTTTCCTTTTCCCTCCTCCACCATTTTCCCTCCTCCTGTGCCCCCTTTGCTCCTCCCCTCCCTATTTCTCTTCTCCTCTCTATTTCTCCTCCCTTCTCCCAAGTTGAGTAGTAGCTTGTGTTTTCTCTCTCTCTCTCATACTCTCCTCTCTCTCTTACACATACTCTCTATTTCTTTCTTTTCTTTCTCTCTCTTTCTCCTCTTCTCTCTCTGTCTCTCACTCTCTCCGTTTCTCACTCTCTCTCTTTCTCTCTCTCCTCCCGCCATGTGGTCAGTGTCTATTCCCAGCCACCCCTCCAGGGAGCTGCTGCAGCCCCGCTCAGGCTGAGTGCTGTGGTTTGCTGTTGATATTACTGCATCAAATTGATTTTGCAATATGTGGCTTTTCAGACTATTGACTGCTGGTGAAACTGTGAGCGGAACCGTCTCCATCAATAAAAACAGATTGGACAAACCACTCTGCACTTAGCATTGCCACCTTTTTACAGTTATACACACCACAGCACGGGAACAGGCTCTTCCGTCCAGGCTGTCTGTGCTGACCACGATTCCAAACTAAACAAGTCCCACCTGCCTGCACCAGGCCCATATCCCTCCAAACATTTACTTTTTATATTCTTATCCAAATGTCTTTTAAGTGTTGTAACTGTACCTGCATCCACCATCCTGAGGCCGTTACATAGATTCACGTTGGCTCAGTGGTTAGCACTGCTGCCTCGCAGCACCAGCGACCAGAGTTCGATTCCAGCCTCTGGCGACTGTCTGTGTGCAGTTTGTACATTCTCTCCGTGTGGGTTTCCTCTGGGTGCTCCAGTTTCCTCCCACAGTCCAAAGATGTGCAGGTCAGGTGGTTTGGTCATGCTAATAGTGTCCATTGATGTGCAGACTAGGTGGATTAGCCATAGGAAATGCAGGGTTACAAGGATAGGGTAATGGGTAGGATGCTGTTCAGAGGGTCAGAGTTGACTCAGCGGGCTGAATGGCCTGTTACTGCAACTGTAAGATTCTATGATTCCTTGGCCCCTTGTTTGCATATCTCACATGGTCCCCCACTATTGATGCGTTCCCTTCGAGTGAACAGATTCTTTATTACCCAGTTCAGTGATTCCCGACTGTGAGTCGAAAACTCAATTTTTGCCGTCTACAATATTTTTACAACTGATGAATGAAGATGCTGAAAGAAAATGAAAGCTGCATATAATTTTTATTTTAAATTGCGCGAGCGAGTGATTTGTTTTTGCCTTCCCTCTGGCTTGTTTGGAGCAGGGTCCTGAAGACCTATGGATCATTTACTTCCACAGTAGTCCCGGAGGATTGGTCGCTTTACTGTCCAGGCTGTTGTAGACATGGGGATGGGGGCTTCAGGAGACAGGAGGACATGGACCCCCTCTCCCTCCCCCCCCCCCCCCCCCCCCCCCCCCCCCATTCCATCTATAAATAAGACCAAGTGAAAGTGAGGACTGCAGATGCTGGAGATCAGTGTCGAGAGTGTGGTGCTGGAAAAGCGCAGCAGGTCAGACAGCATCCGAGGAGCAGGAGAGCTCCTATCCTGATGAAGGGCTTATGTCTGAATTGTCGAGTTTCCTGCTCCTCAGATACAGTCTGACCTGTGCTTTTCCAGCACCACACTCTCAACACATGAAGAAGACCATCAGCAACAGGAACAGGAGAAGGCCATTCAGCCCCTCAAGCCTGCCCCCACCTTGTGGCCTGGGTCTTGCTGGTGATGCCCCTTTGTTGTACATAGAATCAGTGGCATGTCACAGCACAGAAGGGAGGCCATTTGGCCCATCATGCCTGAACTGGCTGTTCAAATGAACATCATTACCTAATGCTGATCTCCTGCTCTTTTCCCATACCCTTTCACACTATTTCTATCTAAATAATCATTGTTTTGAATGCCTCCATCACATTTTCAGGCTGTGGATTCTATACCCTCACTCCTCACATCACCTTTGAATCTTTTGCACACCCTCTTACTCTTGTTTCTGTCATGGAGCAGGTTGAATGACCTCTCCATAGCTTTTGCTTGGGTTGACAAATATCCAGAGTATCCAGCTGGGAGTGGACCTCAGGAGGTTTCCCTGTGGTCCCAGCTGGAGATGTCGTGTGCATTTCTCCCCTTGGTTTTCCAGTGACAGCATTACCCTGGTTCCGGAGTGGTTCTGGAGTGGTTCCCCAGCACTGGTCAGCGGTGGCTCACTCCGAGAAATCACTTGCTGCACTGCGGTTGAAAGGCTTTTCCTTCACAAAGCCTCTTCAGCCAACATCCCTGTCCACATCCCTGTCTCCCTGGTGCAGGTCATCCTGATATATCTGGCCCAGACCTACGTGAAGGGGTGATGTACAGCAAGCTTTACTCTGGGTCTACCCCTTTGCTGAATGTCACTGATAAACTAATGTGAAGGTCTGGATCCATTACACCTCAGTGATTCTCCGAAGAGAGGTTAGGTGGATTGGCCATGCTAAATTGCCCATTGTGTTCAGGGATGTGTGGGTTAGGTGGATTGGCCATGCTAAATTGCCCATTGTGTTCAGGGATGTGTGGGTTAGGTGGATTGGCCATGCTAAATTGCCCATAGTGTTCAGGGATGTGTGGGTTAGGTGGATTGGCCATGCTAAATTGCCCATAGTGTTCAGGGATGTGTGGGTTAGGTGGATTGGCCATGCTAAATTGCCCATAGTGTTCAGGGATGTGTGGGTTAGGTGGATTGGCCATGCTAAATTGCCCATAGTGTTCAGGGATGTGTGGGTTAGGTGGATTGGCCATGCTAAATTGCCCATAGTGTTCAGGGATGTGTGGGTTAGGTGGATTGGCCATGCTAAATTGCCCATTGTGTCCAGGCTAGTTGGATTGGCTGTGGGAAATGCAGGGTTACAAGAATAGGTTAGGGGGTTTGGTTTGGGTGGGATGCTCTTCAGAGGGGTGGTGTGGATTCAATGGGCTGAATGGCCTGCTTTCCGCACTGTAGGGATTCTATAAGTTAATCATCTGGGTTTCCTGACCCTGATCTCTCGCTACGCAGTGACCGCAGCTGGGCTCTGCTGTGATGCTCCCCACAGTTGAATACCACATCCAACACTTACCATAACCAGGATCCCATCCAAACAGCAGTCAAAGTGCCAGCGACAGCAGTCAGGACCAGCAAAGGCCAACGTTAGAGAGATGAGGGACCAGGAAAGTGGCAATAGTTGAATTATTCATGAACTGGGACTGTCTGGTACTAAACATTCAGACTGAAGTAAAAAAACAACACATTTTGATCCTCTTGGAAAGAAGCTGTTTTGATGATGTGGAAGGAATTGAATGGAAATGAATGAGAGCTGTGCTTTTCAATGATTAGCTGGCTATGATGTGAAATGTTTTGATATATTTGTTTGCCTGAAGTGAGTCTGAGCTGTGGGGACAAGACCATCTTATTTGAGAACAGCGTCTTGTGATTCATAGCAGTGAGAAGTCTTCACTGTTTCCTGAAAGGAACACTGGGCCTGAGGTTCTTTCACTTCACTTCACATAAGGGACAAGTCCTTTCTGTGGGGATATTTTGTGATTATGTTCTGGAATTGTAGCCACACCACTGTGTTCTTGTTGCTATAATTTGTGTTCTCATCTTTTGAGCCAACAAACACCTTGCAAAGGAATCTCCACACATCTTCATAAATCCGCTGAGCTCTCTGGTAGAGATGCCAATTAATGCAGTGTAATGGAACAAAGCAATCTGTGCTTTTAACCAGGAAGGGGACTGGGGGCTGCTGTAGGAGCATTCAATTAGAGACTTGCACTGAAAAGTTTGACTCGTCTCTCTGTTCTGCCATTCCAGATAATGTTTGTGGGGAATTGTAAAATTTGTTCATTTTAACTGACAATCTAGACCAGACTGTCCTGCACCTTTAAGACAGTTAGTTATTTATTACAGGAGAAAGTGAGGACTGCGAAGATCAGAGCTGAAAATGTGTTGCTGGAAAAGCGCAGCAGGTCAGGCAGCATCCAAGGAGCAGGAGAATTGATGTTTCGGGCATGAGCCCTTTCCTGAAGAAGGGCTCATGCCCGAAACATCGATTCTCCTGCTCCTTGGATGCTGCCTGACCTGCTGCGCTTTTCCAGCAACACATTTTCAGCAGTTATTTATAACATTACAACATGTGTTGTTATGGCTTTAAGATACCCACCTCACCTCCATCACTCTCTGTCAGAGTAGTCACAGAGTCATAGAGTTATACAGCATGGGAACAGACCCTTCAGTCCAAATTGGCTCAGATAAAAGGTAGTGACGAAGGAATGGGGGGAGGGGCATTGGAAATGTGATAGGTGGAAGGAGGTTAAGGTGAGGGTGATAGGCTGGAGTGGGGGTGGGGGCGGGGATGGAGAGGTCAGGAAGAAGATTGCAGGTTAGGAAGGTGGTGCTGAGTTCGAGGGTTGGGACTGAGACAAGGTGGGGGGAGGGGAAATGAGGAAACTGGAGAAACTGGAGTTCATCCCTTGTGGTTGGAGGGTTCCTAGGCGGAAGATGAGGCGCTCTTCCTCCAGCCGTCGTGTTGCTATGGTCTGGCGATGGAGGAGTCCAAGGACCTGCATGTCCTTGGTGGAGTGGGAGGGGGAGTTGAAGTGTTGAGCCACGGGGTGGTGGGTTGGTTGGTTCGGGCGGCCCGGAGGTGTTCTCTGAAACGTTCCACAAGTAGGCGGCCTGTCTCCCCAATATAGAGGAGGCCACATCGGGTGCAGCGGATGCAGTAAATGATGTGTGTGGAGGTGCAGGTGAATTTGTGGCGGATATGGAAGGATCCCTTGGGGCCTTGGAGGGAAGTGAGGAGGGAGGTGTGGGCGCAAGTTTTGCATTTCTTGTGGTTGCAGGGGAAGGTGCCGGGAGTGGAGGTTGGGTTGGTGGGGGGTGTGGGCCTGACGAGGGAGTCACGGAGGGAGTGGTCTTTTTGGAACGCTGATAGGGGAGGGGAGGGAAATATATCCCTGGTGGTGGGGTCTGTTTGGAGGTGGCAGAAATGACGACGGATGATACGATATTTCCGTGTGAATTGTGTGACTTGTCTCGCCCTCCAAGAAGTGCCTAGAATTTTTGTGGTATGTCCTAGCTAAGTCCTTCAAGAGAACATTGGATTTCTTACACATTTTAGCCTGATCAGCCAAAGAAACTCAAGATTACAAGGTAGTGCGCCACAGCGGCAGGTGAAGAAGTGCCAACCAATCCCAGGGGAAATTCCAGAGTTCCAACCATGCCATGCCAGCATGTCAACACTGCCCAAGAGATAACTATGTTGATCCTGCTTGCAGTGTCCAATCAGATAGTACGTGTGGTCAATCACATGACACTGTCAGAAACGCTGAAGTCTTTCCGAGCAAGTGGCATACCCTAAAGTGAATGGAGGATGTGGACTGTGTGCCAAAATTGACACTGATTCCAGCACAAATCTTATCCCTTTGCGCATCTCACATAAGATGTACTCTGGATACATGGCACAGCGTGGGACAGTCTGCTCAAGATCAACTCATTGCTTACCATCAGCTCCATGCATTAGCACTGACTTAACTATCAATGCAGAACCTCAGTATGTACACCTGAATCCTCACACATCAGACTGACCACCTACTTCTGGTATGGTCAGATGCGATCGTTTGATGATTCACAAGGTGACAAATCCAACAGTTTCAGCACCACCGATTCCAAATCGCAACAGACTCATTCATTGTGGTCATAACCAAGCAGAGCAGACTCAATGGTTATGTCAGGCATTGAACAGCATCATGGGTGACCTGAACATACCTACCATGTCTCTGAGATGGTCTGTTCTTTCTGCTCATTCAGAACTAAACTCTCCAAGAATGCTGCCTTCAGGGACAAACAAGTGGTCACTGAGCAGACTCCACACCAACGTATGCTGCATCATATCCATGGAGGTCTATCATATACAAAACAAAAACAAGATTGGCATATGAATTGATATATTGGTTTGCCATCAATAAGGATATTGATTAACTCGTCAAGTGAAACGTCAATTCCATTAACCTCCACAATCTAGAGAACATCTCTTTCGACAAGTTTCCTCCTGAGCCATGGTGTTAATGATATGTCCAAGGACACTATTGCATACTGACCTTTCACTATATTCTTCACAAATCAGATGTACCACTCGCACAGCACTTATTGACACATTGACAGCCGTATTCAGTACGTTCGGTGTACCTTAACAGATTGTGTCTGACAGAGGCGTGCAGTATATTAATGCTCCCTTCCATTTGTTGTAGACGTGTGCTTGTTGTTTGATATGATATCTTTAGTATCCAAGCCAGCATCCTGTGTGTCAGGTGACTAATAAAATGCAAGGAGAAAGTGAGGTCTGCAGATGCTGGAGATCAGAGCTGAAAATGTGTTGCTGGAAAAGCGCAGCAGGTCAGGCAGCATCCAAGGAACAGGAAATTCGACGTTTCGGGCATAAGCGCTTCATCAGGGCTTATGCCCGAAACGTCGAATTTCCTGTTCCTTGGATGCTGCCTGACCTGCTGCGCTTTTCCAGGCTAATAAAATGCAGCTTGGATATGCCATCCATATCTTCACAGGACTGGACCAATGATTGTGCAGGGAATGGGATAACTCTTCTCCTCACTACCTGGAGTTAATCACAGAATACAATTCATGCCATAAAATCCGTGATTGTTTCAAATGAAGCAACTTGCTCGGGTATTCAAATAGCTGTGTTAAATCCACAAGTTACATTATTGTATATAGTCTAGACCATTTGACAATATCACAATCAATGGTCCATCCTGTGAAGATATGGATGGCATATCCAAGCTGCATTTTATTAGCCACCTGACACACAGGATGCTGGCTTGGATACTAAAGATATCATACCAAACAACAAGGACACGTCTACAACAAATGGTACACACCCATCCACACGGCACAACACAGATTGAGGCTTCACCATTAGGTTGTGATAACTGCATAAGGACCACATCTGGTCATCTCATCCATCCATCTGGGTCTTATTTGAACATATGGAGATAGGATATCTGTATGTAACATTATAGATGTTATCAGTAAATAGTCCCTGTTCTTTAAAGGGAAAAGGGGGATGGTATATTTTGGAATAGATTCTCGGGCAGCCAGGCCTTTACCTTTTTTGAGACAATTACTGGAATTCACAACCTGTGACGTTTCAGTTTAAATGTTGATGTGGTTGAATCTGGACCAGGTAGGTCTCATTTACTATGAGATCCTTGCTTGGGATTGTTAACCTGTGCTAATCAGGGAGCCCTGGCTGACAGGTATAAACACGGAGTTTGGCTTTGCCATTCCTCTCCCCTGTAAAGTTGCTGTTTCTCGGTATACAGCTGTTAATGTTAATTTTGTGTATTGTTTAATAAAATTTTTAAAAAACAGGAAAAAAAAACAGGAGATTTAGCATCTCCTCAGTTTAGGGCACTGACAAAAGAAAACCAGGGATTTCACAATCCCCTCTGTTCCGGGGCTGACTCCGAGCTGACTGGTCACAGCCAGTGTACTATGCACAAGCAACTAAAAGGGTGACTTGGTGATGGGATACCAGCCTCTGGTGAAAATGTGTATAGTCTTGCTGTCAGTCACTGTCTCTGTGTTGTGGCATCAGTGTAGTATCTTCAATCAGTCAGCGATGTATATCTACTGTACCGTAACATCAGTGAACACAGAACCCAGACTGTTTTAGTAATATTGTAGCTGTGTACATTGTTGGTGTTGTAAATACATTTCAAGACAAGTCTCAAAACGGAGCTGAGTTTCTGCGGTATATGTTATGTGGGCGGATGCCAGCTCATGGAGTCAGTGAGATTGTTGCCCTTTCTTACCCATTGAGCTTCCAGAATTCTTTACTTTTACTGTACGACTTGAGCCTGCTTGCAGCTGGTGGAAGAAGAAAGAATAAAATCTTCATTTACATAGTGCCTTGCATGACTGTGAGCCACCCCAGTGAGAAATTAGGTCACCGTCACCAGTTGGACCCATTTTAGTGACTCCAGATGTACTGACATCTCCCTGTGCTTGTCTGGATGGCCCTTGCTCTGAATCAGATGGAATGCCAAGGGGGTGGACTGTGTGTTTATCATGACCATGTCACCATGGTGATGCCACTGGTCACTATATCCTTCAGAGTTGCTGAGGGGTCTTGAGGGGTTGAGGTTTTGGAGAAATTTAAACATCATACATTGAATTGTTATGGCAAGGTTGTGAAAGCAAAATTTATTTCTCCAGTTGGTTATTTCAGAAATGTGATCCACAATGTTACTTCATTGGATGGATGGTTTTGCGTTTGGTAGCTTTTGTTCCCTCTGGATTATTTGATATAATTTGTACCTTGCACATGCCTCATATGTAACAGTGTCTCCTTCACTGATTTTCAGTTCTCTCTTTTTAAAGCAAGATACAGGCATTACATTTTCTAATATTAAGCTCCGCTAATGATTATTTACTAAGTAGCCAGGGCTCCAAGGGCACCCCATTATGTGCAGGCTACAACTCGTTAGGCCTGAATGATGTGGATCTGAGTGTACAGTTTAATATTCCAGAGATTCCACTCTATTTGACTTGAAGGCTCAAAGAGAGGTCTTTCCCAGAAGCTAGGCGAAACTGAGGACTGCAGATGCTGGAGGTCAGAGTCAACATTAGAGTGGTGCTGGAAAAGCACAGCAGGTCAGGCAGCATCACGGCCATCTCACTGTGTTGATGCTACTAGTCATTGTATCCTTCAGAGTTGCTGAGGGGTCTTGAGGGGTTGAGGTTTTGGAGATTTCCCGCTGCTCGGATGCTGCCTGACCTGCTGTGCTTTTCCAGCACCACTCTAATCTTTCCCAGAAGCTGGTTCCTGCAGTAAGACCACCCAGACATGACGGGATAGGATGTAAGTACATGGCCTCAACAGATGGACTATCACCTTCTTATTCCACACACGCCTTTCTCTTCCAGTCAGCCCTGTGCCCTCATGAGTGAAATGGAAACAGGGGGTGACATTCTCTTGAACAGTTCCCCATGCTGTCTGACCGGACTTGAATAATATCAGTGACCATTGTCGATTGTCATAAAAATCCATCCCATGCGCTGATGTCTTTTAGGGGATGGAATCTGCTGTCCTTACCCAGTCTGGCCTACGCATGACTCCAAGCCAAAAGCAACGTTACTGATTCTTAACTGCCCTCTGCAACGGCCTAACACTCAGTGCAAGGGCAGTTAGGTTTGAGTGATAAATGCTGGCATTTCCAGCAACACCCACATCTCCTGAAAGAATAAAGCTAAACAGCAAAGACTGAGGGTCTGAGACAGTTGGAGAGATAATGCAGACCAGCTACACACACACACCTCCCGTTCAAAAGCCAACTTCTTCAGGACAAAAGAATCAATTGAGAAACCAATTAAACGGAGTTTCAGAGACAACACCAATGATCTGTCCCTGCATAATCACATTTCTGATCCTCCGGCAGAATTTTCAGAGTGTGTATAAACTGGCTGAGTACAATTGAACATTTTAAATTGGATTTGTTTGAACTGACATCCCACTGGGTCTCTGGCCAGGAAAACTCAGCTTTTCTCTCAGAATGCCCAGTTTCTGTTCCAATTTACTGTCTCCTCAGCTTTTATCTTTATTTCTGGAGTCTGAGAATCAAGAGCTTTAGCTATAATTTCAGATCTGGGGAAGCTAACGGGAATAAGGGCTTTTTGGGTCGCTTTTCCTAACAACCCTGTTTTGCTTTTATTTTGCAAATTATCTTTATGCGAAGGGGCTATTAATGGCAACATCAGCATTTGTTGTCCCATTTCTACTTGCCCTTGAACTGAGTGGGTTACTAGGCCAGTACAGAGGACAGTAAGGAGTCAACCTCAAGGCATTGTGTGGTGAGTAGCTTATCACCAGACTGGCAGATTACTCTTCCTAAAGAGTATTTGTGAACCAGACGGGCCTTAACGACTATTAGCGATACTTTCACACTCCGCGTGTCTGAGATTTCCTTTCAACTGCAGATTTTTATTATTTAATGGAACTTGAATCCTGCCAATGGCTGTGGTGGGACTTGAACACACAAGCCCAGAGTATGAGTCAGAGCCAATGGGTTTCTCGTCAGTGACATTCCCGCCATCTCCTCCATCCTCATTGTCGATACCACCATGAAACATGGTGTAATGCTGCTTTTGTCTCCTGCTATTAGTCAAGGTTTTTGTTTTGACAAAATATTGGTAATTAAGGACTCACCTATCGGCCTGGATCTAAATGGGAAATGACAGGTTAATGTGTCAGATCTCAAACTCCTGAGAAATGTTATTGTAATTGACCATCGCAGGACTGTACTCGAGGAGTTCCAATTGGCCTGGGGTGAGACTCTTAGAGATGTACAGCACGGAAAGAGACCCTTCAGTCCAACTCGTCCAGATATCCCAAATTAATTTAGTCCCATTTGTGAGCATTTGGTCCATATCCCTCTAAACCCTTCCTAATCATATACCCATTCAGGTGCCTTTTAAATGTTGTGATTGTACCAGCCTCCACCACCTCTTCTGGCAGCTCATTCCATACACACACCACACTCTGCATGAAAGTTTGCCCTTCAGGTCCCTTTTATATTGTTCCCCTCCCACCTTAAACTATGCCCTCTAGTTCTGGACTTCCTTGCCCAGGGAAAACGATCTTGGCTATTCACCCAATCCATGTTCCTTGTGATTTGATAAACCTCTACAAGGTCACCCCTCAGCCTCCAATGCTCCAGGGAAAACAGCCCCAGCCTGTTCAGCCTCTCCCTGTAGCTCAAACCCTCCAACCCTGGCAACATCCTTGTAAATCTTTTCTGCACCCTTTCAAGTTTCACAACATCCTTCCTACAGCAGGGAGCCCAGAATGGAGAGCTGGTTCCGCCAGATCAATGACTCCTCTCAGAAGTGTGGATTCACATGAGCACAGAGATACTGTTGAGACCCAACAACTACTGCATTTATATAACACGTTTTGTGTGGTATCATGTCCCAGAGTGCCTCACAAACAAAATTTGCCATCAAACCAAATAAAGAGATACGAGGGCAGGCGATTAATTATTTGTTCAAAAAGGTTAGCTTTTAAGGAGTGTGGTCAAAGGAGGAGGGGGAGATGGCGAGGGGAAGAGATGGAATGATGAGGCCGAAGTCCTGAATAACTGAGGACATTGCTGCAAGGGATGAAGTGGTTAAAATCAAGGACGCACAGGGGGTCACCACTGGAGGTGTGTAGATATCTCCATCGCAGTAGGATAGGGTGAGGTTACAGACATTGGTAGCAGTGTAGACCATGAAGCTGAGGAGTAGTATTCTGGCCGAAAATGTGTTGCTGGAAAAGCGCAGCAGGTCAGGCAGCATCCAAGGAACAGGAAATTCGACGTTTCAGGCATAAGCCCTTCATCAGGGATTCCTGATGAAGGGCTTATGCCCGAAACGTCGAATTTCCTGCTCCTTGGATGCTGCCTGACCTGCTGCGCTTTTCCAGCAACACATTTTCGGCTCTGATTGTCCAGCAGCTGCAGTCCTCACTTGCTGCTGTACCTAGAGGCACAGGGTGAGATCCCAGTGGGATCAGGGGCTGTGCAGGAAGAGAGAAGATTGAGGGGTGGAGAAGGAGGAAGTGCACAGCTGGCCAATAAGCAGAGGGTTAACATTTCAGGCAAGTTCCTTCACCAGGGCTAGACGCTGTGGATGTAACTCACTGGGATGTTTAGTATTACACAGTAACATCAGCTCCCAGTTAGACTGAGGGGACCCAGTTCCCCCTCACTCCATTCAGCAGCTCTCTCCCTCTCCCACCCCACTCTTTGTTTGCTGTGTTACTTTTCCTGCATCTACTGATTTGGAACCTTATAAAGACTTCATTTACAGCCAGGGAGATACTGTTCACACACGGATTAACGAGCTGTCGTGTCACAGGAAGCAGAGCATGAAATTTAATCTTAAACATCTGTGGATTCGAATCTTAGTGTGAGAATGTTTAGCGGGATTCATGAGAATGACTTTACGCGTGGGAAGTTTTCAATTAAATTTTTTGTGCTCGTCAGAGGTGAGGGATATCATTGGTGAGAGGAGTATGCTCTCTGATCCAGTGTTTGTCTCTCGTTGGCAGCAACATGCGTTCCTCTGGTCAGCAGCAGTATGGGCTAGATGCAGAGAAATGCTCCCTCAACACTGGCATCAGCTCCAGCATTGAGGTGGCTGTTAGTAATGGGTCCTCGTGGGCTATGCAGTGAGCTGGGAGCCGCTGGATTGTTAGTGCCTTGTGGGAGAGAGTGTGGATCACAAATGCTGCAGTTGCAGGAACCTGATGAAGAGTTTATGGCCGAAACGTCGACTCTCCTGCTCCTTGGTTGCTGCCTGACCGGCTGTGCTTTTCCAGCACCACACTCTGCGACTCTGTTACTGCCTTATGATAATGGCAGCCCCCACTCTCAACTTCAACCCTCAGCTCAAAAGTAGGTCTGAGCTGAAAGCTGAAGGAAAATGTCTATCGAACGTAAGATGTCCCAACTCCGACAGACAGTGGGACAATTTGCTGGGTTAAATCATACGGCCATTGTGGATTTTGGTAGTGGGTCTATTTGAGGTCTGACAGGCCCACGACCTGAAACCAGTGCACATTAGACTGCAGTGCATTATAAGGCTCTCTAATCCCATTGAGCACTAACCTTTCAGGGCAGTCTGAGGTACTGCTCTTTTTGTGAGACATTCAACTCCTCTCAAGTGGTTCCCACTGAACTTTGGATGAAGCTCAAGGGAGTTATCCCTGATCTGCTGGGCAATATTTACCCCTCAACCAATATCACTTTATGTTTGTAACCTCTCTGTTATTTGTGGGAGTGTGCTGTGTTCAGATTGGCTGCTGCCTTTACACCAATGACTGTACTTCAACTCCAGATGAATCCTGACTCTGGGATGTCTTGAGGTCCTGAAAGGTGTAGAATGAATATGCAGTTTGGAAAGGCCAATCAGGGCAGGACATACACAATGGTAAGGTCCTGGGGAGTGTTGCTGAACAAAGAGACCTTGGAGTGCAGGATCATAGCTCCTTGAAAGTGGCGTTGCAGGTAGATAGGATAGTGAAGAAGGCGTTTGTATGCTTTCCTTTATTGGTCAGAGTACTGAGTACAGGTGTTGGAAGGTCATATTGCATCCGTACCAGACATTAGTTAGGCCACTGTTGGAATATTGCATGCAATTCTGGTCTCCTTCCTATCGGAAGGATGTTGTTTAACTTGAAAGGGTTTAGAAAGGATTTACAAGAATGTTTACAAGGGTTGGAGGGTTTGAGCTATCGGGAGAAACTGAATAGGCTGGGGCTGTTTTCCCTGGAGCATCAGAGGCTGAGAAGGTTTATAAAATTATGAGGGGCATGGATAGGGTGAAAAGCCAATGTCTTGTTCCCATGGTAGGGGAGTCCAAAACTAGAGGGCACAGGTTTAAGGTGAGACGGGAAAAATTTAAAAGGGACCTAAGGGGTGGTGTGTGTATGGAATGAGCTGCCAGAGGAAGTAGTGGAGGCTGGTACAATTGCAACATTTAAGAGGCACCTGGATGGGTTTTATGAATAGAAAGGGTTTAGAGGGATAGGGACCAAATGCTGGCAAATGGGACTAGATTAATGTACAATATCTGGCAGATATGGACTAGTTGGACCGAAGGGTCTGTTTCCACGCTGTACAACTTTACAACTCTTTAAGGCGGTGTGGCAGCTCAGTGGTTGGCACTGCTGCCTCGCAGCACCAGGGAATCAGGTTCAATTCCCACATCGGGCCAATGTCTGATTGGAGCTTGCGCATTCACCTCATGGATTTCCTCCGGGTGCTCTGGTTTCCTCCCACAATCCAAAAATGTGCAGGTCAGGTGAATTGGCTGTGCTAAATTAGTCAGGAGTAAATATAGAGTAAGGGAATGGGTCTGTGTGGGTTACTCTTCAGAGGGTCAGTATGGACTTGTTGGACCGAAGGGCCTGTTTCCATACTGTAGGGAATCTATTCTTTAACAAGGCTTGTTAAGGTTTGTGAGGTTACAATGAGAAGCCCCTATCTTCCCAGGTGCTCCTGTCTCGTAACGCTGACTAGGTGGGTCACTGAGCAGCTTGGCCAAGCTGCAATGGTCAGCTCTCAGTGTGCCCTTTCATGTGGGTCTTTGCTCTTCATTACGCTGGCTGGCCATGTACGGTAGGTCATCACAGAGTGGGTAGGGGGTCCTCTGCAGAGGCTGTACACATCAGTCACGTTCAAGATTTCGATAACTGTGCCGAGACGACAGCACTCGTGTGGAAAGGAGAGGTTATTGATCTCACTCAGACTTTCTGACCCTTGCAAAATAAAAACCTCTGCAAAAGGCAAGAGCTTGAGCACAAAGTTAAATTGTCATCAGGCCAACAGCTCTGAGGGGAAAGTACAGAGGAGCCTGGGCCTCTGGCATTTGCACCGAGCTCGGCCCCTTCGCCCCAGTTCCCCCATTGGGCAATCCACAGGGAAACATGGATGGCAGTGTGGACTTCCAGTCTCGGAGGTTGCTGCTGCAAACAGAAGGAGAACACATTAGAGAGAATGCTATCAATAATAACAAGAAAGGTTATTGTCTGGCTAAGCTGATCTCTGTTGGATAGGGTAAATGGTTCTGAAAGACTCAGCGTTGGAGTTGTATCGAAATCCACCCAAATCTGATGATGTCTGTCAGTTAAGAATCAGTCAGTCTCATATGACATCCCAATGGAGATAAATGTGTCATCGCTGGCTCCTGAACATCGTAAGAGTCAATGTAAGCTGTACCTATTGGTATCTTTAAATAAACCTCCTCTTGTTACATAAATATCTTCTTAAAAACTTAGGGAGAAGTTGAATAGGCTGCGTCTGTTTTCCCTGGAGCGTCGGGGGCTGAGGGGTGACCTTATAGAGGTTTATAAAATCATGAGGGGCATGAATAGGATAAATAGACAAAGTCTTTTCCCTAGGGTTGGGGAGTCTAGAACTAGAGGGTTTAGGTTGAGAGGGGAAAGATAAAAAAGGGACCTAAGAGGCAATTTTTTCACTCAGAGGGTGGTGCGTGTATGGAATGAGCTGCCAGAGGAAGTGGTGGAAGCTGGTACAATTGCAACATTTAAAAGGCATTTGGATGGGTATATGAATAGGAAGGTATGGAGGGATATGGACCAGGTGCTGGCAGATGTGACCAGATTGGGTTGGAATATCTGGTCGGCGTGGATGAGTTGGACCAAGGGTCTGTTTCTGTGCTGTACATCTCTTGGACTCTAAGACTCTAAGTCACACAGCACCCATGTGGCTTTTTTAATGTTGGAGGTTATGTTACAGAGCAAGAGAGTCACCTGCTGGGTAGACCAATCAGGATAAAGCGTCCTTTCCTTGGAATAGTTGGATTTACAAAAGACAAATAAAGAACTTTAATTTATGTAGCGCCTTTCATGACCTCTGGGTTTCTTGCTAGCTAATGAAATACTTGTGAGGCATAGGCACTGTTGTGATGTGGGGAATGTGGTAACCAATTTGTGCACAGCCAGCCCCAGAAACTGCAAGGTGATAGTGAGCAGTGGATCTGTTCTGTGATGTTGATTGAGAGATGACTGTTGGCCAAGATGATGGGGATTACCCTCTTGTTCTTCTTTGATATAACGCCATGGGATCATGTACACCCACCCTGAGAGAGCAGCCTGGCCCGGTTTACTGTCAAATCAGAAAGGTGGAATCTGTCGGCAGCATATTTACCCACACTGCAGTCAGCTCAGATAGTCGCATTCAAATCCTGGAATGGGACTTGACTCGTAATATTGTGACTCGAGTGAAATTGCTACAAACTGAGCCACATCTTTTACTGTTTTACAACTTTATAGTGGAATGTAAATTCAATCAGCTTCAAAAAATCTAGAATTAGGCACTAGAGTCAAAGCTACCATTGACTGTCACAAAATTCCATTTAGTTCACTCAAGTCCTTTCAGGAAGAATACTGCTGACCCTACCTGGCCTGGCCTACACACAACTCCAGACCCACAGCAATGCGGTTGACTCTCAACTGCCTTTTCAATTGGCCTCATAAACCATTTACTTCAAGGGCAATTGGGACCGGACACATCCCATCAAAGAATTTTTAAAAATACTGGGGGCTGACTGGCATTTTGTAACTCCCTTCTCGTCATGAGTCAGTAAATTTAGGAGATTAATCTTACCCCCATTCCCCTCCCAAAAACATAGGAGCAAAGAGACATTTGTATTGTTTGTTGATCTTGAGATAACATTGTAGAGCGGTAGACACAGCGAGATGATGCTGATAAGCTCCAGGAGCCCCCGGAGGATGCAGAGCTAGATCTAGAATGGGGGATTCTGGGATCCCCAACACCTTGATTCATGTTCACCGTAGTAAAAGCTGTCTCATCAAACCTTTAAGGCACATTAATATGTTATTCAAGCCAGTTTTGCACACATTCCATGTTCAAGAGTTATCTTATAATTCCAGTACATAGTAGACAGGAGATTGTGTGGGCTGTCAATTATAATTTTCAGCCTTTTTTGAAAAGCAGAACATTAGATAAAACTGTCAAAGTTAAAAGTATTGGATTTGTTTACAGAGTTATACAGAAGCAGTGAGATGTGATACACAACTGAGGGCAATACCAAGAAACAGTGGAAACAATCATGTGAGCCTTGGAATAAGCACCTTCAAACCTATCTTTGTACACTTCCGTTTCCGTGCTTTTAAGTGAGCCTAGTAAATGTTATATGTGTCTGACATTCTTTCTACATCTGATGAGTTCAGATCTCTGCTTCAGAGTAAAAGATCTGCAATGCGATTTACAGCTCAAGAATTTCCTCACTTTAGAATCCTTCAAAATTCAGCCCAGGCACCTTGTAAGCAGGACACCTAGTGCCGAGGTTTGACTTGGCAACGTCTCTCTTAGTGGTTCAGCAAGCCGAGATGTCAGCAGTTTGGTTTGTAATCTGTCGATCTGCATGTGGTTACGTTTATAAAGTTGCCTGTTTTTGATGCATGGTCATGATTAAATCACAATGTCAACTGGAAGATTGAATTGTAAAACAGAAACCCTACAGACAGGTTCTTTTGGAGGAGCCAGTAATTTGCATTACTGGGCTAACAGGACAGACACTTCGACCTGGTTTCCAATGCAGATTCAAAAAGAACACTTGAAATCCATTTACAATCCTTAAATTGAGATATATATTCGCATTGATACATACATTCGCATTGACACATGTATATTCACATTGATACATATATTCGCATTGATATATATATTCACATTGATATACATTCCTATTGTTAGTCACTAACAGCTATTCGCCCCTCTAGCCAGAATGTTATCCACTCCTTTGTCTGTCCAACTGTTCTTCTCTCTTTGGACACTACCCTCATCACTTATTCCTTACTCCCATCCCCAACCCTATCTCCTGCATATAAACTGACGTTTTCCTTGCTACTATCAGTTCTGAGGAAGGGTCACCAGATCCAGAACGTTAACTCTGATTTCTCCTTACACGTGCTGAGCTTTTCCAGCAACTTCCTCCTCCGCAGTTCTCTCTATTTGTATATCCTCACATTATGGGAGAAAACCAGTTTATCACTTCCTCAGGGTGAGTGCAGCTGGAGGGATGTAACCGTAGTTTAGAAATAGAATTCCAAAATGTAAAGTACTTAGCATTTCTTGCCTGGCTTTCTCCCAGTGATTGCTGCTGAAAATGTATTGCTGGAAAAGCGCAGCAGGTCAGGCAGCATCCAAAGAGCAGGAGAATCGATGTTTCGGGCATGAGCCCTTCTTCAGGAAGAAGGGCTCATGCCCGAAACGTCGATTCTCCTGCTCTTTGGATGCTGTCTGACCTGCTGCGCTTTTCCAGCAACACATTTTCAGCTCTGATCTCCAGCATCTGCAGTCCTCACTTTCTCCCCTTTCTCCCAGTGATTACCCTGGAAGCTAGTTTTTAACCCCTGAAGACTTCAGGACAGTCCTGGAGAGTTATAGAGTCATAGAGATGTACAGCACGGAAACAGACCCTTCAGTCCAACCCGTCCATGCCAACCAGATATCCCAACCCAATCTAGTCCCACCTTCCAGCACCCGACCCATATCCCTCCAAACCCTTCCTATTCATATACCCATCCAGATGCCTCTTAAATGTTGCAATTGTATCAGCCTCCACCACTTCCTCTGGCAGCTCATTCCATACACGTACCACCCTCTGAGTGAAAAAGTTGCCTCTTAGTGAGATATCTTTTATATCTTTCCCCTCTCACCCTAAACCTATGCGCTCTAGTTCTAGACTCTCCCAGCCCAGGAAAGAGACTTTGTCTATTTATCCTATCCATGCTCTTCATGATTTTATAAACCCCTATAAATTCACCCCTCAGCCTTGATGCTCCAGGGAAAATAGCCCCCACCCCCCCATTCAACCTCTCCCTATAGCCCAACCCTGGCAACATCCGTGTAAATCTTTTCTGAACCCTTTCAAGTTTCACAACATCTTTCCAATAGGAAGGAGACCAGAATTGCATGCAATATTCCAACAGTGGCCTAACCAATGTCCTGTACAGCAGCAACATGACCTCCCAACTCCTGTACTCAATACTCTGACCAACAAAAGAAAGCATACCAAACGCTGCCTTCACTATCCTATCTACCTGCGACTCCACTTTCAAGGAGATATGAACCTGCACTCCAAGGTCTGTTTGTTCAGCAACACTCCCTAGGACCTTACCATTCAGTATATAAGTCCTGCTAAGGTTTGCTTTCCCAAAATGCAGCACCTCGCATTTATCTGAATTAAACTCCATCTGCCACTTCTCAGCCCATTGGCCCATCTGATCAAGATCCTGTTGTAATCTGAGGTAACCTTCTTTGCTGTCCACTACACCTCCAATTTTGGTGTCATCTGCAAACTGACTAACTGTACCTCTTTGATTAAAGGCAGTGCTTTCTGATGTGAGTCTATTTTAACAAGTGAAAATGAACATAATTCCAGATTCTAACAAAAAAAAGCAGCATCACTACATTCAGGGTAGAATTATTAAAGTTCACATCTTTTTCATTAACATGGATGAAAATTGATCATTTTGAAGTACTTTTTCAAACTTGTTATTATTTTATGTACTCATCAGCTCATCTGCCAAGAACGAGCAGATACTACTGATGTTTGCACTTGTATTCAGCATTCCTGATCTACAGCAACATCACATTTAATATCTTTGATTTTGAGCCAAGCTGTTAATTTTCTGCTATTTCAGACCCTGTTCTTCACCGCCTTCCCACCAAACGCCATCTCCAACCAGACTCAGGCTGTAATTAATCCCACTCTCCCTAACCCACATGCAAATGCTGGCGTTGAAGGGCTTTAGGACTCTGGAACAACCTTGTAATGAACTCAAAGAGTTGTTCTTCCCTGGGCATAAATATGCCCCCACCCCCCCCACCCTAGCTGCTGAAGGCGAGTAGATGCAGTAGCTCAGAGAGCTCCAGTCTGAATTGGTGTACTGGCCTGTTAGGTGTCCTTTACTATGGACGTGCAAAGAAGGCTGCATTTCCAGTATCATTGCTGAGGGCAACACGGTGGCTCAGTGGTTAGCACCGCTGCCTCACAGCGCCAGGGACCTAGGTTCAGTTCCAGCCCCGAATGGCTGTCTGTGCGGAGTTTGCACATTCTCCCCGTGTCTGTTTGGGTTTCCTCCCACAGTCCAAAGATGTGCAGGCTAGGTGGATTGACCCTGGGAAATACGGGGAAAGGGTTGGGGGATTAGTTGTGAGTGCGATGCTCTTTAAAGGGTCAGTGCTCACTTGATGGGCCGAACAGCCCTCTTTCCACACTTGAGGGATTTTATCTGATCCAGCAAAAAGGTTTAATGGGAATGATTGATTTTTCCACAAAACGAGACTATTTTCCTTCAGTAATGCAACATGAAGTGCAGATTGCACTGATACCTCCCAGAGGCCATATCTTCTAGATCTCCCTGACAGAGACTGAAAGACGGTGTGAGCTGAGGGGAGCTGTTCAGAGCTGCAAATTGTTTTGCCCTTTCATCCACCTGCTATCCACCCCAACCCTCCCCAAGCAAGTTGTTTTCTCGTGTTTGAAAGCTGCCATGTTACCTTTTCTTTGCTGTGATTTCAGAAATCCTTCCTATCACTATGGTAACCTAGAGATCTCTCGGCCTTGGCTTCCAGGTTGCCTGAGGGCAGAGGAAACTGGGCACTGATAGAGGCTGAGGCTTGTCACACTGTCAGACAGCGTTTCACACCCAGAGTGATGAGGGTTCTAGTTGTGTGAGCTGTACCGAGCGCTGGTGCCCCCATGGCTGTGTGACTGGCTCTCACGCCAACTCTGGTGCCAGGACAACAGAGTTACAAGCAGCGAGTCAGCAGGCTGCTTTATCATTGAAAAGGAGGGGGGAGGGAGTTTGCATTTCCCCCTCCTGCCTTCTACTGGGAGAGGCCTTTCTGTTCACGTGACTGGTGCTGGAGCTGGGAGACTATAAAGGCATAGGAACTGAAGTAGGCCATTCAGCCCAACGAGTCTGCTTTGCCATTCAGTGAGATTGTGGCTGATCGGATAATCGCCCACTCCATTTCCCTCCTGTGGTTCTCTTGATAATAAAAATCTGTCTGCCCCAGTCTTGAATATACTCAACAACCCAAACACAACTAAAATATTCCCTTTCTGTTGGGAAGCATTGGGGTAGGAATCCCCTAACGGCCCATGAGGATCCCAGCTTCCTCTGTCACAGCAGACCCTGCTGTCAGTATGGAGAGCAGATAGCAGTGTGGCTGTAACTAGTTGGTGACAGTGCAGGCCTTGGCACCCCACATATACTGGGGGCAGTGTGATTTGGCGATACCGGTGTTGGACTGGGGTGTACAAAGTTAAAAGTCACACAACACCAGGGTATAGTCCAACAGGTTTAATTGGAAGCACGAGCTTTCGGAGCGTCGCTCCTTGATCAGGTGATGAAGGGGCAGTGCTCCGAAAGCTAGTGCTTCCAGTTAAACCTGTTGGACTATACCCTGGTGTTGTGTGACTTTTAACTGGGGGCAGTTTGAGGGGGTAAGGCAGAGACGTGGGATGCTCATGTGCCTGGAGTATGCAGTAATAAGGAAAGGTGTGAATGTTCAGATACGGACTGTCTGGAGCAGGGATGAAGGGGGTGGAGATTGAAGAAGGGGTTGTGGCTGAGGCCATGATGTGTTGAGCCAATGAGCTGGCAACCTTGGTGGTCTTCAGATAGAGAGCTCCCTGCTCCGACAGTACAGGGTGCGTCCTGAGCCTCTGCCAAGCAGCCATATGCCTCAGTAACTCTGCTGTTTATGCTCTGGCACTTGCTCCCATCCAGAGCACTGTGGCTCCATTAAAGAGCAGCGAGCAGATAGTGACTAGGCCATGACTGTAATTGGGACCACACGGGATTGCTGGTAAGCTCAGCTTGGGGGAGAGGGGGGGGCATAATTACAGTGAAGCTTGATGTCTCCCACCAACCTCTATCCCTTCCCACCCCCACCCCATACCTCTCGGAGGGGTTGTGGGGCAACGGGGAAGCCAAGAGGAGGGGAGGTTCCGGTTGCAAAGACAATATCTCCAAGAAGGGGCTCTGAAACCTTTGTGTGATGGCTTAGGATGTAATTTTGCTGTTTATAGTGCTGCCTAAATGCAAGTGGTTGTTGTAGCATTTGTAATAGTAGCAGTGATGACCCTTGTATTTTGGTGGATAGTTGTGGCAGTGATAGTTTTAATAGTACTGATGAGAAAAGACCGTGTTGGGGAGTTTGTAATCAGGGTGAAACATTCTCTTAAGTGTCTTCAGACAAGGTCAGTGTCTGAGCACTGGTGGAGAAAGGTTGATTGGTGTGGAAGCCGGAATCAAAATGTGTCAATTCTCAATGTTTTACCCTTTGTTTTGAAGCACGTGAGGCTCATTGGCTCCCATCTCACTGGGCCCAGTGGCTTTCTGCTACGTTTCGAGGAGAGCTGTTAAACTGAAATGACAGGTCATTTATACACAGCACAGAAGCTGCCCTCTGGATCATTGCAGATGCCACTTCCACCCATGCATGCCTGGCTAAAACTTGCATTAAGCACCTTAGGGTAGAGAGGTGTTGGCCGTTAGGTTCCTGCGACATCTCTCTGGGAGCTGTCATGCTCTATCTCGATCCTTTAGAGTACCAGGGTAGTGTAGCTCTTTGTCAGCAAATGTAGTACTTTGTCTGGGGAAAGTATTTGGAGCATCACATTATAGCTGAGGTCACTGGGATGGCTAGTATGAATCAATGAGTTAGTTTTATTGTCACATACTCAAATGAGTACAGTGATAGGTTTACACTCGCCACATTATACAAAGGTACCTAGGTACAGATACTTCAGATCAATTCCTCAAGAAACAAAAAAACATTAGAAATGTCAAGAAATAAATAATCCAGCATCATGGGTCATAGGAATAAATTAGAAAAATAAAGAATTAATATGAGAAAGAAAAAGACCAACAGAAAGGGAAAATTAAGTTAAAAAAATGCAGAAGCAAAAGTAAAACAAAGAAGGAAAGCAGATGGGGGTGGGTAGGCCTTGGGCAAGAGCCCCCACGCTGCCCTGACGTACACAGGATGCTATTCCCCATTTCTAAAAGAGGAGTTTTAACTGGAGCAGAAGCAGTGATTCCCAGGATTGGCTCACTCATGTCTTTATCTCTTCTGTTGAGTCATTACAGCATGGAAGGCCATTCGGACTATTCACCTTCTTAATTCATTCACGGGACCTGGGCATCTCTAGCTTAGTCTACATTTACTGCCCATCCCTAAGTGCCCAGTGGGTAGTGAAGGGTCAAGCACATTTCTGAGAGTCTGGTGTCACATGGAGGCCAGACCAGGTAAGGATGGCAGATTTCCTTCCCTAAAGGGCATGAATGAATGTGAACGGTTTTCCCCGATAGTCAACAGTGGTGATGTGGTCAGTGGTGGGATTCAGACTCTATGTTCCCAGAATATTGACATAAGGTTCTGGATTACTAGTGTAGTGTCATTACCACAATACAGCTGCCATCACCTTCAGCCGAACGTCCTGTTGGTTCTCAAACTAATATGGAACAGCTTCTCAAGGAGACCGCTGGGCATTTCTGTGTTTCCTCTCAGGTTGGGGGTGAGATTGGCCAGAGGGTGTTCAGGGAGGGAACCATCTCAGAAGATGTTCTGAGTGACAGCAACACCTTGTGGGTCATGTGTCTCCCAGAGCAGGAAGAAGAGCTGGGTGACAGGCATGAATGAGCCACTTGGACTTTTCCAATAATTGCACAACTTCAAGGAACAGTCATTGTGGTTTCAGTCCACAAATTGATTGGATTTTATTGAGTTCCATTTTCCAATTTGTCGTGACCGGAACAGATAGCTGGGATTGCCCACTGCAAATGCACCCTGACCCTATTACACAGGTACGTGTTTAACTCTGGATTGAGTGTCATCATCACGTAAATCGAGGCTAACATCCACTTACCCAGCTCCTTCGCCTTGCTCGCACATACCGAAATGGAGTTGGCCATGATTGAAATTCTACCCGGCGTGAGGCCATTTGACTGGGCAGGGTCCAGCTGAGTTGGGGAAGTGCAGTGTGTTGAATTGAAATGGGCCCCGCATCAGTCCTGGGACCTGTGTGGGTCCAACAAAATTAATGCCTTATGAGACGTTCTGACACTACCTGACGTGCATTGTGATACACTAAGCAGGCAGCCTGTATTTCCATAGATTAGAAAGGAAACTATCCGCGCCTTGTAAAGGAAAGGGAAATGTAGGAGGGAATCAGAATCTCTATAGGATGGGAACTTCTGGTTTTCAGCTCCTGGATGCAGTTTTGCTAATTCTGTGCTTTCACTTTTTGCTTGTTAATCCTGTGCTGATTGCGAGGGTCAGGATGTGTGGACAGAGCGGAATTAGGTTAGTTACCATCCCCGCACAACTGAGGTTTAAACCCAGCATTCTCTCAGCCTGGGATCTGGGTGTGAGGAGAGTGAAAGTTATTGATAGAAAGTGTTAGCTCGCCTGTGAGTGACTGTAAGAAAACGAACAAGTGTTTGTGAGACTGAGTGAGAACAAGAGTAAATATTTCTCAGTGAGATTGAAGCAAAGTGAATGATTCAATAAGAGCCAAGGAGATTGAAGGTGAGACTGAGAGAACGGGTGGATGAATTTTGGGGAACATTAGGGTGAATTACTTAGTAAATATGCTAACAGCTAAGTGAGTGACTGAGAATTCCAGAGACTGAGCACCAAATAATGTGTGTGTGAGATCCATAGCAGTACCTTTCACAGCCCCTATACTGTCCTGCCGCACTCCCCATCTCACTGTCTTGGCTGAGGTGGGAGAAGGAGAAGATGAAATTCTGTGCTTTCTGACGCTGCCCCTTGCCAGCTCAGTTACTGTGCAGAACATCACTGCAGCTAATACAAGGAGAGAGAGCTTCTGAATTCTCCCTGCAGCTTGTAACTGAAAATAACATCAGTGTTTCACCACTTTCATAATCGTTCAATGTCATTTGCTTTTGTGTCACCTACCATGTATCATTCTGACTAGCAGTTTTTGTTTTGTGTGTTCACATTCAAAATGGCTCGAGTGAGCAGGGAGTCACATTTACTGTCTGGTCCAGGCGACCTGATTGGTTGGCTGTGGGGGTATGTGCCTGCAACATTGCAGCTTTTCATTCAGGATTACAGCTTCCTACAGTAGCCGCCCCTTCACTGACGGTTCTTTGAGCTTCTGGACTCTTATCTTCCACACAAAGCCAGAGAGGCTTCCGGAAGGTAAAGGCCCTTCCACTTTGAAGCAGTGCTGGTGTAGAAAGTTACTTTAAGCTCACTGTCATTACAATTGTTTGTCAATCCACACCAAAGTGTGTTCATTCCCAGTCACACTTTTAAGGAAACCATTCCTTTTCCATGATTTGCCTTTATTCCCTTTCTAATCCTTGTTTGGTACCACCTGTCATCTTTTATTGTCCTCTCTGTCAATGGGAACTCATTGGAACAGTGACCTCCATGATGAGGCTCCCTCTACTGGATAATGGACACCATTGCATGAGAACTTCCTCAGTGCAGCGATGTACAGCACGAAAACAGACCCTTCGGTCCAACCCGTCCATGCCAACCAGATATCCTAAATTAATCAAGTCCCATTTGCCAGCACTTAGCCCATATCCCTCTAAACCCTTCCTATTCATATGCCCATCCAGATGTCTTTTAAATGCTGTAATTGTACCAGCCTCCACCACTTCCTCTGGCAGCTCATTCCATACCTGTACCACCCTCTGTGAAAAAGCTGCCCCTTAGGTCTCTTTTATATCTTTCCCCTCTCACCCTAAACCCTCTATTTTTGGACTCCCCCACCCCAGGGAGGAGACTTTGTCTATTTATCCTATCCATGCCCCTTATGATTTTATAAACCTCTATAAGGTCACCCCTTAGCCTTCGACGCTCGAGGGAAAACAGCCCCAGCCTGTTCAACCTCTCCTTATAGCTCAAATGCTCCAACTCTGGCAACATCCTTGTAAATCTTTTCTAAACACTTTCAAGTTTCACAACATCCTTCCAATAGGAAGGAGACCAGAATTGCACGCAATATTCCAAAATCACCTAACCAATGTCCCGTACAACTACTGTATGATCTCCTAACTCCTATACTCAATGCTCTGACCAATAAAGGAAAGCAGTGGCTCAGTGGTTAGCACTCCTGCCTCACGGCACCAGAGTCCAAGGTTCAATTCCAGCCTTGGTCGACTGTCTGTGTGGAGTTTGCATGTTCTCCCCGTGTCTGTGTGGGTTTCCTCCCACAATCAGGGCGGTACGGTGGCTAGCACTGCTGCCTCACAGCGCAAGGGACCTGGGTTCAATTCCCACTTCAGGCGACTGACTGTGTGGAGTTTGCACATTCTCCCCGTGTCTGCGTGAGTTTCCTCTGGGTGCTCCGGTTTCCTCCCACAGTCCAAAGATGTGCAGGTCAGGTGAATTGGCCGTGCTAAATTGCCCGTAGTGTTAGGTAAGGGGTAAATGTAGGGGTATGGGTGGGTTGCGCTTCGGCGGGTCGGTGTGGACTTGTTGGGCCGAAGGGCCTGTTTCCACACTGTAAGTAATCTAATCCAAAGATTGCCCATAGTGTTAGCTGCAACATTCAGTGGGAAATGGGTTGGTGTGGACTGGTTGGGTCGAAGGGCCTGTGGGGGATCTAACCTAATCTTCTTCACTATCCTAGCTACCCGTGACTCCACATTCAAGGAACTATGAGCCTGCACTCCAAGTCTCTTTGTTCAGCAACACTCCCGAGGACCTTACCATTAGATGTATAAGTCCTGCTCTGATTTACTTTTCCAAAATGCAGCACCTCACATTTATCTAAATTAAACTCCATATGTTTGGCTCTGCAAGGTACATGTGTATTCACCTGGTTCACATTGCTGGGAAGGATTGAGCAATACTGCAGCATGGGCTAAACAGCACAGGGGCAGTTTTTGCGGTTGTCATCTTTACAACATTGCCGTAACTGGGTGGTAGGTCAGTTTAATAATTACAGGGGTGCAAAAGTGCAAATAGAGCATTTAAGGGACTTTTAGATAAGCACATGAATAAACAAGGTCTGGAGGGATAACACATCAAGGCCAGGCAGAAGGGATTGGTTTAATTTGGCGTCATGTTTGGCACAACCCTGTGGCACGAAGGGCCCGTTCCTGTGCTGTACAGTTCTATGTTCTAAAAGTCCTGAAGCTGGACTGAGCAGAGGGACTGGGTGCTCCTGGCCCTCATGCCCAGAGAATTAAATGGCAGTGCGAAAGTATCTGTGTTTCTGGCCCTTCCTGTACCAGTCGTGACCCACAATCCACTTGGTTACGAGGACATGAAAGGGGGAAGGGGAGGTTTCCTGCTGCAGAATAGTGCACTATCATAATGTGTTTCCTACATTATAACAGTAACTCGCCCTCAATAGGTGCGTGTGTGCGTGTCTATTTGTGGGAGTCACTCTGTGAGCTGTAACCCACAGTAGTACCTTTCACAGCCCCTATACTCTCCTGCCCCACTCCCCCCCCTCTCACTGTCTGGGCTGAGGTGGGAGAAGGAAATGAAATTCTGTTCTTTCCAACGCTGCCCCTTGCCAGCTCAGTTACTGTACAGAATGTCACTGCAGCTAATACAAGGAGAGAGAGAGAGCTCCTGAATTCTCCCTGCAGCTCGTAACTGAAAATAACATCAGTGTTTCAGCACTGTCACAATCGTTCAATGTCATTCGCTCTTGTGTCACCTACCATGTAACATTCTGACAAGTAGTTTTTGTTTCATTTGTTGCAAGTGTTACCTTTCATGTTGGTCATGAAAGGCACTACATAAATGCAAGTCTTTTATTTTAAAATAACCGCTCGCAGACAGTGGAGGCAGGGACTGTCCGCTGAGCTGGGGAGAAGGAGAAGGCAGAGGGGTTCATCATTGTGTGATGGGATATGTACCATGGGCAGGCCTGGCCTGGTTGGTAAGCATTGTGCCATCACTGCAGTGGTGCCAGCTGGGGGTAGGCAGTGCCAACAACGGCCAGACAATACCAGCAATGGGGGGCATTTCTGTCTCATTCGTGCTCCCTGGAAGAGTATCATGGGGATCTTCTGAGGCAGGCGAGGGCCAGCTGCAAGATGAGAGCAAGCTGCTAATGTTTACGGAGCTGGGTAGACCAGGGCTGTCTTAACGCGTTCTTCCATCGGGGCTCAGGGATTGGACAACGTGGTGATCCGATCTCTGTGCACACGAGCTGTTCAGTGAACCCATTCCTGGACCCTCCCCAACCTGTCCCTGTCTCCTGACGATCCGGATGCATTTGTAAATGTTCAATCTGATCTGGGGATATGATTGCAACTTTATCTCCCTAAGTATGTCATTGTTAACACTCATGGAAGGAGACATGCTTTGTAATGCAGACTTGCATTGATATATCACCTTTCAGCACCTCGGAATTTTTCATAGTACTTTATGACCAACTGAGTACTTTTGGAAGGGTAATCAATTTTTTTATTTCAAAAATATACTTTATTCATAAAAAAATCTCTTTGTATATATACATTGTCACAAAAGCAGGTCATATGAAGTAAATAAGCGTTATGTTGGGCTTTGACTCTCCAAAACATCCAAAGATCTCTCTTACACATGCAATGCTAATATGTATATATTAGTGAGATACAGGGAGGGTCTGTTAACTGAACGGACCCTCATTTACCTTCAGCAGGAAGATCTCAGACAGTGGTCTTTCCCCACTGCGCCTTGGTGTGCTGAGTGTGTCCTTTAGCACATAGACCTGGACCTTGGAATGTGCCAGTCTGCAGGACTCGGTCAGGCTCAGCTCCTTGTTCTGGAAGACCAACAAGTTTCAGTAAGGGGCGGCACGGAGGCACAGTGGTTAGCACTGCTGCCTCACAGCGCCTGTAGACCCGGGTCAATTCCCGACTCAGGCGACTGACTGTGTGGAGTTTGCACGTTCTCCCCGTGTCTGCGTGGGTTTCCTCCGGGTGCTCCGGTTTCCTCCCACAGTCACAAAGATGTGCGGGTCAGGTGAATTGGTCAAGCTAAATTGCCCGTAGTGTTAGGTAAGGGGTAAATGTAGGGGTATGGGTGGGTTGCGCTTCGGCGGGTCGGTGTGGGCTTGTTGGGCCAAAGGGCCTGTTTCCACACTGTAAGTCTAATCAAAGAGCATCTTTCACTGAGTTGATGGTTCTCCAGGCGCATGTTCGTTTTAGTGTGCGTCCTGGGGAACAGACCATAAAGCACAGTCCTGCGTCACGGAGCTGGTCAGGATGAACCTTGACACAAACCACTGCATCTTCCTCCAGACCTTCTTTACAAAGGAACATTCCAGAAGGATATAGATGTGTGACAGTGTGTGGTGGGGCAGACTGACCGGCGTAATCACTGTTGTAAGGTCAGAAATGTGGCAACCAATTGCACATAGCAAACTCCGACAAACAGCAATGAGATCCTGTTTAAACAGCCTTATTTTACGGATGGTGACTGAGGGATTAGTATTGTTGGGGCACTGGGGGAGCAGTACCCTAATCTCCTTTCAGAATTGTGCCATAGAATCAGTGGGCTCCAACTAAGAAAGCAGCTAGGTAGGGCCATGGCTCAACGTCTCATCCAAAAGTCCATGCCTTTGGCAATGCCATGCATCCTGTAATGGATGGTAGGAGTTAGCGCAAGTGTAGCACACTGGCTAAACAGAGACTGCCAAGTCCAGCCCCTCCAGGTTTTACTTTCTGACCATTAGTGCCATATTGGAGAACCTTTGGCAAAGCCCACTCTGCAGCCCTCACAATAATCTGCTTGGCCCCTTTTTAAAGGATGGCATGATGCCAGCAGCACAAGCCTGCTGCCCCCAATTCACAACACTCTTCCCCATCCTGGACTATACATTATCCACAAAAAAACAACTTGAGCATTGAGTGTGCCCTTTTGACCGGCCAGATGTCCGCACTGCCTGGAGATGTGTACTGAGTCTCCTCATGTCTGTCTGCATCTGTGTGTACTCTGCCTGTTGTGACTGTCAGTCTCTGTGTGTACTCTGCCTGTTTGTGACTGTCTATATCTGTGTGTACTCTCCCTGTTCGTGACTGTCTGTCTCTGTGTGTACTCTGCCTGTTTGTGACTGTCCGTATCTGTGTGTACTCTGCCTGTTTGTGACTGTCTGTATCTGTGTGTACCATGGCTGTTTGTGACTGTCTGTATCTGTGTGTACTCTGCCTGTTTGTGACTGTCTGTATCTGTGTGTACTCTGCCTGTCCATGACTGTCTGTCTCTGTATGTACTCTGCTTGTCTGTATCTGTGTGTACTCTGCCTGTCTGTGACTATCTGTGTGTACTTTGCCTGTTTGTGACTGTCTGTATCTGTGTGTACTCTGCCTGTTTGTGACTGTCTGTATCTGTGTGTACCATGGCTGTTTGTGACTGTCTGTATCTGTGTGTACTCTGCCTGTTTGTGACTGTCTGTATCTGTGTGTACTCTGCCTGTCCATGACTGTCTGTCTCTGTATGTACTCTGCCTGTCTGTATCTGTGTGTACTCTGCCTGTTTGAGTGTCCGTATCTGTGTGTACTCTGCCCGTGACTGTCTGTATCTGTGTGTACTCTGCCTGTCCATGACTGTCTGTCTCTGTATGTACTCTGCTTGTCTGTATCTGTGTGTACTCTGCCTGTCTGTGACTATCTGTGTGTACTTTGCCTGTTTGTGACTGTCTGTATCTGTGTGTACTCTGCCTGTTTGTGACTGTCTGTATCTGTGTGTACTCTGCCTGTCTCTGACTGTCAGTATCTGTGTGCACTCTGCCTGTTTGTGACTGTCTGTATCTGTGTGCACTTTGTCTCTACTCTACCTGTTTGTGACTGTCTGTGTCTGTGTGTACTCTGCCTGTTTGTGCTTGTGTATACAAAGAGCAGTGAAAGTTAGGTACGCCTTGATTTAAATTTCTCCCTCTAGTAATAACGAATCTGAATCCAGTATTCCCTTACCCTGTCAGGGTACATGACCTTATCAGGAAAGCAAACAGTCAGTCTCTCTCTATCATTGCCCTACAGTGTGCTTTGAGTATTTCTTTTATCATTCTGTATCCCATTACTTTATTCCCTTTCCTCTCCCTTGCTGTACCTCATTACCACCTTTGAGCTTGCATTAATGAAAGGAAGCAAGTGTCAAATACTGATAGGTCACTTGGCATGTGTGCAGTGATCAGGCAGGTTATGGCGTGTTGATCAGAAATGCTGACTAACCTGCTGGATAGCAGTTTTCTTGAGGACTCTGCCCTGCTCTGGCTCCAGATGCCCAGATTCTCTCTTCCTCTCCACTGCTGAAGGATAACTGCTCAGTTCCTGACAGCCCAGTGTAATGGCCATTGTCCGCTAGGTTGTAGAATCTTCCAACACAGGCCACTCAGCCCATCAAATCTGCACAGGATCATAATGGCTGCTCATTGAAGGTTGGTGCATGTTCAATATGGTTCATTAGATCAAACGGTTGATCTCTGTTTCACATTCCAGTAGAGAGTGCAGAATTACCCCAAAAAAGCTGTGAATGTGGGCTTCACTAACACAGGGAGTGGCTGAAGCAAATAATTTAGATGCATTGAAGAGAAAATGTGATCCAACTATTGAGGCAACAGGGTTACAATGGTAATTGAGAAAAGGTGGGAGGGAGCTGGAGTGGAGGAGGAATATTGTATGGACTAGATGGGGTGAATACCTTCCTACAGTGCTGTGCATCCTACGTAATCCACGCATGCCCTATTGTTCTATATCCTTTTAATCGGTTAAAGTTGCAGATCCTGCACCAACACAGCCTTTGGTGAGGGTGGGAGAGAGTGAACTTGGTTTTCCTGTGGTTTGAGTAATCCTGCAGTGGGGGCAGTGTTTTTGGGGGTGGGGGTGGGGGTGGGGGTGGGTTGGTTGCTTGATGGGAATAATGGGGCAAAAAATTGCTCCCTTTCCAAACAGGAACATGTGCCCCCCTCAATCCCATCCAGTTGTGGAGGGCAGAGTTTGCCCTCTGCCATTGCCTTGCTTATTATCCTCAAAGGTCCAGTGTGTCAGGCAGCTCTCCACCTTCCACTGTCACTCCAAGCCGAGAGTTGCTATAGAAACCAGCATTCCCCCCCCCCCCAACACACACACACCCCCCCACCCCCTCCACTCCCGGTCCTCAACTCTGTTGGTAAATATCCTGAGCTGCAAGCACAGAATTGAAAGAGGCATTCTGCGGAGATTGATTCCCCAGGAAGCTGGCCTGGGATTTGCCAAAAGCTGACTGGGCAGAGGCCAATCAAGATGCCTCCCTGACTCACGGAGGGAAACCATTCCCATTGGGCGGGAAGACCACTCACACCGATTGGCCGTCGTTCAGGAGGGGAGACAAGATGGGATTTTTGTATTACTAATTCAAGATGCCAGGATGTGGAATTGAGTGGTTGAGTGGTGGAAGGCTGGTCCCTTTCCCACAGATACTAAATGGGCCAATGACGTTCCTCATCGGTGAACCCATATTGTCAGAGCTGGGACTTTCACCGGGTTTGAATATTCGCTACCAAAGCAAATCTGAAGATTTTGATGTGTAACCTTAATTCAGATTATTACCTGAAAAGGAAGAATGTGCAAGGAAGGCAGGAGATTGACATTCCGTGAGCCGCTCATTTAGATATAAGGTACAGGCATGATGGGCCGAAGGGTCTCTTTCTCCACTGTATCATGTCATCGAAGCTTCAGGATCTCTCTGCCAGAGTACTTGAGGGTAGTGTCCTCGGATCTGCCATCTTGTGCTGTTCATCAATGCCCTTTCCTCCCTGGGGATGTTTGTTGATGAGTATACAATGTTCAGTCCTACTCATAGCTCCTCAAGTACTGAAGGTGGTGGTGAGCTGCTGTCTTGAACTGCTGCAGTCCATCTATAGGTAGACCCACAATGTCCTTAGGGAGGGAGTCCCTAATGTTCAAATGCAGCAAGATCTGGACGATATCTAGGCTTAGGATGACAAGTGGTGAATAACATTCATGCCAGACAATGATTATCTCCAATAGGAAAGAATAGAATCATTGCCCTTTGACATTCATTGGCACTGAATCTCCCACGATCAATGTTCTGGGGGTTACCATTGACCAGAAACCAAATTGGATTAGCCATATGAATACTGTGCCTACAAGAGCTGGTCAGAAGCTAGGAATCGTGCAGTGGGTCACCAACTGACTCCCCAAACCTGACCACCATCTACAAGGCATGAGTGAAGATTGTGATGGAGTACTCCCCACTTGTCTGGAAGGGGACAGCTCCAACAACCCTCAAGAAGCTTGAGACCATCGAGAACAAAGCAGCCCATTTAATTGGTACCACATCCACAAGCATTCACTCCCTCTATAACTGTTGCTCAGTAGCGGCAGTATCTACAAGGTGCACTGCAGAAGTTCACCACCAAAGATCCTTAGACAGCACCTTTTAAAGCCCATGACCACTGCCATCTAGAAGGACAAGGGCAGCAGATACATGGGAGCACCACTACCCTCTAAGCCACTCACCATCCTGATGTGGAAATATGTCACCGTTCTTTCACTGTCACTGGGTCAAAATCCTGGAAGTCCCTCCCTAAAGGCATTGTGGGTCTACCTACAACACATGGACTGCAACAGTTCAAGATGGCAGCTCACCACTAACTTCTCAAGGGCAACTAGGGACGGGCAATAAATGCTGACCGGCCAGTGACACACACATTGTGTGAATGTATTAAAATAACATGCATCGGACACTAATGTGGATGAACAGAACATTGCTCTCGGGAGCTCTGTTCCAGAAAATACTAGGGTCATTCATCGTGTCGTGAGTGATTCCTGTGATATTAGCTGCAGTTAATTTTCTGCCCAACTCTTCATTCTACTTGGTCAGCACGACGAAACCTGAGTGGGGGACCACTGCAGGGCCAGTCCATTGAACTGGACACTTTAACCAATTTCGAGACATCTGAGAGAAGCTTGTCAGAGCAATCTGTCCCATTAATGTGTCTGAATTCTGTTTAATGTGAGAATTCAAAGAGAGTCAAATGTTCAAAGAATGGAGCCTCAGACTCGCAGTAAATTGGAATTGCTAAACAGTACCGGGATTTGCAGGTAGAGAGTTGTTTTAGAAAAACAAGGGAAAGCAGAACAATCCATGGGTCTGTTCAGAGAGGGAAGTGAAATCAGGGCAGTGCAGATTGGAATTAACTTTGCGTACACTGTATATAGACACTGTTTCCAAATCTATCTCTCTTTTGGCCTGCCTTTCCTTCTCACTTTCTTCCTCTCTGTTTCTTTGTCTCCTTCAGCCCCTCTCTTTCACTCCCAATCTTTTGCTGCCTCCATTTTGTTTGTTTCCGATCTTTATTTCATCATAATTCTCGCAGTCATGCCATTTTACAGTCAGTCACCACCCTTTCTGCTGTTAGAGTATCCCTTGAGCTTCGGTCCTGTTGTACAGGAGATGAGTGACTTCAGTTGTCCTCCGAGGTTATTGACTCTCCTGCCAGTTGTGTATCCAGCAATTGACTCCACAATCCCATTCACATTGTATTTTATGCTGTAACTTGGCCATGTATTTTTTAAAAAAAAGAGAATTGCTGAGATTCGAACCCTGCTTAGCATCCGACAGGAATCACAGGAGCCTGGTTTGGGACAATATTGTGTGAGTGCGCTGTCACTTTCAAGGATCTAATTGGTCAGTTTGACCCATTGAACCCAATCTCGAGCAATTTCACCATCTGGTGAGCATCATGAGACCTTGGTGTTCTGTCATTCTGAATGCCTGGTGGTGATCATTTCTGAATATTGAAACCTCGCTGCCCATTTGCTGATGACCATTCAGAAGCAAAATACTGTGGATGTGGGAAATTGGATGCAACAACAGAGGATGCGCAGAGACACTCAGCCCCTCTGGCAGTATCTGTGGGGAGAGGAACAAAGCTGTTCTGAGTCTTATCGGATGCAGAACACAAACTCTCTTTCTTTCTTTCTCCCCAGATGCTGCTGGATCTGCTGAGCTCCTTCTGCGAAGGTGATGACTTATTTGTGGTTTGATTGTTGGTACTGCATATTTAGACAGGGATGAGATTGGTTGAGGGATCCATTGGTTCAGGAGTGGGAGCTTTTGCTGTGCGTTTACTGAATCCAGTCTTCAGTGGCCAGGATATTCCTGGAATCCCTCCTGCCTGGAGCCGCCTCTCCAACATCATCACTGCTCTCCAATTGTATCATTGACTCCAGAGATTGGGCATGGGCATAGAGATTTTGTCTGTTGCAGAGAGAGCTACAAAGAGAGAGTGGCGTGACTACAGGAACAATAGGAAATTGGAGACGGGCACAGGAATATTTGATCAGCACCGCGAGTGAGTACAAACCTGCTTCAGAATCACCAGTAACACCATGGGAGGTGTCTCATTAGTTAGAAATACAATTGGGTTCATTTGCACAGGGAACCTCATGCCTGGGAGACAGAAAGTTGGGCGACAATGTTATACCTCAGGCTCTGTTGCATGTTCTGTGCAGACCCTCAAACTTACATCTAGTATTTTCTACTTTCTCCCTAATTCTCTGCTTTCCTCACACTGAAGGGGTGACTTGAGCTGGCACAAGCATCAAATACAGACCAGTATTTTGACCGAAAGGTGAAACTCTGATAAACTTTTAACACTAAATCTGCTTCTAATCAACCTGTGTGAATAATACAGGCGTGGATACACACTCTCCCTCTCTCACACACTTTCTCACATATAACACTTTCTTTCTCTCACACACACTGTCTCACATGCACTTCTTCTCACGCACACACTCACTTTCTCTTTCACTGTCTCACACACGCTAACTCTCTCTCATGCACTCTCACTTTCTCTCTCTCACACTCTTGCTTGCATGTTAAATCTGTCATGTATGCAGATAGGCTCACACACCATTGGCTCTCTGTCTCTCTCACACACACACAAACACACTCTCTCTCTCCCTCTCTCTTTCTCACTCACTGTCTCTCTCTCTCATACACACACACACACACACACACACACACACTCACTCGCACACACTCGCACACACACACACATACACACACTCTTTCAGCTTTAGGGACTGTCTTCAAGGAGCCACTGGGTGATTAAGATTGTGGCTCATTATGGATGAGTAGAGGGCATGGCTTTGCCAAGGGAGTTACATTTTGTGTGTCTAAGGGACAGAGGTAGAGACCTGGTGGTGTGTGAAAAGCTGATGCTACCTCAGCAGCTGGTAAGCAGGCATCAAACCTGAATGTTCCAGCCAAGAGAGAGTCACACACTGCATGCAGCATGAGGTGATTGCAGTGGGGCCAATGTTAGACCAGCTCCTCTCAATGAGTGGAAAATGCTGCCCTAAATGAAGAATAGGAGCCCCCAGCCAGATGTCAAAAAGGTCCGGAAGGGTCAAGGGCAATGATTGGAGAAGACAGATTCTAGCTTGGAGAGGATTTACTGAAATGCGACAGGAATGATCTAATGAGGCATTTTCAGTTGACTTTAATAGCAGTTTGTTCAGGCATGTTATGACACACTTTGTGGCAGGTGGAACTTGAACATTGACTTCCTGGCCCAGAGGTAGGGACACTACAAAGGCATCTAAAACGGGTTTGCACCTCATTAAAATAATAGACATCAGAAAATTCTAGAAACATTGGCCAAACTAGATCTAAACCAACTCTTCAGTCATGTACAAAATAGAACAGAACAGAATAGTAATTTATTGTAACTTGTAATTTTACAAAAATAATGCAACGTTGTATGAGTCACTATACCATAGCGCCCCAGTTAATGGCAGAGGCATAAATAAGAAGACAATAGAAGTAAAAGTTCATTACAGTTCAGTTAACGGCTCCTGGGTTAGGGGTATTCTGGAAAGTGAGGCTGAGACCTCCCGCTGGGCGGAGACCCCTCCACCGGTCCAGGACCTCCACACCAGGCACCTCCACACCAGGCTGAGACCCCTCCACACCAGGCTGAGACCCCTCCACACTGGGCCAATACAAGATCTCCAGGCCAGGCCTGGATCTTCATGCTGGGCCTCACCCGTAAGCCACCTGAAGAAGACCTCCACTTACAATTTATGTAGAAACTGTCATTTTCAGAATCAAACAGCAACCAGTAGAATGTGCGGAAGGATTGTTTTTGTGGTGAACAGGCCTGTGAATGGAACAAGAAATACCAGTGAGCTTCAAAGCAGAACGCAACAGCTTCCTGTCACCCCAGTGTGGTTCAGTGCCACTGGAGGAGCATCATGGGAAGGCTGTACTGTGGGTAGGTGACTAAAGGACATCCTTGTATGAAGCTGATGCAAATGTACGGTTTCTTAATACGCTCATATCATACAGAAGTGTTTTTTTTAGTTTAGTTAAGTTTGAGAAAGCTCTGGCAGGAGAAGATTAGAAATAAAAGCCTTTTCTGCCAATTGGCTGTATCCCAGGCCTCTTCAGGTGCATTGTAATCCTTTCAACTAATCCAGCTAAAAAGCTTTTAACTTCTAGTTTTCCATCTTCACAAGCTCCAAACGAAGGCCGCTGGCTGATTAGGCATGTGTGAATTGGATTGCATTATAAAGTGACCTGGAGACATCAGCTCTTGACTTGATGCTGATTAACAAGTCCTTTTGATGGTCCTGTAACAGTGCAGAATTGTTTCAGAGCTGCTGCCTTCACTGAGCTAGATTCTTGGTGTAAATAATGATGAACTATTTCAAAGTATGTTTAAGATTAGGTCACTTGTGGCTCAGAGGAGACCCGGGTTCAAGTCCCACCTGCTTCAGAGGTATGTAACAATGTCTCTGAATAAGTTGATTTGAAATTATCTATTTAAAATGAATGCAGCTAATGCGGATTCCTGGGGTGAGAGGGTTATGCTTTAAGGAGGGTTGGAATAGAATGAGTCTATAGTCTCAAATAGAGTCATAGAAATGTACTGCACAGAAATAGATCCTGCTGTCCAACTTGTCCATGCTGAACAGATATCCTAAATTAATCTAGTCCCATTTGCCAGTACTTGGTACATATCCCTCGAACCCCTACTTAATCATATACCCATCCAGTTGCCTTTTGAATATTGTAATTGTACCAGCTTCCACTACTTCCTCTGGCAGCTCATTCCATACACGCACCACCCTCTGCATGAAAAATTTGCCCCTCAGGTAACTTTAATATCTTTCTCCCCTCACCTTAAACCTATGCCCTCTACTTTTGGACTTCCATATCTGTGAACAAGTCCTTGTCTATTTACCCTATCCATGCCCTTCACTACTTTATAAGCCTTATGAGGTCACCCCTCAGTCTTGGACACTCCAGGGAAAACAGCCCCAGCCTGTTCAGCCTCTCCCTAAAGCTCAAATCCTCCAACTCTTGTAAACATCTTGTAAATCTTCTCTGTACCCTCTCAAGTTTCACAACATCCTTCCTATAGGAGAGTGAGAAGTGATCGCAGAGGGATTTGAGGGCTTTCACAGACACTGAAGAGGAGTGGCTGGAAATTGGAGAACTTGGGGACATCGACTCAGGGGAAGGGAATCACTCTTTCAGACTGGGATATGGAGAAATTTCTTCACCCAGAAGTTGTGAATCTTTGTAATTCTCTACCCCAGAGGGCTGGGGGTATAGAGACATCCAGTAGATTCAAGGATTTGCTGATAGATGTTGGGTGTATGAGGGAAGCGGGGGTTGGATTGGAAGATGGAATTGAGGTTGATGCATCAACTCGCTTTGCTCCTGCCCTAATCCTTATTCTTCTGCAATCTCCTTTATTCGCTCTCTCTCTTCAAGCTGCTTTGGTGGTCACTAATCCTTCTTGGATCCATTGGTGCCAGCCAAATGTACATTAAAGCCTCCCAAAGTAAAGGGCGTGAATATCACTGATAATGCTCAGTACAGCCTGGGGACTCAGCCTGGAAACATCCTAATATGATCGAAGGTTACTGATAAGCTAATTGTGGACTAATTTCAAATGGTTAACTGTTGATGCAATTTTTTTCTCGTTATTCTTTTCCACTGAAATGAGTAATACTGGCAAAGCTAACATTTATTGTCCATCCCTAATTGCCCTCGAGAAGGTGCTGGTGAGCTGTGTGCCTCTAATCACAGATATATTTACCAGTGAGTGGGAACAGATCATCTCCAGCACGTCTTGTCATTATTCCTCTGTGGGATCCCACTTGTAGTAATATTGCATGATGCTGGTAGGCAAAGCAACAACATGACAATTAAACAGCAGCAAAACAAAAGTATTTCAGGAAACTTGATGTTAAAATGGCCCAATACCAGCTGAATGAATTTTCGTGCAACTTTCTTTAAAACTACTCATTTTGCAGTTTAGGGCCTAGCAACCAAGGCTTCCTACTATTCTGGGTGACAGCTGATTTGCAAGTCTGCAGGGTTAGTTGTCAAAGATTGTGTTTTATCTTGTCATTTTCACATGCTTTAAATAATTAAGAATGTTAACTAAGTTGAATCGATGTTGGAGATTGTTTTTTAATTACTGGAAACCTCGGCCAATCCTGGAGTGTTAGCAACACCATACAGTACTTAGGCTACGGCCTTTTACAGCTGAGAGGACTATGGCCTGCCCCAAAACCTCAAATCAATACCTCAGACTTGGATAAAGAATCATTGACACTGCGAGACCAAATGTTCACACTCAGACCTGAAATGTAACTGAGTCTAAAAATCAATCCCATTGAGTCTATAGTTAAATTTAAATTGCTGAATACGTTTAAAGTTATTGTTGATTTGATATTTTCTTTTGTCACGTGTACCTTGCTACAGAATACAGTGTAAAGTGTTGTATAGTGTCGCAACTTTCTAGTGCCATCTTAAAACACAAGGAAATAAACCAAAAGTTAAATTGTGTGTTTGAAACAGTGGTTTGGTAGCCATGATGTGGAGGTGCCATTGCTGGACTGGCATGAACAAAGCCAAAAGTCCAAGGGCTTGTGATTTCAAATAAACTGATGGACTGTAGCCTGGTGTCATGTGACTTCTGACCTTGAAACAAAAGTTTGACTGAGGAACTTGAATTATTCCTCATGACTGAGGGAACTGCCTCTATTCCAACAGTTACTCAGCTCCCAAGACAACAAGTTCCCCGACAACCTGACCCCAAAAAGAGTTTGGATCAAGTAAATGCACAAAATCTGGTTCATTGTGGATTGCACACGCCCCTAAACAGACCATTTGGTGTGCTCAAAGCAGAGAGGACAGCTTCTGGATAAAAACGCACAGAGTTCTCAGTTGTGCTGAGATCTTGGATCTGAAGGGTTGACTCCCAACCCCCAAACCAGAAGGACAGTAAATTGGAGTGTATTCTAAATATCCAAGTAATTCTGCCTGGTCGCAAGTTCAAAAGAAATCAGTTGAAAATCTTTAATTGTGTTTAAGCCGGTTGATGCAAAGCTAAATCCTCATTCCAACAGCAGAGATTGGAGGCCGCAGATAGCCAGGGTTACCAATGCAGAGTAACTCAAATGAAAATGTAGCGCAGTGAGCTCAGTTCACTCAGAGGCACCAGGATATCGTTCACCTATTTGTGAGACTTCCTCAGTTGCTGTTTTTGAATGTGACGTCTATGCACACTTATTTCAATTGCACTGTTACATTGAAGGGTACACAAAAGACCCTTACACATAGTGGAATAAACACATTGCAAAAACTGAAAATGGCAATCAAGATTTTATCATCCAAATCCCCGGTTGTTAATCATGTCTACTTCTAACAGTGCTGCACTGTACAGATGTATGTCTGAAGGAGTGACTGAATAGTTCAGTCTGGATACCTTTCCAGCAAGGAGAGACATAAAGATGTTGATGTATAGACATCTCAACGATGGGACTGACAGGAACAGTTAGTAAATATAAGAAAGCAACAAAGATCAGCAGAGTGTGCTGTCACTGTTGAATGACTCAGCTTGGCAGTGTGTGTGTGCCTGTGAAGTAAGTAGAAGGTTAGGTTAGCATTGGCAGCTCCAATTATTGAATAGTCTGTCAAATTCCTCCACCAGTAGCGAAGATTTCTGTTATCTGTCCATGGGATGTGGGCAGTGTTTATTACCCATCCCCATTTGTCCTGGAGTTGGACTTTGAAGGATGAGAGGTGATCTCATTGAAACAGCCAGGGGCTCGACAGGGTAAATACTGAGAGGATGGTTCCCCTCATGGGAGAATCTAGGACCAGACGGCATCGTCTCAGAATAAAGGGGGAACCAACTTAAGACTGAGATGAGAAGGAATTTCTTCCCACAGAGGGTTGAGAATCTTTGGAACTCCTTACCAGAGAGCTGTGGGGGTACAGTCCTTCTGCATATTTAAAGTTGAGAAAGAAAGATTCTTGATTGGTCGGGAAATCAAGGGTGTTGGGGAAAGGGCAGTAAGGGGATGTGAAGAGTGTTGGATCAGCTGTGATCCCATTGAATAGCAGTGCAGGCTCTTGCTCCTGTTTCTTATGCTGTAATGGACTGCTGCTCAGCAAAGAGCTCCACCCAAATCTCTCTCGTCATTGTCCTTCTAGAAGGAATAGACAAGGCAAGGAAAAATGCTGTCAATATTTTTGAATTGACCTGTTTCGAGATGTAATTACACACATTGCTCAGACCATTGACCACTCAGTGGTCAGTACTACTGCCTCAGAGCACCCAGAACCCGGGTTTGATTCCACCCTCAGGCAAGTATCTGTGTAGAGTTTGTGCTTTCTCCCTGTGCCAGCTTGGGTTCCCCTGGATGCTCTGGTCTCCTCCCACAGTCCAAAGACGTGCTGGTTCATTGGATTGGCCATGCTAAATTGCCATCAGTGTTCAGGAATGTGCAGGCTATGTGGGCTAGTCCTGGGAATAGGATACGGGGTGGGTTTGGGTGGAATGCTGTTTGGAAGATCATTGTGAACCTGATGGATTGAATGGCCTGCATCCACACTATAGGAATTCTATGATTGAGTATGGGAGTTGGGATATCATGTTGCAGTTGTACAGGATGCTGGTTAGGCCACTTTTGGAATACTGAATATAGTTCTGGTCACCCTGCTATAGGAAGGATATTACTAAGCTAGAGAAGGTTTAAGCTGGAGAGGGTTCAGAAGAGGTTTACCAGGATGTTGTCGGAATGGAGAATTTGAGTTATAAGGAGAGGCTGGATAGACTGGGACCATTCTCCCCCAAAATGTAGGAGGTTGCAGGGTGATCTTATAGAGGATTATAAAATCATGAGGAGCATAGATAACCTGAATAACAAAGATCTTTTCCCTAGGGTGGGGGAGTTCAAAACTAGAGGATATTGTCTTAAAATGAGAGGAGAAAGATCTAAAAGGGACCTGAGGGGCAGTGTGTTCACACAGGGTGTGGTTCGTGTGTAGAGAGGAAGTGGTAGATTCAGGTAAAATTGGAACATTTCAAAGACATTTGGCCAGGTTCATGAATTGGGAAGAACTGAAAGAACTACAGACGCTGTAAGCCAGAGAGGAAGATAGAAATTGCTGAAAAGCTCAGCGGATCTGGCAGCATCTGTGGAGAGAAATCAGAGTTGACGTTTAGAGTCCAGTTCTGAGGAAGGGTCACTGGATCCGAAACGTTATCTCTGATTTCTCTCCCCAGGTCTGAAAATGTGTCGCTGGAAAAGCGCAGCAGGTCAAGCAGCATCCAAGGAGCAGGAGAATCGACGTTTCGGGCATGAGCCCTTCTTCAGGAAATCATGATTCTCCTTCTCCTTGGATGCTGCCTGACCTGCTGCGCTTTTCCAGCAACACATTTTCAGCTCTGATCTCCAGCATCTGCAGACCTCACTTTCTCCTTCTCTCCCCAGATGCTGAGCTTTTACAGCTATTTCTGTTGTTGTCCATGAATAGGAAAGGTTTAGAGGCTTTTGAGCCAAATACAGGCGATTGTGGCTAGTTTAGTTTGAGCAACCTGGTCAGCATGGACTGGTTGGGCCGAAGGGTCTGTTTCCGTGCTGTGTGACTCAAAGACTTTATTTTAGAAGATTTTGTGTAGAAGCAGTAAGAGTGTTATTAAAATGGTAGTGGTGGATTTTCCTTTTCTACAATCAGTGCTGTGTGTGACTGTATGACCCTACCTTTGGAACAGGTAGGATTTGAAGCTGGGCTCTTTGTCCAGAGGTAGGGACACTACCACCGCATCACAAGAGCCCTATAAGAGAGGGTGAAATCACTCACAGCTGAGAATAGATATTTTCAAACAACCTGTTCATTTACACCTCTGCAACAGGAGGGACCTCACCCCAGGCTATCTAACTCAGAGGCAGGAGCACTACCAGTGTGCCACAGAGCGCAGGAGAAATGGTGTCTGCTTGTGTGAGTGAGTTTAACTCATTAAAGGTCAGACAGAAACGTTTTGTCGATGTCCCAAAAACATCATTCAGATCCTCGTCCTGATTAGTGTAACACTCCTTCCTATAGTCTCTTGTTGGAAAGTAAACAGGGTCAAAGGGCATGCCAACAATCTCCTTCATCTCATTGGCCCCTTGTGTTGCTTGTTTTCAAATCCACGCTTGCCGTCCAATTGATTTGTAGAATTCTGTGATGTGTGTCTGTGTGTGTGAGAGAGTGAGTGAGTGAGTGTGTGTATGTGAGTGAGTGTGTGTGGTGCAGTAATTGTGTTATAGCTGGTGTCTTTGTTTCCCTGTTGGTTTACAGGGAGGTTACTGATTGGGACTGTTTGCTATGCAAAGCCAATCCCTGGCATTTGCTGTTGTTTTCATGGACTTTACTCAGACAGTACACTCTCTGTCCGGGGCTCTCACACAGAGTGCCTTTCAGACAAGTTGAAAACTGCATTTGTTGTTCCTAAAGTCCACCGTTTAAATGCTTCAGAATGCTGAGCCACGCTTTGAAAGGGAACATTGAGACCGCAAAGCAGTTAAGGAGGGCAGCCTTCTCTGGGTCTGTGGATGAACTAACCTGGTTTGCGCGTGATATCTGTGTGACTCTCAGTGACAACAATGTGGCCCAATCGTTTTCTGTTAAAGCAGTGTTTGCAAGCTGGGTTGCAGCCTCTATAAATACTGAAAACAAGAACTGCTGGAAATCACAGCGGGTCACGCAGCGTCCACGGATGTTGCCTGACCCGCTGGGATTTCCAGCATTTTTTTGTTTTCAGTAAAAATTCCAGCATCTGCAGTAATCAGCCCTTGTAAATACTTGCCCACTCTCTGCAGACCCCTTCAAATATCGAACTGCTACTGGGGGCTCCACACTAACACTGCTGAGCACCCCTCTGTAATTACAGCTATGGTGAAAGAAACACCTGCAAATATTGAGACACCCCTGGAATCCCTCGGACCGAAGGGTCTGTTTCCATGCTGTACATCTCTATGACTACGCCAACGATGCTATGTCAAGAGGATTCTGCTCAGCCAGTGGAGACCATTGGACCAAGGCAGAGAGGAGCAAAGGGAAATACATAGGAGAGTGGGAAGTGGATAGTGAGGACAGAGGAAGGGCAGATAGACAACAGAGAGAAAGGGTGACAGGGAAAGTGGAGGAGGCAAGACAATAAAAATAGGAAGCGCTGGAGAAACTCAGCAGGTCTGGCTGCATCTGTGGTGAAAGAAGCAAAGTAATTGCTTTCAGTCCAATGTTCCTTCGGACTTTCAGACTCTTCTGAAGACTGGCCTATCAGACTGGAAACATTAACTCAGTTTTTCTCTCTCTACAGATGCTTCCAGATCTGCTGAGTTTCTCCAGCATTTTTCCATATTGTTCCATATTTTAAAGCATACGGAAAGGGCCTGCGTTCCCCATTGGCAGAGGGAGAGGTGCAGGTGTAGTTCGCCAGCTGGCAAGGAGCTGAACAAATCCCTCACTGGTTTTGTCACGATCTCACGTAACGTGGAGCGAGCTAGCAGGGCAAAAGCCAGGCCCATTACTCCAGAGTCTTCTGAGGATCAGTCGGGATTGTGATTGGTGAAATTATTGGATTTGAGCATGAAGGGGCCAGACGGGTGGATCAGCCTGCCTCAACTCGGGGAAGACAAACAGGAAAAAACATCAGGCCAGCCACCATGTTCAGTGCGGAAAGAGGCCATTCAGCCCTTCGAGTCTGCACTGATCTGCCAACCACCCACCCTAGAAATACTGTATTTCCCAAGGCTAATCCACCTAACCTGCACATGATGAGCAATTTCTCATGACCAATGCACCTAGCCAGCATCTCCCCAGACACTATGGGCAATTTAGCATGGCCAGTTCTGATCGCACAGTTATTGGAAGGATATGAATAACCTGGAGACGGTTCAGAAGAGATTTACCGGGATGTTGCCAGGAATGGAGGGTTTGAGGTGGAAGGAGAGGCTGGATGGGCTGGGACTTATTTCACTGGAGCGTAGGTGGTGGACATGGTGACCTTAAAGAGGTTTATAAGGGTGAGTGGCAGGTGGCTTTTTTCTGTGGTGGGGATTTCAAGACTAGGGGACATATTTTTAAGGTGAAAGGAGAAGGATTTAAAAAAGACACGAGGGACAACATTTTGAAGCAGAGAGTGATCCGTATATGGAATGAACTTACAGAGGAAGTGGTGGGTACAGTTACAACATTTAAAAGACATTTGGATAAGTACATGAATAAGAAATGTTTGGGCCAAGTGCAGGCAGGTGGGACTAGTTTAGTTTGGGATTAAGGTTGGCATGGACTGGTTTGGACCGCACGCTCTGTTTCTGTGCTGTATGACTCTAATAATAAAAGAGGAAGGAGTGATTGAATTGAGGTGTTTAAGATGATTAACAGAGCTGGTAGACAGAAAGAGAGAGACCATTTCCTCTGTTGGGTTATGGGGTGCTCAAGGGAGTCCAGTAAAAGGGGAATAACCTGAAAGTTTGAAGCTGGTCCTTCAGGGCTGATGGGTGGAAGCACATCTTCACCCAGACACCAGGGGAAATTTGAGTTTGTAAACTGAAGAATAAAATGTAACAGCGCTGAGATCCTGCTAGAACTTTACAAGTCTCTGGTTACTGTGCTGGACTGTTCTGCTGACCAGACATCGGGAAGGACATAAAAAAAGGTTTGTCCGACTCTCAGCAGCAGTGAGGGATTTGTGTTTTGAGGCGAGGTTGATGAAGTTCGGGTGTGGAACAAGGAGGTGACCCCATGGAGGTTTTCAAGCTGAAGAGAGGTTTTTGAGATAATATGAACAATTAGCAACATTAACAACTTCTGGAGAGGCAGTCAACACGAAAGGTTATGGATTTAAAATCAATGATGAAAGTCACATGGGAGGTTATGTCACTTAAAAAGGTGTTTTAACTTCAAAAGTGGTAAAGTGGAATCCATAAATCATATCAAGATGGTTACTTGAAGATGAGGAGCTTACAAGGTTACGGACAAAAGCAGGGATTTTCACAACCATGACTGGCTGAATGGCCTCTGTCTGAGTTGATGGTGGTTATGGGCAGTCCTTGAAGGTTGGATGATCTCCTTCGGTTCCTGTGAGGGAGGAGGCTTCATGTCTGGCTTTACTCCCTTCTCCCACATTCCTGACGTGAACCCTGGCCTAGTCCCTGATGTCCCACGAGCCTTGAGCCACTCTCTCGACTGTGAACGGGCCCAGTCGAGATTCCATGAGAGTTGCAGCCACAGCCTGTAGGACAGGACACCACCTACCCCCACCCCAAAAAAGAAGAAAAGGGATTGAAAAATCAATGAAAATCAGTTGTTCTCTGACAACGAGCTTTGATTTTGAAAGTCTCCTGGTTGGAGCAGGAAAGCAAAATTCGGGGGATATGAATAAATGTGTAAAGAAAAGATGTACAGAGAAAAGACATGGAATAGCCTTTTGATGCATTGAGGTCCAGTATAGATACAACGGGCTGAATACCCTCTTTTTTTTACTGTAACTATTCCAAAATAATTATACAATTCTTTTTTGATGTAAGAACAGAACATTTAGAGTCATAGAGATGTACAGCAGGGAAACAGATCCTTCGGTCCAACCCGTCCATGCTGACCAGATATCCCGACCCAGTCTAATCCAATCTGCCAGCACCCGGCCCATATCCCTCCAAACCCTTCCTATTCATATACCCATCCAAATGCCTCTTAAATGTTGCAATTGTACCAGCCTCCGTCACTTCCCCTGGCAGCTCATTCCATACATGTACCACCCTCTGCATGACAATGTTGCCCTTTAGGTCCCTTTTATGTCTTTCCCCTCTCACCCTAAACCTATGCCTGGACTTCCCACCCCAGGGAAAATACCGTGTCTGTTTACCCTATCCATGCCCCTCATGATTTTATAAACCTCTACAAGGTCAACCCTCAGCCTCCGACACTCCAGAGAAAACAGCCCCAGCCTGTTCGGCCTCTCTCTATAGCTCAAACCCTCTAATCCTGGCAATATACTTGTAAATCTTTTCTGAACCCTTTCAAATTTCACAACATCCTTCATATAGGACAACAAGATATCCTGGGAAAAAATGATTTTGACGAGTTCACAGTTTAGTGCACAGATCAGCTGGAAGAGAGATGGCACGTTTCAAGCCTTTAGTAATTAAAAGCTTTATCTTTTAGCTTCGTCTCCTGAACATGTTTAGCAAAACGTTTTATCTTTGAATCTGTGCCAACGTGACGTAAGCATTAAGAGTGCTACTAAAACAGAGTTACTCCCTGCAGACCTCCCACAATACAGTGACTCATGAGAGTGTTTTACATAATCCACTGTCAGAGGGACAAGTAAGGTCCATGTTATTATCTAACACCCACATTGTGTTGTAATCACCTACCTCACATGCAAAGGCAGTTCCTTAAAAAGCCACTCCTATCTCAGAGCTAAACATGTACTTGATGATCAGCAGCAACCGGTGTATTAGTTCAATGGTGCACCTTGTAGAATCCATACAGTGTGAAAGGAGGCCATTCATCCCATTAAATCCATACCAAAGAACATCCCACCCAGCCCCAGCCCCCTATCATAACCTATAATTGCTATGGCCAATCCACCTAACCTGCACATCCCTGGACACGACAGGACAATTTAGCATGGCCAATCTATCTAACCTGCACATCTTTAGACTGTAGGAGGAAAACGGAGTCCCCAGAGTGAACCCACGCAGACACGGAGAGAATGAGCAAACTCTACACAGTCACCCAAGGGGTAGAATTGGTCCTGGTTCCTTGGTACATAAGGCAGCAGTGCTAACCATTGAGCCACTGTGCCACTCGGACTGGGAGAAAAACTTGTAGTGAAACCTTTCAGAAATTCAGGGTGTTAGGGACATAAGATCAGGGGTCAGCCATGGAGGACCTTGAGCTTGTACCCCCTTTCAGTTGAATCTTTGAGTTTAGGATATGACGTTCTTTTTCTGTTTGAAGGATTTTCTGCACTGCTCGTTCGCTCGTGTGTGTACACACAGACACGTTCCATTTGGAGAACAGTACAATTACTAGTTTAATTTGTAGTTCCTCATGAATCTTGCATCCACACCACCATTTTAATCTGAATGGTTGTTTCGTGCAGCAAGTACACTCCAACAGAAAGCAGTGATGTAGTGAGCTCTTCAGGTCTTGAACCTACCGCAGTAACAGATTCAGAAATGTCAGGCAACCTGATGTTAAAAAGGAAGGACACTCTCAAACATAGCACTTTGCCGCATTCCTCATGTCACAGTGCGTCCTGTGAAAGGCATTGTGACTCTTTTCTAGGTGAAGCAGTGGCCATTTTAAAATCAGCTTCACACAAACAACAATGATATGTCAACGCAGTTGGTCGTATGTTTGTCAGGATTGGTTGGGGGAGGAGTTTTGTCCAGGACCATGGAGAATTCCATTAAGTAGTGTCGTGCAATCTTTAATATTCAGCAGAATTGGTCAATGCTCCAGGATTGAACACCCTATTTGAAGATAAGGTAAAGTTGCCACAGATGTACCAAACCATAGGATTGCTCTCCCACTAGAGAGAGACAATCAGTGGTGGTTTAAGTGGACGAATGTGGTTGAGAATTCGCTGTAGTCACCTTAGTTGGTGTGGGGATTGAACCCATGCTATTGGTGTTACTTTGCATCACAAACCAGCCATCACAAACCACTCCAATGAGAGTAGAAATGGGGGGAGATAGAAGTTGAGCTGCCTACTTACTGTCATGTATTTTACACTATTGCACAGTGTCGAGAATACCTTGGCTTTTCTTTTACTTTGGGGTGAGGGACGGGAAAAGTGAGTGTAAGTTTGTCCTTTTTTTAAATTTTGAAAATATACTTTATTCATAAAATATCTTTATATACACATATGTTCCCTAAAGCAGTTTGGTTTTGTACAGTAGCTTATGAAGGAACAAACAAACATTGGAGTGTGAGTCTGTCCAACAAACAAAAATTTTTCTTGTACAAGATTATATTATTTACATGTATTTGAGCCCCTGGCAGAGTCTGATAACTGAACGGACCCCCATTTACCTTCAGCGGGAAGCCTCAGACAGTAGTCTTTCCCCACTGCGCCTTGGCAGCAACTGCCCCAAACTTTAGTGTGTCCCTTAACACGTAGTCCTCGACCTGGGAATGTGTCAGTCTGCAGTATTCACTCAAGGTCAACTCCTTGTTCTGGAAAACCAACAAGGTTCAGGCAGATCAAAGCATCTTTCACTGAGTCGATGGTCCTGCAGGCACTGTTGATGTTTGTTTCGGTGTGTATTGGTGTACAGCACAGAGTCCCGCATCATGGAGCAGCTCAGGATGAACCACGGCAAAAAACACTGTTCTTCTCCAGACTTCCTTTGCAAAGGAACACTCCAGAAGGAGATGTATGACAGTCTCTACCCACCCCCCGCCCCGCAGCCACTTCGAGGGCAGCATGTTGTGGCGCAGAGAGTCTGGCCATACATGACAATGTGGCATCATTCTCAGTTGGTAGTGAACATTTCCACAGTCGAAAAGCTGTCAATCTACTTTCAATTCACCCTCATTTCACTCACTGATGAAAGCCAAGAGTGATGAGAAACAGGTTGCCAATTTGACTGTGTGCAAGCCAATCGAAAGACAACCTACAGGGTGAACCCTTTTAATTCTGACAGGCCCCTCCCCATTACACCTTACCCCATCGTACCTGAGCCCACAGTAACCAATGAACATTGTTGACATGCCCATCAAGCAGCTGATTAACACTCTGGGACAAAAGGTTCATGACAGAATGTTCTAACTTCAGGCTCCTCAGTATACTGTTTTGATCCAAGAACCAAATAAAGCAATTAAATCAAATTGACTAGTAATGATGCTATAAAGGGGCATGGTGCCAAAAATCAAATACTCAAAGGGTGATTATTTAATTTAATTTAAAATATGATTTTTGCTGGAGATGATGGAGTTCAGTCTCTGGAGGTGATGAGGATCAGTCACTGGAGGCGATGGGGTTCATTTATTGGAGGTGATGGGGTTCAGTTTCTGTAGGTGATGGGGTTCAGTCTCTGGAGATGATGGGGTTCAGTCACTGGAGGTGATGAGGATCAGTCACTGGGGATGATGGGGTTCACTCAGTGGAGGTGATGGGGTTCACTCAGTGGAGATGATGGGGCTCAGTCTCTGGAAATGATGGGGTTCAGTCTCTGGAAGTGATGGGTTCACTCTCTGGAGATTATGGGGTTCAGTCACTGGAAGTCATGGAGTTCGGTCTCTGGAAATGATGGGGTTCACTCACTGGAGATGGTGGGTTCAGTCACTGGAGAACATGGGGTTCAGTCTCTGGAAGTGATGGGGTTCAGTCTCTGGAGATGGTGGGTTCAGTCACTGGAGGTGATGGGATTCTGTCTCTGGAGGTGATGGGGTTCGCTCACTGGAGGTGATGGGGTTCAGTCTCTATGGATGATGGGTTTCACTCACTGGAGATGATGGGGCTCAGTCTCTGGAGATGATGGAGTTCAGTCACTGGGGCTGATTGGGTTCACTCACTGGAGGTGATGGGGTTCTGATGGTGTTCAGTCACTGAGGATGATGGGGTTCACTCACTGGAGACAATGGAGTTCAGTCTCTGGAGAAGATGGGGTTCAGTTACTGGAGATGATGGGGTTCTGATGGTGTTCAGTCACTGGAGATGATGGGATTCAGTTACTAGAGATGATGGGTCTGATGGTGTTCAGTCACTGGAGATAATGGGGTTTAGTCACTGGAGTGCAGTGTCAGCCAGGTACAGAAGGTGCCAAGCATACCAGTGGACACCACGTGTTCCCTCTCCAGGGTTACCCAGGAAGTGATGTGCTAAATCCCCATTGTTTTATTATTACGAGATGAAGTTCCTATTGATCCCACACTCTGCCTTCCCTCCCTTCACTCCCCGCCTTTACTGTGGTGTCCTTTCTACCCAAGTGACCATTCCTCAGCTGGTGAATGGTGTTTGGTACCATCACTGAGCCCATCCCCACATTCCAGCATTGATTGAGAAAATGATTGAGAGAAAGTCACAAATGTCCCACATAGTGTCATAGAGATGTACAGCACAGAAACAGACCATTCAGTCCAACTCGTCCATGCCGACCAGATATCCTAAATTAATCTAGTCCCATTTGCCTGCATTTGGCCTATATCCCTCTAAACCTTTCCTATTCATATACCCATCCAGATACCTTTTAAATACTGTAATTGTACCAGCCTCCATCACTTCAGTTGGCAGCTTGTGCGATACACGCACCACCCTCTGTGTGAAAATTGCCCCATGGGGTCCCTTTTGAACCTTTCCCCTCTCACCCTAAACCCATGACATTTAGTTTTGGACTCAGTGATGATGACAGATAGATCATTGAAAACACCGTGGCGTTCCCCTCTGCAATACTGGGCAGGATTTTCCAGCATTTTCTATTCCCATTTCTGATCACCAGTGTCCACAACATTTTACCGTCTTTGACTTTTACCCTTGCCTGAGCTGGCATTGCCCAGGCTGGTGGCTGAGAGAGCCGGGCCCCTGCCTGGTGTCACTTTCAGCTCAGTGGCTGGCGATTTATTCTGCCTGCTAGCTGCAGCATTTTACTGTTGTTTCATCATAAACAATCAGATCAAAATAAGAAATGAACATTCGAGAAACCTGTAGGAATGCAGCGTTTCCAGTAAGGGAATGCTTTGAATGGATTTTTCTTTTGACTAAACCCAGCTGTGAACACAGAGTCTTCCGAGACATAGAATATGACAATACTCTCTCATACACTGTAGGTAAATCTGGTTTTCCACCCTGTTTATCAGCTGGTACTTCCCAAATTTCATTAGGAAGACAAATGGGATTTAACCCGAGGCTGGAATTCATTGCACAAGACTGAGGAGTGACAGGAGGTAATTTAATTTTCTTTAATGGTTTGAAATGAGGCTTTGGCCTCCCAGCTACTCCTCACCCTGTCCATTAAACATCAGTTTGGTACGCTCAGAACCACAAATCACACAAGCTCTCTTACACCCCTCTCACACAGGGACTTTACTTCTGTGCCGAAGCCATACAGGATTGTCTGGATTAGAGTGGTGCTGGAAAAGCACAGCAGGTCAGGCAGCATCCGAGGAGCAGGAAAATCGACGTTTCTTCCGGAACTTTTGCCCGAAACGTCGATTTTCCTGCTCCTCGGATGCTGCCTGACCTGCTGTGCTTTTCCAGCACCACTCTAATCTTGACTCTAATCTCCAGCATCTGCAGTCCCCACTTTCGCCCATGAGGGAATGTCTGCCAGGTATCCATTGTTTCCTTTCCAGTCAGGAGCATCGCAGCCTGTTCACAAAGCACAGGGAGGTCTCCTCAAGTATTGCTCAGTGTTTTCTCCTCGACCAACACCAGATTAGCCTTTGCTTGTGGGATCTTACTGTATATAGAATGGATACCAGAATTTCCTGCATAATAATGTAAATTTTCACTTTGGATGATAATATCAAATGGCTAAGTGAGTTCAGAATTGATTTTAATCTCTCCTTGTTTTGATAGCCGATGAAATTGCCCGTTTTGCACTATTGCTCATCTCCCCTGTGTCAATTCAAGTTCCTTTACGATGTGTCACTTGCTTTGAGAATTTCTGAGGAGACAAGAGAAAATAATTTATAAGTTCAAGTCTTTCTTTATTTCCTTTCTAAATCACTAAATTCCCTCCTCCTCCTCCTCTGCCCAGCACTTCCTTATTTTGTATTTTTCCTCCATCCTTTTGTGACTCATCTAGTGAATTGCATAAATGCATGCCATAACTGTTCCAATGCAACAAACCAGTTCCCAGCTGTTGGAATACTTAAAGAGGTATTCCTGCTGTTAGTTTGCCCCAGGCTGCTAGTGTAACATACATTTACAGAGAAGAGGAGGTTGCTTTCACCACAATCTTCATTCATGCAAACTTTCTGGAGTTTCGTTAAACATGTGGGTCTTGCAACAACCTTAAGTTTATTACACATTTCTGAGTTTTGTTGACTTGGCTTCTGTCAGAGCTCCTGGCTCATGCTGCAAGGTGGTGGTCCAGGCTCCTTCTGATGCGATGGGCTGGGCACGTCGTCTCCATGACCGACACAAGGCTCCCCAAGCAGGTGCTCTACTCCCCAGCTCTGAAACGGCAGGCAGGCCCCAGGTGGGACAGAGGAAGTGCTCCAGGGACACCCTCAAGGCCTCACTGGGGGAGTGCAGCATTCCCACAGACACCTGGGAATCACCGGCCCAAGACTATCCAAGGAGGAGGAGGACCATCTGGGAAGGCGTGAGCACCTCGAGACTTGCCGTTGGGAAAAAAACTGAAGCCAGGAGGAAAAAATGCAAGGTACATGCTGCCGTACCAATGCCCACCCACCCCTTCCCATGACCACCAGCTGCCCCAGGTGTAACAGAGCCACTGATAGCGGCATTGGTCTGTACAGCCACCTACAGAGTCACCCTGAGAGTGGAAGAGAGTCAACCTGTTCTTCAAGGGACCACCACTGAATGAAAGTGTTCTGTGAGCTCAGACACACAGGGTCAAGGGGCAAATCCTGGCGGACTATGGAAGTCTGTGTGTGTGTGTGTGTGTGTGTGTGTGTGTGTGTGTGTGTGTGTGTGTGTGTGTGTGTCCGTGTCTGTCCATGCTTGCAGTGTAGTGGACTTCCCCACAATGCTCTACAAAAATAGAATCCGTTGAAAGACATGTGACACGCAGCCTCGACCTGATCAACAAGGTCATTCCTAAGGAGCTTTGTTGAGGAAAAACAGATAGCAGTGTTCAGAGAGGGAATAGCACAGTAGAGCAAACTAAAGGATCTGCCATCAACCCTACAGCAAAGGTAGGGGCTGCATAAAAGGGTAGAATAGAGGAGTGCAGAGATTTCCAAGGGATTGTTAAGCTAGTGGACGTGACTGAGATGAGAAGGGGGTGAGACCATGGAGCAGTTTGAACATGAGGATATGTACTATTACACATATGCCTAAATAAAGATGAGGAACTTTGGATCAAGAACAGAAGAAGAGAACAAGGACAGAATCAAAGTCTGTACTGAGAAGCTTTCTAATCACTCACCTTTCAGTCAGTAGATCCAGATTATATTTCAGCCAAAAAGGGGCATTCCCTGAGCAGGAGGACTCTAGGAGATACCGTATTTGGAAAGCATACTCAGAATTGGCAGTGACAATCTGATGCACAGCGTCCCAGAGGTCACAACATAATAAGTCCATGGAAGGATTCTCAAATAGCATTTCTGGAATGCATTACCTTTAGGATATTAGAATAAGGCTGAATCTCATTGGCTTGCATGCGTCTGTGATCTACATGGACAATGCTGATTTCCAGTGCAGCTATTGATTTCAGATCTCCAGCCAGAACTATGTAAGTACCTGCCAAGAACATGTCAAACCAGTCCTGTCGGTTTTGATCTAATGGGGATATTGCAGATTATGATCCTTGACCACAACTCACAACCTCTTTTCAGATTTCCACATCAGCCACGATGTTTTGATCCAATTGACAATTTACATCCTGGTTTCCATTTTAATGTCGGCTAAAGCACAGAGCTTCCATGTTAACCTCTTGATACTTCTGAAGGCACTGTACAGTATTCTCCATGCTGTAGTTTGTTGGGGGAGAGGGTGTTCATACCACTTTATTACAGCACTGTCTGGAATGCATTGTCAGATATTTCTTTTCTTTAGTATCTCCTGGATGTGACACTGATCAGGTCAATATTTGTTGCCTGTTCCTAACTACTGTAGAAAAGGTGGCGACTAGTTCCTTTCTTAAACCACGACAGTCCTTGGGGTGAGAGGACACCCACAATGTTGTTCAGGCAACGATTAACAGGATTTTGATTCAGCAACAGTGAGGGAACAGTGATAGAGTTCCAAATCGAGATGTGTTCAGTCTGTGGCTTGGAGGGGAACTTGTAGTTGGAACATTCCCATGCATTTTTGTCGTTGCGGGTCTCAGCCACAGAGGGCACTGGTTTGTATGGTTGAGGAGGCAGGGTGTAGCACCTCTACTTGGAAATAATAAAAATATTAAACTCTGTAGAGTCAATCCAGTATTGAAAGGGTTACTCTCTCTCTTCCTGTTTAATGGTTTTTCATACCTGGTTAGTACACGGTAACTGTTACTCCACACTGACAGTACAATGTATCATATGATCAGAGCTGTGAGCATTTCCTCCCTGAAACTATGCAAATAGCTGCTGGCACTGCCTCCTCCCTGTAACCTGCTTCCTTCAGGAATCTCAAGAACTTGGCTTTACAGTCACTTCAGAATCCCTACAGTGTGGAAACAGGCCCTTCGGCCCAACAGGTCCACTCCGACCCTCCAAAGAGTAACCCACCCAGATCCTATTGCTCTACATTTACCCCTGATTAATGCACCTAACCCATGCATCCCTGAACACTATGGGCAATTTAGCATTGGCCAATTCACCTAACCTGCACAATCTTTGGATTGTGAGAGTACCTGAAGGAAACCCACACAGACACGGGGAGAATGTGCAAACTCCACACAGACGGTTGCCTGAGGCGGGAATTGAACCCAGGTCCCGAGCACTGTGAGGCAGCAGTGCTAACCACTGAGCCACCACGCCACCCTCTATGTACAGAGCTGCACAGTACAGCATGGAAATAGACCCTTCAATCCAACTCATCCATGCCGACCAGATATCCTAACTGAATCTAGTCCCATTTGCCATCACCTGGCCCATATCCCTCCTAAACCCTTCCTATTCATATACCCATTCAGATGCCTTTTAAATGCTGTAATTGTAGTAGCCTTTGTTGTGGAACTCTATTTCCCCTTCACACTGCTAACCTACAGAGTGCCAGTAACGTCAGGGATAATCTCTGGTAACTCTGCAGGACCTGCTCTTTGGGTGCTCTAATAGGGGGCATTTACTCCTGGGGTTGTTGGATTGTTTCAAACAGATACTGAGGGACATGGATAGGGTGAATGGCAGAGGTCTTTCTCCCAGGGTGGGGGAGTCCGAACCTAGAGGGCATAGGTTTAAGGGAAGAAGGGAAATATTTAAAAAGGACCTGAGGGGTAACTTTTTTCATGCTGTGTGTATGGAATGAGCTGCCCGAGGAAGTGGTGGAGGTGGGTACGATTAAAAGGAACCTGGATGGGTATATGAATAGGAAGGGTTTTGAGGGATCTTGGCGAAATGCTGGCAAATGGGACTCTGTCAGATTGGGATGTCTGATCGGTGTGGATAAGTTGGACTGAAAGGCCTGTTTCCGTGCTGTATGATTCTACTACAGTTGCTATGGAGTCAGTCAATCTCAGTCACTTATTTAATGTATGATTCTTTTTAATCATTAAACAACTGGAAGCTTTGCTACCAGAAATGAAATAATAAGCAGATTTTAACAAGATTTGTTAACATTTTATTAAAACATTCTGCAAGTTTTCATGAAGCGATTTGCCTGTTCCCCTCTAAGGACTAAATGAATGTTTTATTCTCTCAGTTTATTGCTTTGTTCCTTTAGCCACTGGAGGGATGGAACATTTTGTCTTTCAGGCATGTACGGCTGGATGCTCAGGGGTTAGACGCTGATGTCAGGTGCAATGCTGGGACCCGTCCCTGGGACATGCAGGGTAACTAGTGACGAGGGCATGGGATCACTGTGGCTCCAGAGCCAACAGTGAGTCCTTCAGCAACGAAAGCTCAGCAGTCCCCATCAGGGGAAAGCATCCCTTGCACTGCCCCATCAAATTTTCCACGTCAAATGCAGCACAGGTTTAGATGCTGGATAATACTTTCCCTATTCTTGTAAACTGAAAGTAAAGCTCCCTCAACACTGCCCCACATCAAACACTCGCAGAACAAGGACGGTACTGGGTGAGATATCGAATAAAGCTCCCTCTACACCATCCCCCATCAAATACTCGCAGAACAGGGGCAGAATGGTGTTAGATACAGAGGAAAGCTCCCTCTGCACCATCCCCCATCAAACTCTCCCAGGACACAGACAGTATGGGGTTAGATACATAGTAAAGCTCCCTCTAAATCGACCCCCATCAACCACTCGCAGAACAGGGGCAATATGGGATTAGATACAGAGTAAAGTTCCTTCTACAATGTCCCCATCAAACACTCGCGGGACATGGACAGCATGGGGTTAGATACAGAATAAAGCTCCCTCTACACCGTCCACCATAAAAAAACCCCAGGACAAGGGCAGTATGGGGTTAGATACAGAATAAAGCTCCCTTTACACTGTCCCCCATCAAATACTCCCAGGACACAGACAGTATGGGGTTAGATACAAAGTAAAGCTACCTTTACACCTTTAAACACTCCCAGGACACAGACAGTGTGGGATTAGATACAGAATAAAGCTCCCTCGACACCATCCCCCAATTAAACACTCCCAAGGACACCGACAGTATGGGGTTAGATACAGAATAAAGCTCCCTCTACACTGTCCCCCATCAAACACTCCCAGGACACTGACAGTATGGGGTTAGATACAGAATAAAGCTCCTCTACACTGTCCCCCATCAAACCTTCCCAGGACAGGGACAGCATAAGGTTCGACACAGTGTAAAAGTCTCTCTACACGCTCCCATTAAGCCAAGTTAGAGTGGTTAGGTGCAAAGGCGTATCTCGTCATGCTACCTTAAGAAGGTGTTTCAGTTTCACCCCAGAAGACCTCTTTACATCATGGATGTTATTTCCTTATGCCCGTCCCGCAATGTTCTGCCAGAGAAGCTGAATGCTATATGAAGGACAAACAGGAGTGAGCCACTCCAATCTTCTCCACCATTCAGTGAGATCACAACAGATCCTCGACCTTAGCACGTCTTCTTGCACTACCTCTGAGTTCTCTTTGTATTCATAGAGTCTTAGAGGTGTACAGCATGGAAACAGACCCTTCGGTCCAACCCGTCCATGCCGACCAGATATCCCAACCCAATCTAGTCCCATCTGCCAGCACCCGGCCCATATCCCTCCAAACCCTTCCTATTCATATACCCATCCAAATGTCTCTTAAATGTTGCAATTGTACCAGCCTCCACCACTTCCTCTGGCAGCTCATTCCATACACGTACCACCCTCTGCGTGAAAAAGTTACCCCTTAGGGCTCTTTTATATCTTTTCCCTCTCACACTAAACCTATGCCCTCTAGTTCTGGACTCCCCGACCCCAGGGAAAAGACTTTGTCTATTTATCCTATCAATGCCCCTCATAATTTTGTAAACCTCTATAAGGTCACCCCTCAGCCTCCGACGCTCCAGGGAAAACAGCCCCAGCCTGTTCAGCCTCTCCCTGTAGCTCAGATCCTCCAACCCTGGCAACATCCTTGTAAATCTTTTCTGAACCCTTTCAAGTTTCACAACATCTTTCCGATAGGAAGGAGACCAGAATTGCATGTAATATTCCAACAGTGGCCTAACCAATGTCCTGTACAGCCGCAACATGACCTCCCAACTCCTGTACTCAATACTCAAACGTCTGTCGGCCGATGACTTGAGTATATTCAATCCATAAGCACCTGTACTGTCTGGAGTTAAGAACTTTAACTGTTCACAGCTCTTTGAAAGACAAAGTATCTGCTCATCTCAGTCTGAAATGGCAGACCTCTTAGTCTGGTCCTTTTGCTGCCTGGTTTTATACTGTCCATTCTGGGGGACCATGATCCCTGTACCTTTCCCTGCCTTCTGACTTCAGAATGTTATCTATTTCAATAAGTTTGCTTATCATTTTTCTAAACTCTGGGGAATATGGACCTAATCTATTCAATCTCTCCTAACAGGCCTGTGCCCTCAGCTCCCGAATCAGTCTGGTGAATCTCTTACATCTTACTTCCAAAATTCTTTTACCTTACTGTACCCAAGGAGGTCAGTACTGTCGACAGGAATCTAGATAGGCACTCACCAAAACACTGTACAACTGCAGGAAAACGTCTTTCTTGTTCTGCTCCAGTCTCATTGTGATAGAGACTGACAGACCATTTGTTTTCCTAACTATTGTTGTTAAATGTCTACAGCGTAAAGACACTGGATCCCTCTGTATACCAATGTTTCCCCACTCTCTCTCTCTCTCTCTCTCTCTCACACACACACACACACAAACACACACACACACACACACACAGAATTTAAAAAGTATTCTGCTTATCTGTTTTACCTATTGCAGTGGGTAGCTTCACATACAACAATACAGCACAAAACAGGCACTTCGGCCCTTGATGTTGCACCAACTGTGAACTAATCTAAGCCCATCTCCCTACACTATCCCAGTATCATCCACGCGCTTATCCAAGGATTGTTTAAATGCCCCTAATGTGGCTGAGTTAACTACATTGGCAGGCAGGGCATTCCAGGGCCTTACCAAGCTCTGAGTAAGGAACCTGCCTCCAACATCTAGCTTAAATCTATCACCTCTCAATTTGCAGCTATGCTCCCTCATACAAACCTAGCGTCATCATTCGGGGAAAAAGACTTTCATTGTCCACCCTATCTAATAATCTGATCATCTTGTATGTCTCTATCAAATCCCCTCTTAGCCTTCTTCTCTCCAATGAGAACAGACCCAAGTCTCTCAGCCTTTCTTCATAAGACCTTCTCTTCAGACCAGGCAACATCCTGGTAAATCTCCTCTGCACATTTTCCAAGGCTTCCACATCCTTCCTGTAATGGGGCAACCAGAACTGTACACAATATTCCAAGTGCAGCCACACTAGAGTGTTGTATATTTGCAGCATGACATTACAGCTCCAGAACTCAATCCCTTTACCAATAAAACCTAACACTGTATGCCTTCTTAACAGCACAATCAACCTGGGTGGCAACTTTTAGGGATCTATGCACATGGAATCCAAGATCCCTCTGCACATCTACACTACCAAGAATCTTTCCATTGACCCAGTACTCTGCCTTCCTATTATTCTTCCCAAAGTGCATCACCTCACATTTAGCTGAATTGAACTCCATTTGCCACCTCTCAGCCCAATTCTGCAGTTCATCCAAGTCCCCCGCAACCTATAACATTCTTCCACACTGTCCACGACTCCACCGACTTTAGTGTCATCTGCAAACTTACTAACCCATCCACCTATGCCTGCGTCCAAATAATTTATAAAAATGACAAACAGAATTGGTCCCAAAACAGATCCTTGTGGCACACCACTAGTAACCGAATTCCAGGCTGAATATTTTCCATCAACCACTTCCTTACAGAAAGCCAGTTCCTAATCCAAACTGCTAAATCACCCTCAATCCCATTACCTCTGCATTTTCTCCAACAGCCTACTATATGGAACCTTATCAAAGGCTTTACTGAAGTCCATGTATACCTCGTCAACTGCCCTACCCTCATCCACATGCTTGGTCACCTTCTCAAAAACTCAGTGAGGTTTGTGAGACATAACCTATCATTGACGAGACCATGTTGACTATCTGAAATCAAATTGTTGCTTGCTAAATGATTATAAATCCTATCTCTTATAATCCTTTCCAAAACTTTTCCTACAACAGACATAAGGCTCACTGGTCTATAATTGCTTGGGTCATCTCGACTGCCCTTCTTGAACAAGGACATAACATTTGCAATCCTCCAGTCCTCCGGTACTAAGCCTGTAGACAATGACAACTCAAAGGTTAAGGCCAACGGCTCTAATACCTCCTCCCTAGCTTTCCAGAGAATCCTTGGATAAATCACATCTAGCCCAGGGGACTTGTCTACTTTCACTCCTTCCAGAATTGAGAACACCTCTTCCTTACCATCCTCGATCCTTTCTAGTCTGATATCTCATATCTCATTCTTCTCCTCCACAATATTTTCCTTTTCCTGAGTGAAAACTGATGAGAAATGTTCATTTCGCACCTCTCCAATCTCCACAGGGTCCACACACAACTTCCCACCTCTGACTTTAACAGACTCTATTCCTTCCTGAGTCATCCTTTTATTCCTCACATACCTATAGAAAGCTTTAGGGTTCTCCTTTATTCTATTTGCTAAAGTCTGCTTACGTCCTCTCCTTGCTCTTTTTAACTCTCATTTTAAACCCTTCTTAGCTAATCTGTAACTCCCATCGCCTCATCTGAATCATCTTGTCTTAATGTCACATAAGCCTTCTTCTTCTGCTTAACAAGAGCTGCAATTTCTTTAGTAAACCATAGTTCCCTTACCTTATGACTTCCTCCCTGCCTGACAGGAACATACCTATGAAGGACACGCAATATCTCTTCTTTCAACCAGCTCCACATTTCGATTGTCCCCATCCCCTGCATTTTGCTACCCCATTCTATGCATCCTAAGTCTTGCCTAATCACATTATATTTGCTCTTACTCCATCCATAACTCTTGACCTGTGGCATGCATCTATCCCTTTCCAGGGCTAAACTAAACGTAACTTAATTACGGTCACTCTCTTTAAAGTGCTCACCTACAACTAAATCAAGTACCTGGCCTGGTTCATTTCCAAGCACCAGATCCAGTGTGGCCTCCCCTCTTGTCGACCCTTTGACATACTGTGTCAGGAAACCCTCCTGTACACATTGGACAAAAACTGATCCATCCGCCATACCAGAGTTATCGCATTTCTAGTCAATGTTAGAGAGGTTAAAGTCCCCCATAATGACCACCCTGTTCCTTTCACCCCTACCCAGAACCATTTTGATGATCCTCTCCTCCACATCCCTGGAACTCTGTGAAAGCCTATAAAAAACTCCCAGCAGTGTGACCTCTCCTCTCCTGTTTCTAACCTCAGCCCATACCACTTCAATAGACAAGTCTTCGTCAAAAGATCTTTCAGCCATCGTTATACTGCCCTTAACTAACAAAGCCACACCTCCCCCTCTTTTACCACCTTCCATGTTCTTAATGAAAGATCTAAACCTGGTACCTGCAACATCCATTCCTCACCATGCTCTATACATGTCTCCGAAATGGCCACAACATCGAAGTCCCAGGTACCTATCCATGCTGCAAGCTCACCTACCTTATTTCACATTTATAAATATTATGTTTTATTTACCATATTTTGCCTACTCAGTTGACTTGAGAAATCTCCCTCACAGGTTATTTTCCCATCGAAGTTTGCACAGTCACCAATCTTGGATAAATCCCATTCAGCCCCTTCACGTGTGTCATTCATGTTCATTGAAAGTAGCTGAGGCACAAGCACTGATTCTTGTGGCACCCTCCTAGTTCCAAACCATGAGCTCCAAAAGCACCTATTTGTTCTGAATCTTGTTTCTATCTGTTCATCAAAATCCTAAATCCATGCTTATTCTATCCTCATTAGCTCTAATTTTGTACAGCACCTTGTGGAAGGTTTCCTTGAAAATGCAAAGACATTACGTGCGTTGGTGTTCCCTCTTCCACTCCACTCAGTGCTTTAGAAATCCTAAACAGATGAGAACTTTGTTAAATAGCGTTTTCCATTCAGAAATCTGGGTCACTCCTGCCCAATCCTTAATGATAGATTCCAGTGTCTTCCTTATTATTAACGTCAGGCTAATGTATTTGTCGATGTTTCTTGAATAACAAGATTATATTAACTGGATTGCCAAAGTTGGGGCGATAGTCAGTTTGAGCCCATTGGTGTCCCTCTCATGAGTCAGTAAGTTATAATGCTGAGCCTCACTGCAATACATCATTTATGTTAGCACTTTAGCAGAATCCTGAAAGAATGAGTGTCCTTAAAATTAATGCTCCATCTCCAACGAATCCTGTGAAAGAGCTTTCTTCCAGTGTCTAGCCAAATTTCAAGACTTCACCAACAGATTAACTGGTCAATCATCACATTGTTAAATGTGAAATCTTGCTGTGTCGAGAGTGGCTGCCGTGATATCAGTGGGAGAACAGTCACTGTATTTCTAAAGCAATTCATGAGTTGTGAAGTGATCTGGGAGATCCCGAGGCACTGAGCAAATTTAATTACCATTCCAATTATTGCATATTAAATTAGTACCCAGCTCTCGGAAATCAAAACCAAAGGGTAACGTTTTGTCAGAGTACCTGACTTCCTGTTGCGACTGCAGTACAAGCCCCAGGGAAGTAGAGATTTGAATGTCTTGGCCTTTGCCTTAATGTGAACATTGGTACTTGACCCTTCATCGAGAGCCCTGTGTGGCTGTTGCCAGTGGTTACCCTGGGGCGCTGGCCTGCCAATGGCGTGACATTCAGAATAACTATTTGACAGTCGGACTGAAGTGATCTTGTGTTCAAGTTCAAGCTGTGAGCCATCCTTGAGTGTGTAGATTTTATGGATTTAATTTAAAATGGCCAGTCAACGGAGTGTGAAAAGACATGAAGTTGCCATACTGTCATTACCCATTGTATTGAACTCCTGGGCTAGTTGGATACACTGTTGGATTTCCCTGAAAACTGAAAAATGTTTGAAATCTTGTAAACACATTGCACTGTTGCACTGAACTAAAGGATGACCTTGAGCAGTGAGCAGGTCAGACTTCCTGCTGGGCAGCTCTTACAGCTTTGGAAACTAAATTTGTCATCTTTCAAATGAGACAATAAAACCGAGGCCCTGTGTCTGCCTTCCCAGGTGAATATAAAGGGTTTTGTGGCAATTCTTAAAGAAGATCAGGGGGCAACCAGAACTAGGGGGTGATTGTTCAAAAATAAGGGGTCTTCCATTTCCAACAGATAAGAATTCTTTTTTTTCTCATAGAGGGCTGCAAATCTTTGGAACTCTGTTCCTTCAAATATTGTGGAAGAAAAGTCGTTGAATATTTCCACGCAGAGGGAGATAGTTTCTTGATAAGCACAGGGGTGAAAGGTTATTGAGGCAGATTGGAAGGTGAAGTAATCAAAGCCATTACTGTGCACAGGGATGTACAGCATGGAAACAGACTTATTGGGGATTAGTGGTGCTGGAAGAGCACAGCAGTTCAGGCAGCATCTGAGGAGCAGTAACATCGACGTTTCGGGCAAAAGCCCTTCATCAGGAATACAGGCAGAGAGCCTGAAGAGTGGAGAGATAAATGAGAGGAGGGTGGGGTGGGGAGAAAGTAGCATAGGGTTTAATAGGTGAGTGGGGGAGGGGATGACGGTGATAGGTCGGGAGGGGGAGGTGGGTGTGGATAGATGGAAAAGAAGATAGGCAGGTAGGACAAGTTAAGGGGACAGTGCTGAGCTGGAAGGTTGGAACGAGAGTGAGGTTGTGGAAGGGGAAATGGGGAAACTGTTGAAGTCCACATTGATGCCCTGGGGTTGAAGTGTTCCGAGGAGGAAGATGAGGCGTTCTTCCTCCAGGCGTTGGGTGGTGAGGGAGCGGCGGTGAAGGAGGCCCAGGACCTCCATGTCCTCGGCAGAGTAGGAGGGGGAGTTGAAATGTTGGGCCACAGGGCGGTGTGGTTGATTGGTACAGGTGTCCCGGAGATGTTCCCTAAAGCACTCTGCTAGGAGGCGTCCAGTCTCCCCAATGTAGAGGAGACCGCATCGGGAGCAACGGATACAATAAATGATATTAGTGGATGTGCAGGTAAAACTTTGATGGATGTGGAAGGCTCCTTTAGGGCCTTGGATAGAGGTGAGGGAGGAGGTGTGGGCATAGGTTTTACAGTTCCTGCGGTGGCAGGGGAAGGTGCCAGGATGGGAGGGTGGGTTGTAGGGGGGCGTGGACCTGACCAGGTAGTCACGGAGGGAACGGTCTTAGCGGAAGGCGAAAGGGGTGGGGAGGGAAATGTATCCCTGATGGTGGGATCTTTTTGGAGGTGGCGGAAATGTCGGCGGATGACTTGGTTTATGCGAAAGTTGGTAGGGTGGAAGCTGAGCACCAGGGGCATTCTGTCCTTGTTACAGTTGGAGGGGTGGGATCTGAGGGCGGAGGTGCAAGATGTGGACGAGATGCGTTGGAGGGCATCTTTAACCACGTGGGAAGGGAAACAGACTTATTGGTCCAACTTGTCCATGCCGACTAAATATCCTAAATAAATCTAGTCCCATTTTCCAGCACCTGGCCCATATCTCTCTAAACCCTTCCTATTCATATACCCATCCAGATACGTTTTAAATATTGCAATTGTACCAGCCTCCACCACTTCCTCTGGCATCTCATTCCATACACGTACCACCTTCTGTGTAAAGAAGTTGCCCCTTAGATCCCTTTAAATTGTTCCCCTCTCACATTAAACCTTAGCTGTCTAGTTTTGGACTCCCCACTCTATGGAAAACACTTTGGCTGTTCACCTTATCCATACCCCTCATAATTTTATGAACTTCTAAAATCACCCCTCAGCCTCTCCCTATAGTTCAAATCCTCCAACCCTGGCAACATCCTTGTAAATTTTTTCTAAACCCTTTCAAGTTACACAATATCCTTCCTATAGCAGGGAGACCAGAATTGCACACAGCATTCCAAAAGTGTCCAATGTCCTGCACATTCGTAACATGACATCCCAACTCCTACACTCAATGCACTGACCAGTATATGCAAGTATACCAAACACTCCTTCAGTACACTGCCTGGGATTCCACTTTCAAGGAACTATGAACCTGATCTTATTGAATGGCTGAGCAGGCCTGAGGGGCTGAGTGGTCTCCTCCTGCTTCTAATTTCGATGTTCCTATCTCCAGGTTAACATGGGAGCCTTCTGGATGTAGGTTTGCTCAATGAGCTGGAAGGTTCATTGTCAAATGTTTCATCGCCATACTAGATAACATCATCAGTGAGCCTTCAGACGAAGCACTGGTGGCATGGCCCATTTTCTATTTATGTGTTTAGTTTTCCTTGGGTTGGTGATGTCATTTCCTGTGGTGACATCATTTCCTTTTCTTTTTCTCAGGGGGTATTAAATGGGATCCGAGTCAATGTGTTTGTTGATAGAGTTCCGATTGGAATGCCATGCATCTAGGAATTCTCATGCATGTCTTTATTTGTCTTGTCCTTGGTGGATATGTTGTCTCAGTTGAAGTGGTATCCTTCCTCATCTGTACGTAAGGATACTAGTGAGAGTATGGAAGCCTTTCAGCCCATTGTCTCCTCTGCCAGACCAGCTATCCTAATCCCACTGGTCAGCTTGCTTTCTGTGGCCCAGCAATCTTTTTCTTTAAAGTCTCACCTGAATTATTGGGTCCAATTCTGTTCAGCAGACTTCAGGGAGGAGCTGAAGGCATCAGAGAGACTTACAAGGTTGACAAGCAGAAAAGATTTACAAGAATGGTTCTAGGGATGAGAAACTTTAGGCACATAGGAAGATTGGAATATTTAAGCTGTTTTCCTGTCAGGTTGAGGGTAGATTTGACAGGGGTGTCAAACTCATGAGGAGCGTAGACAGAGTAGAGAGGGTGAAGCTGTTCCCATTGGTGGTAAGCTGGAGAACCAGATTTAAGATAATTCACAAACAGAAGCAACTGTGACATGGAATTATGTTTTTCACGCAGTGAGTGGTTAGGATCTGGCTCAGGCAAAGCATACATTTCTGGAGAAACTCAGCAGGCCTGGCAGCATCTGTGGAGTGAAAATAGAGTTTACATTTCCAGTCCCTACTTCAGAATTGTCTAGCTCGGTTGGCTGGATTTACAAGGCAGAGTAACGCCAGAAATGTGGGTTCAGTTCCCACATTGGCTGAGATTATCATGAAGGACTCTCCTTCTCAATCGCTGTCTGAGATGTGGTGACCTTCAGGTTAAACATCACCAGCAGTCATCTCTCTCTAATGAGAGAGCAGCCCTATGATCTGTTAGGGCTGTGGTGACTTTCTGTTTTTATTAGAATCTGGAAAACACTGGCTGAGTGTGTACTGGAGACAGAGTCAACAGAAATTTTCAAAAGGAATTTGATTATTATGTGTAAAGAAAAGATGTGCAGAGAAAAGACATGGAATAGCCTTTTGATGCATTGAGGTCCAGGATAGATATAACCTCTTTTGTGCTGTAACTATTCTAAAATAATTATACAATTTTCTTTTGATGTAAGAACAGCACATTTAGAGTCATAGCAATATACAACATGGAAACAGACCCTTCAGTTCAACCCGTCCATGCCGACCAGATATCCCAACTCAATCTAGTCCCACCTGCCAGCACCCGGCCCATATCCCTCCAAACCCTTCCTATTCATATACCCATCCAGATGCCTCTTAAATGTTACAATTGTACCAGCCTCCACCACTTCCTCTAGCAGCTCAATCCATGCCCGTACCACCCTCTATATGAAAACGTTGCCCCTTAGGTCTCTTTTCTATCTTTCCCCTCTCACCCTAATCCTATGCCCTCTAGTTCTGGACTCCCCCTCCCCAGGGAAAAGACTTTGCCTATTTACCCTATCCATGCCCCTCATAATTTTGTAAACCTTGATAAGGTCACCCCTCAGCCTCCGATATTCCAGGGAAAATAGCCCCAGTCTGTTCAGCCTCTCACTATAGCTCAAACCCTCTAACTCTGGCAACATCCTTGTAAATCTTTTCTGAACCCTTTCAAGTTTCACAACATCTTTCCGATAGGAAGGAGACAAGAATTGCACGCAATATTCCAACAGTGGCCTAACCAATGTCCTGTACAGTTGCAACATGACCACCCAACTCCTGTACTCAATACTCTGACCAATAAAGGAAAGCATACCAAATGCCTTCTTCACTATCCTATCTACCTGCGACTCCACTTTCAAGGAGCTATGAACCTGCACTCCAAGGTCTGTTTGTTCAGCAACACTCCCTAGGACCTTATCATTCAGTGTATAAGTCCTGCTAAGATTTGCTTTCCCAAAATGCAGCACCTCACATTTATCTAAATGAAACTCCATCTGCCACTCCACAGCCCATTATTGAGAAACTCAGTAGATCTGGCAGCATCTGTGGAGAGGAATACAGAGATAATATTTTGAGTCCAATATGAATAGTCAGGGTCTTTTCCCTGGGGTGGGGGAGTCCAAAACTGGAGGGCATAGGTTTAAGGTGAGAGGGGAAAGATTTAATAGTGAGCCAAGGGGCAACGTCTTCACACAGAGGATGGTACGTGTATGGAATGAACTGCCAGAGGAAGTGGTAGAGGCTGGTACAATTACAACATTAAAAAGGCATCTGGATGGGTATATGAAAAGGAAGGGTTGAAAGGGATGTGGACCAAGTGCTGGCAAATGGCTCTTGATTAATTTAGGATATCTGGTCAGCATGGACGAGTTGGACCGAAGGGTCTGTTTCCATGCTGTATGGGTATGCCTTTTTCACAATACAATCTGCCCCCGCTACAATTCTCAGCATTCCACTTCATGACCAATCGTTGCATAAAAACCCTCAACCATGTCATTAACCACATCTCTCGGCTAGAAATTCTGTGCCTGTGTGCCTGTCCGTACTTAACCTGATCAAGGAGCAGCGCTCCAAAAGCTTGTGATTTCAAGGGAACCTGATGGACCATAACCTGCTGTGGTGTGAGTTCTGACCTTGTCCAGGTCATGAAGAGAAACAGACCCTCTGGGTATTTTTTTTTGTGTGTGACTTTGCAGGATCAAAAAGGGCAGTGCTGGAAAAGCACAGCCTGTCAGGCAGCATCTCAGGAGCAGGAGAATCGACGGTTCCATGCTGCCTGGCCTGCTGTGCTTTTCCAGCACCACACTCCTGACTCTGATCTCCAGCATCTGCAATGCTCACTTGACTTTGCAGGATGCGAATTAGTTTCCCAATTTCTGACGTCACCGTGGATGTTCCATCTCAAAAGCACCTCGCAATTTCTGGCTGGAGGGGCGCTACATCAATGCAGTCCATTTTAGATTAGCCTTTTGAGTTTTATTTCAGATTCTCAGACATTGGTGTCAATAAACCACCTGATGCTTAGCTCTTTGCCAATCCCACACACTTCACCAGAAGTCCTGGGCCAGCCAGTCGGCTGCCAAAATGAATGAGCTGCATTCCTCAGTCTAAATTTAACAGCAGGCAGAATGCGAATAAAAAATGCAGCACCATAGCTGTGCTGTGGGGTCCCAGGGACTGGCGGGTGTCTGTGCAGAGGCTGCAGCTACCTGTGTGCCCTGCGGACTGCTGTCTGTGAGAATCCATCAGCCTCACCTGGCTGGGGAACCGAGACAAAGGAACAGGTTGTGGGATCCGATTACCAGCAACGAAAACAGGGAGCTCTGAAAGGGGAGGGGGTGGGTTCAAACCTCCTTCCCACCCTCCCTCTCCTCCCCAGGTACCAGCTGCAACTAGCACAGGTCCCTGTGTGTAATCCTAGACTGGAGAATCTGTGCTGGAGGGGGGAGAAAAGGGAGAAGGAAAATCTCTCAGCAGCAAACTTTATCACCGCCTCCCATGACATCATGGTTGTGAGAGCAGGAACCTGGTGAGGGTCAAATTCCTGCCAGCGCAGGTAAAGTTCAACCAGTTTCCTCTTGATCAGGGAGGAGCAGCAGAGAGAGAGAGAGGGAGCCAGGAGCAAGCTTCCATCCACACGCTGGCTATGAAATCCGACCGGGAGGATTGTGAGTGCTGAGGATTCATGTCGGGGAGGCTGGTTTGGTTTTGTGTTTCCGGGTGTTTACAGGTTGGAGGCAGCGGGCTGACCCTGGGCTGGAGGTGGGTCTGGGATTCAGTGTCTCTCCTGCTCTGACTCACTGTGTGTTTATGTGTGTCTGGGGAGGGGAGAGGTCGCCAGGGGTTCAAGTCTTTACCACCCCACCTTCATCTCTCAGTCGGAAACTCGTTTGACCTCTTTTCTCACCGACTGTGAACTTGCATCTCCCAACAACACCTCTCTCTCTCTCTCTCCCTCCCAGTCTCTCTCTCTCCCAATGAAAAGGTGGTTAACGATTTTGGGTTCGGGCTGGAGTTAGTAAGGAGAATTCTGCCAGAATCGCCTGTCCCTCTGTCTAGGTTTAGAAGTAGCTCCTCTCTCGTTCTGCCCTCACCCCCCATCCCGGCGCGAGCCAGTAGTTTAAATCCATTAACCTTTCCTTAATCCTTTAATTTCCCTACAGTGACTACACTCCTGAAATATTTTGCTGGCTGTGAGACATCTGGCAGTTGTAAAGTGCTATGTAAATACAATTCCTTTTCTCCTCTGAACAAAACTCTTGCTGTGGGAGAGAGCTGGGGATTTCTGTGTGTGAAACTGTGCTTCCCAACAATTTGACTCTATCACCCTTGAACAGCTTGGGTCTAATTTAAAGGCTGTGCCCCCTGTCCTGTCCCCCCTCAGGAAACAATTTCCCTCCATCGATCCTATCAATTCCCTTCATCATCTTGGACACTTCGATTAGATCCACTTCCCCACCTTCTACGCTCTTGGGAAATCAATCTAGGGTCTGTACAACATGTCCTTATGATTGACCTTTTATTATTTCTGATCACTGTCTGGTGACCTTTCCCCTGGAAGAATATGTGTGATGAGGAGGACTGAGTTTAGGTGTGATGCTGTAAGTGGTTAAGCAGTCTCCTGGTATTCGTTGTCTGAGCTTACACATGACTTACTGTGGTCGTGTGCCTACCTTCTGAGCCAGGAGGCCCAGGTTCAAGTGCCACCTGCTTCACAGAGGACGGCAGTAACATCCCCAAACAGGTAGATTAAAAAAGATTTGCACGTGAGGCAGTAGGAGGTGGGTGTGGTAACCACTACTCACCCGGAATGTTCAAGAATACCTGCAGAGAACCTGACTAATATTTGGCTTATAGAAAGGAGCATCTCGTACGTTTTCAAATCTTGACAAGACGCAACTCTGCAAAAAGTTGTAGTGGTGGGGAATTTTCGCCACTTTTCAAATATTTGACGTGCAGTTGTTCCCGTGGTTTGGGCAGCGTGTGAGAATTACCTGCAGCTAGTTTACCCTTCGAAGGAGTGGAGTTTGTAATGTACAAAACACTGAGGGAATGCTGGTAGTCAGAAATTGGTGGAAAACATCGCAGCAGGCCTGGCAGCATCTGTGGGAGAAAGCAGAGTTGTCTTCAGGACGGAGGAAGGGCTGCTGGGCCCGAAAGCTGAATGCTGATTTCTCTCCACAGGCGCTGCCAGACCTCCTGAGCTTTCCCAGGAATTTTGTTTTTTGGTGTAATGTCCCTACATTTGGCCAAGGAGACCCAGGCTGAGATCCCACCTGCTCCAGAGGTGTGTAATGATAACTTTGGGTAGGTTGATTAGAAAGTTGATCCAAAATAAACTCATCCCTTTTAAGGGTTAACCGATGACAAGCTGCAGGAGATTGGGCCACTGTTGGTGAGCTGAGGTGATGGCCCCGTTACTAAAAGTACCTTGGACTCTGGCCCTGTTTGCTGATTGACTTGTGTGTGTCTGGTCATTGTGCTGAGGCACTTTCATCCTGTTGTGAAGCTATTGTGTAAGAGTACAGGGTCATGAGCAGCCGGAAGGTAGTTTGTTCTGTTTTGAAATTATTGAGGAATGCATCAGAAAATTTCTCACTCACTTTTATGTTCATGACAATTTATTTTAGCACAAAATAAGTGATTCCTGATCATTAACAGGAGTAGTTACTGTAAGTAGAAGTTCTGAATTTGCCTTTCCAACGAGGAGCTTCACATTATAGAGTTAAGTGTCAGGACCATAGGCCCACAGTATGTTCCACACCATGTCCACGAGAAACACACACAGTCAGCGTCCATTTTCCCAGGATGATTCCTGCTGACCAATGAGGGTCTGGAGTCAAGACCCGGTGTGGACTGGAGGCTAGAGGCGAGCATAGACTGGATTGGAAGATCATTGTATTATACTGATTTTTTTCCCCTCAATTTTATAAGTTATTCCTAAACTCTGCAATGCTGGACTTTTTGCTCTTCTATTTTTCTAAGACCTGTAACAGAAGAAGCTGTACCGAGGGACCCTTGTACCTAAGATGGTGCCATGAGTGGCGACTTATACACTTTTCATTTGAGTACATGAGACCAAAAAGCTAATTGGAATGTCCATCAGTGCAAATCCACAAACTAAGCCCCGTGCGCCAGGGTTTAGTTTATCAGCAGAGTCAGATTGTTACAAGCTTTCTCATTAGACTTGAGCACACACTGTTCCTTTTTAAATGGTTCGGTTGATTCTGATTGGCTCAGTTGGCGAAATGTGCTGGGCAGAATGACGTTTTGTTCGGAGAGGTTCCAACCTCACAGTGAGCTCATGTCGTCGTAATGGACCCCTATGTCCTGTCCACAGACAAGCAAGCAATCTCTCGTTGTTCTTATAATGTGGTCTGGAGATGGCTCGTCATCCATAGGGGGCTCCAGTAGGTCCATGGGTTGGTTCAAAATGGAGGTCATTGGTACGTCATGACATGGCTGAGGCCATACGAGAGAATGGACCATAGCTCTCAGCTTTACCACTTTGTGAGTAACCTGCAAATAAAGCCGCTCGCAGATGTGGGGAAATGAATGGTCATGAGAATGATCAACAGCAGTGTAATTTCATAAGGGAGATTTATGTTCCTGTTAAGATTAACACACGTGTATGTTAAGTATTAGTTTCTCAGTAGAAAGTTATGGTGATGATTTACTGACATTAGAATGTTTCAACTAAATGTGTTCTTTTGTGCTAATGTTTATAATATGAAAATGTTCATACTCCTGCCTCTGGCATGAATTAATTTATTCAGGATATTTAAGGAAAGAAATGCACAAATGTATTATATTTGGAAGTCAAAAAGCAGTGGAATACTTATATTTTCCATAAGTTCCCATCACTTCTGTTGAGACTTTGTCTTATGGCGGGCAGAAAAGGGTGCAATGGGACTGGTAAGTGGTGTATGGGTCATTCACCCCAACCTAGAGGGCTGCAGGTGAAGGGGGTTGAGAAGCTCTGTCCTGAAGCCTTTGTTGTTTGCAGCAGCAGCAGCAGCTGATGTTGTCGAGTGAGGTTTAAAAAGGTTGAAGCCTGTGTCATATTCTGCTCTGCTGTCTCTTGTGTTGTTATCTTTGGTCCTGAGGGCAGCACTAAAGGTGTCAGCCTGAAAGCGTGGGGACAATATCCACCCTGCTACAACTTAAATTCTGGGACACCATCAGCACAAATCTGTGTTCCACACTCGAATGGTGTCTGCATAGAGGATCCTCTAGAGACCACAGTGGGGTCCGTCATTGCATTTACAAGCGACTTAAAGCATGATGCCGAGGAGGGAGTCACAATCTGTCCAGAAAATAGCTCGCTAAGAGAATACTGGAGAAATGACAATAGTTTACTACAACTCTTTGTTAAAATGGAGAGCAATGTAGTTGATTCTGAGACTGGGGTCCTGAATCTAAATAAAAACGAAACTACAATAGTATGTGATATAAGCTGGCTACGATAAATTGGGGAATGCCACTTAAAGGGATGACAGTGGATAGTCAATTACAAACATTTTAAAAGCTCAGCAGATCTGGCAGCAACTGTGAGAGAAACAGGGTTAACATTTTGAGTCTGGAATGACTTGGGTGACAAAACCACTACCTAGATGCATGGTATGGTAACTGCAGCTGGGCTTTCTGACCCTCAAATGCACAGTTAGAATTAACTTCCTGCATTAAGGGGCTTTAACTGTGCACAACATTATCAGTCACCTGGACCACTGTGGGCCTGTCAATGTGAACGTTCGTGAGTTTTGATTTTTCCAGATAAAGTATCAACCAGGGAAGATCATTGTTTATACACTCTCTCGGTCTCCCAAGGGGAGGGGATCATTCCCAATGAAGAAGCTTATGCACGAAACATTGACTCTCCTGTTCCTCTGGTGCTGCCTGAGCAGCTGTGCTTTTCCAGCACCACACTTTTTGACTGGAATCTGAAGGCCCAGCCTAATGCACCGTGGCAGTTAATTTAAAATCTGGAATTAAAAGTTCATGCCAGGAACTGTGACAACTATTATTGATTTTTATTTTAAAAACAAATCTGCCAACCTTAGCCAGCATGGCCTACATGTAACTCCAGGCCTACATGTAACTCCAGGCCTACATGTAACTCCGGATCCACAGCAACGTGGTTGGCTTGTAACTGTACACTGAGATGTTTCGGAGAGCTACACTGTTCAAGGGAAAAGAATAGAGCAGGGGGCACTGGGGAAAATTAGGCTGAGGGTGCTTGCCAGGTAATTTTGTCGTACATAAATGGATGAATCGTTGTACCAGGTACTCAGAGTATTTGCTGTAATTTAGACCCAATCGAGAATCTAGCCTGAGTTGTGATACTGAGCCCTGCACCGTAGACTGCTGTGTCCAACCCTTCGTTGATGTTTCTCCCCAAGGAATTATTATAAGAAATGGATTGTATGGCCCATAATACAAAGCATACCTGAACTTCACTTTTTTTCTGCCAGCGCTCCATACCTCTCAATTCTTTCAAAAACTTCAAATATCTGTCTGTCTCCTCCGTAAATATGTTCGATAATGAAACATTCACGACCCTTGGAAGTGAGGAAATGTTTCCTCCCCTCATTCCTGAATGATTGGCCCCAAATTCTGGAACAGATACCTCAGTCAGTGAAAACAATCTCCATAATCTCAGTGCTTCAGTGTGATCACATCTCGGTTTTCTAAACTGCAGACAACATAAACCTAATTTCATCTTTCCGGGGACCAATCCAGTGATCCTATGTTGTGCTGCTTTCAATACAAGTATGTTCTGCTTTGAAATATGGAAAAATGCACACAGTATTTCCGATGTGATCTCACTGAACCACAGTAAAGCTGTAGCAAGAAATTTTATTCTTACACTCTACTCCCCCTGCAATAAAGGCCAATGTGACATTTGACTTTCTAATTGCCTGCTGTACCTGCATGCTAACCTTTTTCAGTTCTATATATCAATGTATCTAAGTCTCTCTGAGTATTGACATTTTGAAGTTTCATGCCTTTTAAAAAAATATTCAGCTGTTGTATTCTTATGCCCAAAGTGAATCACTTCACACCTCCCCATATCTTATTCCATCTCTTATCATTTTGTCTAATCACGTGCCTTATCTGTATATCATCTTTGCGTATTTGTGTCCTTCGCATAGATTGCATTCCCACCTTGCAACATTATTGTAAATTTTTTCTCAACCCTTCCAAGTTTAGCATCTTTCCTATAGCAGGGAGACCAGAATTGAGTGTGGTATTCCAAAAGTGACATCGCTAATGTTTTGTACACCTGCAACCTGACCTCTCAACTCCTACACTAAAGCACTGACCAATAAAGGCAAGCATGCCATACGCTTGCCTCTCCATCAATATTGTCATATAGATCACTAACACTTCCTGCAAATCTTGAAAATGCTCCACTTGTTCCTACTCTCTGCTTCCTGTCTGTCAACCAATCTTTTATCCATGCTAATAAATCTGCTCAACTCCACAGGCCCTTACCCTATGTAGTAGTCTTTCCATGGTGCCTTGTCTAAGATTCTTCAAAAACCCAAGTGCTGAATGCTTCATCTACTGGTCCCCTTTTATCTTCCTACCAGTTATATCTTCAACAAAACAAATAAATGTCTCCTTTTCCTTGAACCACGTTAACCTGTTCTCATCACACCATGTTTTTCCTCAGTGTATTGCTAAGGTTTCCTTGATAAGCGATTCCAGGATATACCAGTGACTGATGTCAGGTAAACTAGTCTGTAGTTCCTGTTTTATGCTGTCTCCCTACTTTCTGTTACAATGGTGTTACATTTGCTAATTTTCAATCTAATCTGACCGTTCCAGAATAAGGGAATTTTAGAAACTTGTAATCAGTGAAAGCCCAATCTCCACAACACTCACTTTTCAAATCCTCGATTCTAGGTTCTGGGAATTTGTCTGATTGTAGAAACTCGAGTTATAGAATCATAGAGATGGTACAGCACAGAAACAGACCCTTTGATCCAACTCTTCTGTGCCGACCAGATATCCTAATCTGATCTAGTTCCATTTGCTGGAATTTGGCCCATATCCCCCTTTAATCCTTTCTATTCATGTACCCATTCAGATCCCAACTAATACCCACTGCCTCCACCACCTCTGGCATCTCATTCTGTACATGCACCACCCTCTGTGTGAAAAAGCTGCCCCTAAGGTCCTTTTAAATCTTTACCCTCTCACCTTAAAACTTTACCCTCTAGTTTTGGTCTCCTGTACCATGGGAAAAATAGACCTTGGCTATTCACCCTATCCATGCCCCTCGTGATTTTATGAACCTCAGCCTTTAACACTCCAGGGAAAACAGCCCCAGCCTAGTCAGCCCCTCTCCCTTATAGCTCAAACCCTTTAATCCTGGTAACATGCCTGTAAATCTTTTCAAGTTTTAACAACATCTTTCTGATAGCAGGGAGACCAGAATTCGATGCAGTTTCTCAAAGTGGTTTCACCAATGTCCTGTACAGCTTTTATATGGCATCCTAACCTCTATAATCAATGCATTGTATAAGTCCTGCCCTGGTTTGCCTGACCAAAATGCATCACCTCACATTTATCTAAATTAAACTTCATCTGCCACTCCTCGGCCCATGTGATCAAGGTCCCATTGTAATCTGTGATGACCTCCTTCACTGACCAATTTTGGTGGTCTCGGAATGAAGTTTATCAGAAAAGGTAATTGATGAACAATCACTGTTGAAAATGGTTCATTACTTACTGCAAAAATATAACCCAGTGAGGAAGGAGGATTCGAGGGAGGATGTAATCAATCACAGTTGATCAAGGAAGTTGGGGATAGTATGAAATTAAAAGAAAATCAAGCAAGATGACCAAGATTAGTGGTAAACCCAAGGATCAGGACAGTTTTAAATGCCAATAAACTATTACCAAGCAGAATAAACTGAAGGCAAAATAAACTAACAATTCATAATCAAACAAAGAAGACAGTAAGAACTTCCGTAATTATATAAGAGTGAGGTCTGAATCACTCCGAATGAGGCTGGAGTAAATGTAACGGGGAGTTAGGAAATGGCATTGGAGTTGAATAAATCCTTTGCATCAGTCTTCATGGCATAGTGCACCAATAGCATTACAAGTAGACCTAACTTGTCTACTTGTACTACGGTACTCAAGGACCTAACAATAGGGAAAAGGTTGCAGAGAAAATAATGGGACTAAAGGTCAATGAATTGCATTCTAGGATTTCAATGGAAGTAGCTGTCGAGACAGAAGTAACCTTTCATGAATCTTTAAGTTTCTGAAAGAGCCCCAGAGAATTGAAAAACTCCCAGTATAACACCCTTGGACAAAAGGTGGGACGCAGTAACTAGTAACGATAGGCCAGATAGTTTCACAAGTCATTGGGGAAATGTCATGGTCCATCATCAAGGATGCATTGGTGGAGAATTTAGAACTACATAATACAATCAAGCCGAGTTAATACAGTAGTGTGAAGGGCAAATCATGGCTGATGCTTCTGAGGTAGGAACAAGCAGGATGGATAAAAGGGAACCAGCAGATGTTGAAGGTTTGGATTTCCAAAAGGCATTCAATTTGTTACTGCACAGAAACCTATTTATTAATAAGATAAAAGCCCATGATGTTGTGGGTGGTACATTAACATGGATGGAGGATTGGCTAACCAAGATGAACAAATAGAGATTTGAGATAAAGGGGGCATTTTCAGGATGGCAACCTGTAACCAGGGGAATGCTACAGGGATCTGTGCTGGAGCTGCAATTATTTCAATATGTATTAATGTCTTGGATGATGGAAGTGAACACACTACCACCATGTTTCAGAGTAAGGCGAGCTGTGAGGATGGCAGTCTACAGGAGGATACAGCAGTTGGAATGACTGGATGAAAATTTGGGAAATGGAATAGAGTGTGGGAAGTGAGGTTATACACCTTGGCAGAAAGATGGGAGCTGAAAGTGTTCAACTGGGGAAAAACTGCAGAATGCTGCAACAGAGGGACCAAAAACCGAAATTGCTGGAAAAACTCAACAGGTCTGGCAGCATCTGTGGAGGGAAATCAGAGTTAACCTTTCAGGGCCAGAACAGAGAGGTCAGAGTCCTCACTGTGGCTGCTCCCTCTGCTGCATAGGCCTGCGGCTCTGGAATTCTGTCTAAATCGCTGCAGGTTATTACTTTCGTTTTCTTTAGGACACACCTGAAAGAGCCCGATGGCTAATCTCATAAGTGAGTCCAGAACAAGGGGACACTCCAAATTGGGTCACCCTTTTAGGAGAGATATTGAGAAATTTTCTTCTCAAAGTTTACGCAACTTTGGTAGACGCAGGGTCACTGTATCTTATTAAAGTGGAATTAGATTCTTTTGGCAAGAAAATCAAAGTATATTGGGATAGATGAGAGTGTGGAATTAAGACCACAATCAGTTCAATCATTATCTGACTGAATGGTCTCCTTTTGCTCCTAAATTAGATGTTTGTAAGACTTTAGCCATCTACCTGAATTATAGTTTTGTGATTAATTAACAAAACTGACTTGATGATGCACCTGTGAAACACCTTGGGACATGTTGAAGGCACAATTAGTACAAGTTGATGTCCACTGTTTTTCACAAAGGCTGCTTGACCCGTTTTCAACATTTTGATCAAGTCTCAGCTTTTGTAGTTGATCTCTATTTATGGAATTATTGATAAGAAATCTGTATCATTATTGAAAAAGAAGGCAAATGACCAAAGTTCAGGCACGATTATGCTTCCAAAACATCCAGGTTATCCTCCTCTTCATTAATTCATTGCGCCCACATGATCTTTCCCCTCATCTTTAGATTCCTTAATGGCCTCCAACTGGTCTCTGCATTGCTTTATGTGCGTACGCTCCAACCCAGCATGTTCATGAAGTAGAAGCCTTCAACAGCCTCTCAAGAAATAAGACTCCATCATCCTTTCTCTCTTTTACAAACCTCCTGAAAACCCCCCATTTCCATTCAGCTTCCCATCACTCCTTCAAATCCCCTCTTTCCCAACTCAAAGTCAACAGTCATTACACCAATCAGCAATGCACTTGAGATTATTATGTTAAACGGAGCTATGGAACCACATTGTTGTGGATCCAGATTTAATTCCCAGTTGAAGCATGTGAGCTGTCTTTTGTCAACAATCCTTCTTCACAAAGGGAAGCTTCAAAGATCAAACAGCAACTTGGCCGGAACACTATATCACTGCAAGGCATAGTGGAGGCAGTTTTTAAAAAATGAGGAACAATGTGACAACTCTGTGTTTTGGATTTCAAAACCCTGAAACACCATTGCTAAAGGCTCTACAATAACCTAAGGCAGAGTAGGATTCACAAAAGCAAATCAGAATATTGGAGAAAGTGAGCTGGAAGTTGGAGAGCTGCAAAGGGAGGAAATTAAAGACACTGGAAGACTTTTTTTTAAACTAGAGATCAGGCAATTGTAGCCAAATGAGAGAAATTGTAGGGTCCAGATGACATGCCTCTAAATTAGTTTGTACGGTCTATAAACAAAGACAAATGAAGCCTAAAGATAAAGAATACATTTCTCTAACACTTCTTTTATCCTCTGCTGTTAATTGCTGTAACTCCTTCACTTCTATAAGCCCTAGGATACCCCGTCAGCCAAACTGCTGAGGCAGAGTGGATTGGAGATGTGATGTGCCTGTGACTGTACTGGTTGGCACATAGGCATTTATAGCCAGAACTTGCGAATGATCTATCTGCTGTGTGGCTAGCACTCTCTCATCAAGGCTCTGGCGTGGATCTGTCTGAAACCAGTGACCATGGAGGCATCATGTCCTTCCCTCTGGTGATCTATAACCATGTACGTTGTGACTGGAACTCCCAAGGAGTGAAGTATCAGGAGGTGTTGCAATAGATTTTTCTCCCTTACTCAGTTGGAGTATATTTTACTCGTATATTGGATCCAGACTCAGAATGGATTTGAAATCCTGAGCGTGAGAATGGGATTGCTGTAGGGCCAATGAAGGGGTTCCTATTCGGGTCAGTCCAAAGCACAGTTCCATCCTCCACACTTCAGAGTGGAGTCCTGTTAATTTTGATAATTGTTTGCTGTCCCTGAGTGCAATGACCCATATTACCCAGGCAGGTTACTACTGTAGGAGCACTGCTGGTGAATAATCAACCCGAATGCTGTTCTCACCCAGCTTTCCCACTCCCCTTCCAGCAGGATGTGCTCAGCAGTGACAAGTGTGAACTCAACTTTGTTTTTTCTCACCCTTCCCCGTGGAGATTGGAGACTGGACTGTGATGCCTCTGAAGTTAGAAGTTTTATTTATTCATTGGGATGTGGGTGTCACTGATGAGCCCAGCATTCATTGCCTGTCTGAGTGCCTTTGAACTGTAAATTGTGAGGGCCATTTCAGAGGGCAATTAAGCCTCAGTCATGTTGCTGTGGCCCTTGAGTCATATGGAGGCCAGACCAGATAAGGATGGCGGATTTTCTTCCCTAAAGTACATGGGTGAATCAAATGTTTTTTATTAATAGCAGTTGATCAATACAATGGTCACCATTTACTAAGAGTAACTTTCTGTTCCACCTGTATTAATTGAGCAGATATTCCTCCAGCTCCTGTAATGGGATTTGAACCCTTGAACTTGGGGGATGAGTCTGGGCTCTGGATTACTAGTCCAACGACATTACCACCGTCTCTCCATTTAAAACAAAATCTACCATAAGATACAGGGCCTTGGGTTTGAAGTAAGGGTTGGTGAGTGATTGTCTGGATGAAATAATATCTGAAAAAACCAGGAATTAAAAGCAAGTCCCAGTAAAAGTGACAGTGATAACTATCATTGATTGTTATTTTTTTTTAAAAAGATCAGGTTCACTAATGTCCTTTTTAGGGAAGGAAATGTGCCATCATTAACTGGTCCGGCCTACATGTGACTCCAGAACCGCAGCAGTGCAGCTGACTCCCACCCGCTCTCCAAAATGGCCCACAGAGCCTCTCTGCTCAGGGAAAATTGGGGATGGGCCACAAAACTTGGATAATTTGTGTTTTTCATTGAAACAGAAAGCATTTTGCCACTCAAATGTCTTGAAGCACCTGCAGGCATCATGTTGATCAACACAGCAGTGACTTTCTGCATAGGCAGATCCAATTAGTGGGCGAAAGTGAGGACCGCAGATGCTGAGATTAGAGTCGAGAGTGTGGTGCTGGGAAAGCACAGCATTTAGTAATTCACTCCCAGCACAGCACGTCACACAGCTTCAAGAAATGTAAATCTTTTGGGTTTTTTTTTCTTAACTGCAGTGATGGCCTAGATTTTATGGCCAGTATCAAAATTGCAGTGTTCTGACACTGACAAATTGCTGACATTGAACCATTCATCCGATTTAGAGGGTCATATAATTTCTCATTGAATTATTTTGAGTTTCTAAGGTGCAAATGACAGGAGTAAAATTTGGGGAAATCTGATATCCATCTCAAGCTTTAGATGGCAGTCTCTCTCAATGTGAATGCGTGGGTGTCACTTTACATTAAAGGTGATTACTTGGGAAAACCTTTCAACAAAGCTGAGCTCACCGTGAACATTCAAAACCAAATATTTGGAGTTAATCTGCCCACCCAGTTAATTGTTGGAATATCATACTGGGTCACAGAGAGATGAAACAGAGCATGCTTTTGCCTGCATGAAACATCGAGAGGCGCACAGTCTCCTTCCTTCTCTGTAGTCTCCTTCTGTGTCACCGACTCCGCTACCCCACTCTGCATTTCTTGGCCTCCGGAATCTCTGTCAGAAACGGCACCATTTGGACATACAAACCGCGATTTGAATTTCACCACTTTCGAGGTGGGAGCCTCCTGGATTATGCCCCCGACAACTTTTAATGAGGTGTGCATTGATCTGACTCGATCCAGCCCTGTTTAACGGACGAGGTTAAAATCTTACCCTACACCCCCACACAGTTCTTGTCACACTGAAAGCACACAGATTAGGGCTCTGTTATTTTTATAAACTGTCTGTTACTCACTCTTGGCCTAGGGAGATGCATGATCAGGAAGGAGAAAGCGAGGGAGTGCTAGGCGCTGTTAATGAGCTTATAGATTGAGCAGCTCTTATTTTTCTGAGTATGCATCCTAAACAGGTAGTTAACTGGACATAACGTATGTCTGCTTCGAGATCGATCTGCTGAAAAGGGATTGGGTGCTCTTGCTCACCGCAAGTTAACATAGAGTTACAGCAAGTAATTAGGAAAGCATAGGGTCAAAGGGTGTGGTGCTGCTCCTCGGATGCTGCCTGACCTGCTGTGCTTTTCCAGCACCACACTCTTCGACTCTGATCTCCAGCATCTGCAGTGCTCACTTTCTCCTAGACAATGACGTCGGGCCTTGGTGAGACCATGGCTGGAGTATTGTGGACAGTTTTGGTCTCCTTGCTGAAGGAAGAAAGTATTTGCCGTAGTAAAACTGCAATGAAGGTTCATCAGACTAACGCCTCAGATGGTGGGAATGCCCCGATGAGGGAGCCCTTAGTCTGGAGGGATTGTCTTATGAGCAAACGTTAAACCAGTTGGGACTCTACCCACTGGAATTTAGAAGAATGAGAGGTGATCTCGTTGAAAAATATAAGATTTTTAACGGGCTTGACAGGGTAAATGCTGAGAGGATATCTCCTCTCGTGGGAGAGTCGAGGACCTGAGGGCACACACTCCGAATTAAAGGGCACTAACTTAAGACCGAGGTGACAGACTGCTGGAGAAACTCAGCAGTGTCTATGGGGAGAGAAACAAAGTTAACAGGAACTGGTCTGATGTGGATCCTGGTTACTGGTGAATCTTTGGCAAGCACTTGTTTTTCTCACTGTTTGCTGTGTCGAACCTTTGAAAGAAACACCTTTCTACTTGCTGAAAATTCCCATGACCCCTGTGCCTCGCAGTCCCGGTCTTTTTTTATTCACTCTGGTGCTATTGTTTCCATTGCCATCTCGACAGCTGTGACTCGAACAGCTATCATCGAGGGAGTTCCTGGGCTGCAGTTTACATTTCAAATTCAACTCTGTCTCTCTGAAGGCAGCTGCCTCACGAAGTATAAGTGTCAATACAATAGGCGATCTCAGAGCAAGGTGTGCTATCGAAACCACAGGGTTTGTGAGTAAATCTAGTTTGATATCGCACCACACACTTGCTACTTAGTCAATTCTGGCCTGCCTGCTGTAGGAAAGATATTGTGAAACTTGGTTCTGCAAAGGTTTCAGAAGAGATTCAAGGATGTTGCTGGGGTTGGAGGATTTCAGCTACAGGGAAAGGCTATGTAGGCTGGGGCTGTTTTCCCTGGAGCATCAGAAGCTGAGGGGTGACCTTATTGAGGTTTTTAAAGTCACGAGGGGCATAGATGGGGTAAATAGAGAAGGTCTTTTCCCGAGATGGGGGAGTCCAAAACTAGAGGGCTTGGGTTTAAGGTGAGAGGAGAAAGGGACCTGAGGGGCAACTTTTTCACGCAGAGGGTGGTGCTAGAATGGAATGAGGGAGGCTGGGGACAATTATGAAATTTAAAAGGCATCTGGATGGGTACATGAATAGGAAGGGATTAGAGGGTTATGGGCTAAGTCTTGGCAAATGGGACTAGATTAGGTGGTGACATCTGGTCAGCATGGACGAGTTGGACCAAAGGGTCTGTTTCCATGTTGTATAACTCTGACTCTAACTGACTGATGGTTTCTTTGGGTGGTCCTAAGCTGTTTTGTTTTTCTGTATTATAAGAACTTATGAACAGAGGAGCAGGAGGGGGGCCTTGCTGCTCCATTGAATACCATCATAGCTGACCTCACCTTGGCCTCAACTCCACTTCCCTCCCCACTCCGTGTAACCCTTCGACCCATTACTAACTATAAATCCATCCATCTACTTGCATTTATTTGGTGTCTCAGATTCCAGGACCCTGTGAGGTCGCGAGTTCCATTGATTCTCCAGCCTTTGCGAGAAGTGATTTCTCCTCACTGCAAGTTTTGTTCTGACATTTTTGCTTCTCCCAGTTGGCATGAAAAGATGAAGGCTCAGGATTTCACTTTTCTCCACTTTATCCAATGATTCCCGCAGGAAAAGCCTTTGATAGTTGGCAATGTCAACCTGTGACAGTCCAGCTCACTCCATTTGTCACCTCCCATTGACCTACTGACAGAGCAGTCACTATTAAGGCAAAATGGAGCTGGGTCTTGGATTACCTTCTGACCCTCCCAACTGGCACTGCCCTTTAAATTTCCTGAATTATTTTCAACACTGCATATTAATACTTACACTGATATAGTCCCTGGCCACGTTGTTCAAACCTCACCAACTGTTCACGTTGTTTAACATCCAGGAATTGGCATTCTGTTGACTTCAAGGTTTGAGTCAGTCCCTGAAGGTTCACATCTGAACCATTCAATTAAATCAGCGACTCTTGGGTGTGTTCAAGATGGGAGAGGGAAACTGATTTTTGGCAACAGTAAATGTGAGCAAATGTGGGATTTTCTGGAGGAGCATGTGGATTTTGGAGGTTGATGGGGTCGGGTAAAGTTGTAGGGATGGGGAGGGGGTGAGAAAACGGTGGAATTGGATTTCGAGGCTGATCATTTTTAAAATGGTCACATTGCTGAACAAAGAGCCAGGGTCATAGGTTAGCAGGGCTTGTGTGAGTCAGGATAGAGAGAGCAAAGTGTTGGGCGAGTGGTCAGGATGGGGTTAGCCTGCAGAACAATGGAGTCTGAGGGAGAAACTGGATCTGCTTTGGTTCCACATTTGGGAATAGAGAGCAAAACTTTTAAAATAATGGATCCATTTGGCCACTTCCTCTGTTCGCAGCTGAGATCTGGTTTGGTTTGGACGGTCTGGACTGTGAGGTAAAGGAACCTCACCCACCATCCTGTACAATTGTACCTTTGTGCCCTTGTATGTCAGTAATTGGTGACATCAGGAGCACCCCAGGCCTTTAGGTAGATTCTCTGCATTCCTACTGGGGCCACACGTGGAGAGAGAGCCACGTGGATCCATTTGAAATGTTTTTCTCTCCATTCCCAAATGGGCAGCAGTACTGCCCACACCATCTGGAGGCTACAGATTCAGTAGCCAGGTTTCAAAATGCAAACTAGGAAGAGACTTGGAGGAGGAAATGTTATGGTGAAGTGGGGGGGAAAGGAAAACAAGGTAGTGTAGGACAACTGGTTTGCTCTTTGAAAGGGCCGGGAAAGATTCAGTAGGCCGAATGGACTCCTTCCCGGCTCTGCTAACCTTGCTAGGGGGAGTGGGTGAGGAGTGGATGTGAGGTGGGGGGTTGGGAGGTGAGAGAGGGGTGATGAGGGGTGTGGGTGTGAGGGAGTTGAGGAGGAACACAGCTGATGTCAAGCCGTTATTGAGAAAGTGGCATCTCTTTTTCCAAATGGAGACACTTGTTGAGATTTTCTCTTGTCTGTCCTTTCCCAATCCCCCCCTCCCCCCACGCCACTGCCCGCTTGCTTCTCCAGTCGAAGGGGAATGGGTGGTCGGTGCTTCTCCTGCGCTCTGCCTGTGTCTGATACTGAGCTGGGTGTGTGTGATCTGTTGACAGTGCTGCTCCGTGAGGAGGTCTCCCAGCTCCAGGAGGAGGTGCAGTGGCTGCGCCAGATGAAGGAAATGCTGAGCAAGGAGCTGGAGGACTCGAATGTCGGGAAATCGGCCGAGATCCTTTCGGTGACTGAGCTGAAAGTGCAGCTTGCTCAGAAGGAGACCGAGCTGGCCCGAGCCAAAGAGGCCTTGCAGGGTGAGTGGACTTCATTTTCCTTCACGTGTTACCAGATTTGCTTTTCAACTCATCAAACCATTTGCAGGTGAGGGCACAGACCCAGGTGTGGTTCCCAGCCATAGAGAAGGGAAGAAAATAGGTTTAGAGTCGGCCATTCAGTCCATTGGCTCTGCTCTGATGTGCTTTGGGGTCGTGGCTGATCATCCAACTCTGTTCTGCCCTAGGAAGAGTCAGTGCAGTATTAGCCTGGGGAGTGGTCCGAGTGCTGTATCAGTGTTGAGCCGCCTGAGACAGTGAAGGCTAATGCATCAGGGTTCACACTCCTGGCTACTGTCCAGTCACTGCACAAGCTGCACTTTGGTTGAGTTCCCTGTAAGAAGTAGATTACTTTAGAGAGGACATAACAGTTTATAGAGTGGCATGGTGGCTCAGTGGTTAGCACTGTTCCCTCCCAGCACCAGGGACCCAGGCTCGATTCAAGCCTCAGCCGACTGTCTGTGCGGAGTTTGCACGTTCTCCCCGTGTCTACGTGAGTTTCCTCCGGGTGCTCCGGTTTCCTCCCACAATCCAAAGATGTCCAGGTTGGGTGAACTGGCCAAGGGAAATGCATGGAGAGAGGGGGAGGGTCTGGGTGGGATGCTCTTTGGGGGGGTCACTGTATACTCGATGGGCTGAATGGCCTGTTCCCACGCTGTAGGGCTTCTGTGAGTATAGAAGTGAAGAGGTGCTTGTTCTGGAAAGTTATGAAGCTGAATGGGACGACTGCTGATCCTTGTTTTGATTTTAAACCGAAAGCACAAATTTTAAGATGTGAAGAATATTGTCACTCTTGTGTGACAACGTTACTTTACAAATAGAAATATGATTCTAAATGTGTTTCAGTGTGACTCACTGGAGCTCACCAGCGCCTCCTCCAGGGCAGCTAGGGGCAGGCAATAAAATGCTGGCCAGCCAGTGAGACCCACCTCCCATGAGTAAATAAAAGAAAATGCTACCACTGAGCAATGTAAAAAACAGGAACTGTCCTGAACAATATCGTTGTCACTCGGGGAGTTGGTAATTGTTCGACTGTTGGGCTCAAATGATTGTCTGTTGCTTCCCTGATCTAACATTGACCTTTCTCTGTAAATTCAGCTACAGGAAGGGAGCAAAGGGCAGGAATTCTGAGACCAGTGTGAGTGATTGTGACTTTTCAGTATTGAAGCCCCTTCACCTGATCAGCCCAAACTCGGATGAACTAATTTTGGAAGGACTAGGCGGAAGTGGGTACTGTAGATGCTGGAGATTAGAGTGGTGCTGGAAAAGCACAGCAGGTCAGGCAGCATCCGAGGAGCAGGAAAAATCAACGTTTCAGGCAAAAGCCCTTCATCAGTAAGGAAAGGTTTCCTGCTCCTCAGATGCTGCCTGACCTGTTGTGCTTTTCCAGCACCACTCTAATCTTAACTTTGAAAGATGGCAGTATATATATGTCGTTACTCTGGAATCTGAAGTTCCTTTTATTCAAGAGTGTAGTGAGGAACTCCATCTGCAGATTCTTTTCTCGTCTCTGTGCTGCGATGGAGGGTTTTACTGGACTGTAAAATTGGGAGCAGCAACATGACAATCCAGGGTGGAAAGGTGAACTGGAGTTGCAAGGTGGCGTGTGAGAGTCTGTCTGTCTGCATGTGAGTGTATGTTTACCTGCGTGTCATTGCGTGAAAACATTGGATGGTTCAGCTATGATGCTTCCCGTGGTCGAATTTCACCCCTCCCCCATCTGTCGTAAGTTTTCGATGTGAAAAGTGTCCATGAACTCATTGCTTGCAGAGCTAATGAGTCAGACCTTCAGAGAAAAGTAGGGATAGAAAATGGTAGTTCTGTTGTAAACAGCCACAGAATATAGTAGGTTTGGAAGGATGTTACAAATATCTCTCTATTTCTATCTTTGCTGCCTAGTACAGACACTGTAAAAGCTCAACATCTCTGAAAACAGTTGCAGGAGGATTGGGAGCGGTGGAGGGGGGAATAACTCCCTCCAAGAGCTGCCTGATCCTTTAATCTCCAATGATGTCTCATAAAGAACACCCATCAATCTGCTCCCTTTCCCTTTTCTACAAAGAGAAAAGGTTTCACAGGAACCTTAAAGCCGAGCAATCCCGTTTGATGGTATTTGTCACTTCAAGGAGACATTCTTGGGATAGTTGGGTCACTGCAAAGGTTCAGCCAAGAGACCAGTCTGTGAATTTAATGAGGAGCTGAATTTTTCTGAAGTGTTCCAGCTGCTACAGTATTAAACTGTTGTTGACCAAAATCCGATTTTTCGATCGAAAGGCAGTGCAGCAAAGTTAGCAAGGTCTTGGAACTCAGCAAGGTCTTAATGGGACAGAACTGGGAGCCCAGACACCATCTTGTGTGAGGTCTGAGCAACAAATTGGATGGCAATCTCTGTTTCAGCCGACACACACGACCTTCGGTGTAGTTTATGGAGCAGGACGTTACATCTTGCTGGAGTTGGACAAAGGGCTGAGAACTCAGGCAGATTCATGATCTCCATTCTCGCTCACTTGACATTGAGTGGGAACATATCTGGCTTGGTTTTGATCAATGAAGCCCATCCGTGTGGAGAGAGACCATTCAGCCCATTGAGTCTTCATCGACCCTTCAAAGAACAGCCCACCCCCAGCATGTTCCTGTAACCCTGCATTCCCATGGCTAATCCACCTAACTTAGACATCTCTGGACCCTATGGGCAATTTAGCATGGCCAATCCACCCAACCTGTACATCTTTGGACTGTGGGAGGAAACTGGAGCACCCAGATATGGGGAGAATATGCAAAATTCACACAAACAGTCATCCTAGGATGAAAGTGAATCTGGGTCCCAGGGGCTGTGAGGCAGCAGTGCTAACACTGAGCCACTGTGTTACCATTTTAATGATTAAAAGTTTGTTCCCATGACAGCCGTACCAAGGTTAAACCGACCCTCATGGTCCAGGTTTACATGTGATAACTGTCCCTGGGAGGTGGATTAAGTCACAGCGTAAAACCCACAGCACAGTTGCTGCCTTCAAGAACGAAGAACTGTTTAAAACCATTTCAACGTACTTTGTCTTTATGACAATAAAACACCCCAAGGTGCCTCTCAGGATCGTGATCATGCAGAATATGACAGTGAGTGACATTAGAACATATTAGATCATAAATTATATGGCCAAATCTTTGGTCAGCGACCAGGTTTTGAGATGTGTCGTAAAGGATAAAAGCCAGGAGGAGAACTGGAGGGAGGGTTTTGTCGAAATGACTGCACGGATGGTCACAAGTGAGGGAGGGGTGAAAATCGATGCGACTTAAAACCAGACTGGGAGGGCTGCAGCTACCTCGGAGAGCGGTGCATTGGGTCACAGAGATGGACAGCAATATCCTGTTTGCCTCAGTCCTCCTCCCGGCTGCAAGCTGTGATCCAGTGGCAGCCAGCAGCAGGCTGCGGAAGGTTCTGGATATGCTGACTGTCCACACCCTGCCAGAGAGCCGCAGAGTGATCATGAGTCAAGACTCCCGGGCCCATTTGCCCCTTGTTCTGGAAGCTTCTTTGCTGGCTTCACTGAAGCTCTTTAACATTGCACGTGATTAATGTGAGAGTACACAAGCCAATGAACCCCTTGTGACTGCACAGCACTTCCATTTAATAAATATAAGTAGCCAGCCGTATTTGACATTAATTTATAGGGCTGTGTCATTTTCCCTGTTCCTCCTCTCTCTCTCTGTGTTCCATGTACTTTAGGCCATCCAGTTAACTATCCTGTCCAACTGAAGGCATTGCCTCACACTGCATACACTAGCTCAGCTCCCGCGTGAGTCCTCAGTGCAGCACTCTGATTCATCCTGACCCTTCTCTCAGATGGCTTCTACAGCAGAGATCACTTCTTAATAATCAGGACGGGCAAACGTGGCTGCTTTCTTCCTTCTGCCCAGCTCTAGCTCAGAACAAGGCCGCTGAGGCCAAATGGGTCTTTCCAGCAGAAACAGTCACCTGAGTGTAGTTTGAGAATTGAACACGATGTGCGTCCTGGTCACTAATCCTTCAAGGCAATGCCAAAATCTTTTCTCCAGGGTTGGGGAGTCCAAAGCCAGAGAGAATAGGTTGAGGGTGAAAGGGGAAAGATTTAAAAGACACCTAAGGAGCAACTTTTTCACACAGAAGGTGGTGCGTGTGTGGAATGAGCTGCCAGAGGAAGTGGTGGAGGCTGGTACAGTTACAACTTTTAAAAGGCATCTGGATGGGTATGTGAATAGGAAGAGTTTAGAGGGGTATGGGCCAAATGCTGGCAAATGGGACTAAATTAGGTTGGAGTGTCTGGTTGGTGCAGAGGAGTTGGGCTGAAGGGCCTGTTTCCGTGCTGTATGGCTCTATAACTTTGTATAATTGTTAAAGGAAGAAATGAACTTTTGCCAGTGTGAAACTCTGTATTTTCTTTTGCTGACAATCAGTACACCGTGTCATATTGTGAAGAGATTGAGGGTGATTTGTGACACCTTCAAGTAATGCTTAGGAATTGGCTTCCAGCCTCCAAATCCAGGACTCCGAGCTGAACTAACATCCATATCTACAGTAATTAATCTATAGCAAACTTGTTATTTCAACATTGTAGGTCTTCTTTCAATTCCTTCCTGTTATTCATCTGAGATAAGCTAATGACTGATATAAGAAAAGAGTAAAACAAAATTAACACCAAAATTAACAGCCAACTGTAGACTTAAGAAGTCTCCCATTCTGTGTGCAACAGTGGAATATATTGTCAAGACTACATTTCTAATCAATCTGTTCAGAGATGTTATTACACGCCTCTAGAGTGGGTGCGACTTAATTTCAAGCCTCCTGATTCAGAGACACTATCACAGCTTGATAAGACCCTCACTTTGAGGTTTTTTTCCTCATCACCAAATCACCTTTTATTTTTGATCTATTAACCCCCACCTGTAAATCACCAATGTTCCCCAATTGGTTAATTTATATTTAAAACCTATATAGGGTAATGAAGACCATAGATGTTGACATTTTGTGTTAAAGCGATCAAACAATTATCTATTTCCTGTGTTTTCCGAAAGAGTGGGGCTTGGGGAGTCCAGGCTGATCAACATCATGACTCAAAGTTTGTAAGAAGATTTGTAGCTCGGGCGCTCGTTGTTGTGGTTCTGTTCGCCGAGCTGGGAATTTGTGTTGCAGACGTTTCGTCCCCTGTCTAGGTGACATCCTCAGTGCTTGGGAGCCTCCTGTGAAGCACTTCTGTGATGTTTTCTACGGCACTTGTAGTGGTTTCAATCTGCCGCTTCCAGTTGTCAGTTCCAGCTGTCCGTTGCAGTGGCCGGTATATTGGGTCCAGGTCGATGTGCTTATTGATTGAATCTGTGGATGAGTGCCATGCCTCTAGTAGCCACACACGCAGATGACAAGCAACATGAATTCGACTGGGACAACACTACTATTATAGGACAAGCCAAACAGAGAACAGCCAGGGAATTCCTAGAGGCATGGCACTCATCCACAGATTCAATCAAAAAACACATCGACCTGGACCCAATATACTGACCACTGCAGCGGACAGCTGGAACTGACAACCGGAAGCGGCAGATTCAGACCACTATAAATGCCAGAGGAGAGATCACAGAAGCGCTTCACAGGAGGCTCCCAAGGATGTCACCTAGACAGGGGATGAAATGTCTGCAACCCAAATTCCCAGCTCGGCGAACAGAACCACAATGACATCATGACTACTTTGTTTCAGGAAGTGATAAATGAAATGTACTGAGTTTAATTCTATGATGTGGTATACTTTAACTTCCAGTAGGCCGCAGCAAAAGTTCCATGTGAAAAGCTTTTAGTTAAATTCTGAGCTAGTAGGGATTCGCTGAGAGTGAGAAAGATTGAGAAATTGGCTGAGTGATGGTGGTGCTGAGGTACAGAGAAGTGCTGAGTGTTTGTGTGAAGTGAGGAGGTGAGATGGTGGCCAGTGCTTAATCTTCAAACTGAGTCTAAATTACATAAGTGGGCTGAATTGAGCAATTCAGAGTACATCACCGACAATTGTAGATGATGCCAAACTCAGAGCAGCAGTGGGTTCAGAGGTGGCACCACAGAAATGACAGTGATTTATGTAAAAATATGTAGTCAGTCAGAACAGTAGAATTTGAAGGTGGAATGCAGTCAAGTGTAAAATACTGCATGCATGGAAAAAAATAAACAATGTGCATAATCGAGGATTTGAGTGATCCCTCTGGACTTGGCACTCAGCGCACCAATCATTACAGAGCAACAATCAGCAAAGCCAAATGATTGTTGAGTCACATTGTTAATACGGAATAGAGCGATTCTAAGGAAGTGAACAGTACGTTTGATCAAACTGCGGCTTGAATATTGTGTTTATTTTGAGGTACCATACAGAAGGTAGTCACTTGTGAACTGCAGACTGTGTAGTGAAGGTGGGGCTGATCCCCAGTGTCAAAAGATTTGAATTTATGAGGGAAGACTGGGGAAACATGGGCTTTTCCATCTAGGCTGGGAAAGCTGGTCTCTAAAGTCATGTAATGCATTTAAACAAATTGAAAAGATAAATGTGGATTTTTCTTTTTAAAATTGAATTGCGATAGGGATCAGAAGATATTCGATAACGTGAAGAGCGAATTTGAGACCAAAGTCAAGAAACCTTTCTCCTTGTGAAAGCAGGGGGTTTTGACTCTGTGCCCGAAAAACAGGAGAGATTGCCAGTTTTGCAGTTCTTTCCTGTTCTGCACTGGTGTCCAACAACAAGTTTTCTCCCAAAAGGTTGTCAATGTGTGGAATAGACACTGGACAACACTGGAAGCAAAATCTCATTCGAGAAACTTTTGGATATATCAATGGGGCAAGTTCGCAGGTGGTTGGGTTCAGGTGGGCTGAATGGCCTTCCTTGTCCATAATTATCTGGTGATGCATGCGTGTGGCTGGAGTGCCTAGACCCTGTGGCCTTCCTGCCCAATGGCCTATTCAGCAATGATGCCAGTCAGTATGGTACTGATATAGACCAGGACGGTTCCCAGCTCCCACATTGGTCTCTGCTGAGCCAGATGTTGGTAGATGGACACCACTGGACTGGAGAGGTTGCAAATCCAAGCTCCCAGTGCCGATCAGTATCCAATATCGCCGCAAGACCCTCCCTTCGGGTTGTGGCTGTTAATGCTATACATTGGCCGTGATGTGACATGACATGACTGGATCAGGGAATATTTCCCAGCACGTAAACAGGCCATTTGGTCTATCAAGTTAGTGCAAGCAGTTTTTTTTCACAACCATTCTCCTTTTCATTCCAAAGATTCATCAGTTGTATTCCCTTTTTTTAAAAAAGAAATAAATAGTGGTTTGGAAAAGGATTCTAAGGATTCCAAGCGCCATCTTCCTAATCTCCACATTCAAAGCTTTTTTGCTGATGTCACGTAATTATCTTCCATAACCATCTCATCTACCAGTAGAAGCTGTCTCAGTTAAACCTATAAAACTCCTTGTATAATCCTGGGTTGGGCGGCTGTTCAGTTGGTTAGATGGCTTGTGTGTAGTTCAGAAAAGTGGTCACAACGCTGTTCCCGTTCTGAATGAGGCGTGCCCTTTCCCTGTGGAGTGTGGATGATTACTGACAAAACCCCCTGCCAAAGAAACCCCCCTCTGGATGAAATGTCAGTAAACAATGAGGCAAGACCCTGCCTTTGAATAGGGCATAATTGGAATCAGATCGTGAAGTTCTGGAGGTTCCCTTTGGGAATCTGATGGTTGACATTAATGGAGCTGCAGAGGGAAAAATAAGCAGCAAAACATTGTCACCCAGACTGCTGTCAACCTGAGTGACAGCTGTGAAATGAGCATCTTCAAATCTTCCCATTGTTCTTCAACTCAGTGACCAGAAAGCCTTGACTGAAATCAATGTTACCACACTCACTGAGGTGATTAATGGAAGCCATTCATTACTCAAACCAATCCACAGAATGTGAGCATAGACTGACTGCAGATAATATAGAGGATAACATCAGGCAGTAAGCAAGCTGTGGTTCTGTCGTTTCTTTATTAATATGCAGCTCTGAGCAGAGGGCACCAGCAGAAGGATAAAGCTAAGGAGAGATGACATAACATCCCTGTCTGTTGCACCACATTATTCAGCCATACCTTTCTTTGCCTGCCTCCTGTTCCTATTGATATGAATTATACCAGACAAAGGGACTGAGTCCCTTCTCTGTCACTCCTAAGTAACATGTCTCCAAGATTATCATCCTATTTGGGAATATAATCAGCTTCATTACCCTCTCTTCACCTATGGCTTCAAGTTCATTTCTATTTGTTGTCTGGAACAACAACAGTTTTTAAAAAGTCCCTGATTATTTTCTTTCTTCAAAGTTCACAGTCCAATTCTGTGTTCAAGCCATTCTGCTGAGGGTATCGCAGAACCCTACAGTGCGGAAACAGCCCATTTGGCTCATCCAGTCCAACTGAGCCTTTGAACAGCGTCCCACCCTCCCCTATCCCTTAACTGTGCATTTCCCATTGCCAATCCACCTAGCCTGCGATATCCCTGGGCGCAGTGGGGCAATTTAGCATGACCAATTCACCTAACCTGCACATCTTTGGATTGTGGGAGGAAACCAGAGCAGCCGGGGGAAACCCACACAGACACTGGGAGAATGTGTAAACTCCACTTAGACATTCGCCTGAGGCAGGAATCAAATCCGGGTCCCTGGCGCTGTGAGGCAGCAGTGCTAACCACTGAGCCTTTTATGCTTTTAATCTAGATTAACTCTGGTGAATGGTGAGACTTTATAAACTCTTCTCACTCAGCTGATCGTGGGGTGGAATAGTCAACACCCAGGGTTTAATCTCCTTTCTCATTTCCTCACAACCTCTCCTATCTACTCTAGTACACCATACGCTGGCCAGAGAAAGGCTCCCTTTGCACATTGTCCCCTCCTGAGGGACATTATTTAGATTTTCTAACGTGGGGAGAGCCATTATATTGTAGGTTGTAGACCTCTCTCTTCACCATGTGCCCAGTTTTCAGCAGGAGCTAATGGACAACAGCCAGCAGCACCAGCTGAATTATTTCCCCTCCTTGCCTATGATTTCAGTATTGCCAGCACAGCTCAACATAGGCTTGAGAAACCTCACTTTGTTCCCATTCAAGAGCCGCTTGGTTTAGTTCTTCTGAAGAACACTTGAGGCCAAGGGCACTGTGAGAAACTGAAAAGCAGCCCTTGTAACCTGCTCCCAATCTGAAGGACGTGTGGAGTAAATGATTACTCTGGAACTATTCAAAACACAGCAGCATTTACCTTCAACTTCTGACTGTGTGGTATCCATAGCAACTGGCAGGAGGATTGCATTGTCTCAATAATGGAGCAAGGCTGTGTATTCCGCATGAGCTATTATAACCACTCCAAGCCCATATGTAAAAGGGACTGCTGCACTGTATCAGTGATAGGTATGTGCAAATCTATAAAAACAAGCAGAGAACAGAGTTGTGTTGGTGTTGGTAGACCTCCTGTTAGCTGACCTTAACTGCATCCTTACTTCAGTGTGATGGGTGTACACCAGCAGTTCTTGCAATCCTGATGGAAAGGCATGCATTTATATAGCACCTTTCATGTCATCAAGGATGTCACAAAGCACTTTCTAGCTAGCATGATATCTTTTGAACAACCGTATAATGTTGTGATGTAGAGAACTCAGTGTCCGAATGGTACAATTCCACAACCAGGGAATGTGATACTGACAGAGCAGTAAAACCAGGACTCTGGGAAGAACCTGTCAGCTCTTTATGGAATAGTACCATGGAATGTTCTTCCACTGCACCTCCGACAGTGCAGTGCTCCCTCAGCATGGCATTAATGCATCAGCCTAATGTAAGTTCTCAGGTCATTGGAGTGGAATTCGATATTCTGACTCGGAGGGAGCAGTGCTGTCAGATCATAGATTTATTTTATTAGCAATAGCACCTACATTGACGTAGCATTCAGTAGCTTCATGAAAAATGGGATATGCGTCAATCCATGGCCATTGGGAGGAATTAATATGAGCTTGGACACAGCCCTGATGTATCTGTTTGCCAACAGCTTGCGCTCTTAAATCAAACCTTGCTCACATTCCCAACTGAGACCAGATTGCAGTACTGTATTTACATTCCCATCCAATTTGATCATTCTGTCTCTGCCATGCTGCGAATCACTGCACTTGCTTCTCGGTCACTCACGGTTGTACCCGTTCGGTCCAGCTGCAGTAATGCAGCTGTTGGAATCATCCCAGGACACGGTTAGGTGAACAGTTTTACTGAAGGAATGCCATTTGGGACAGGTATCTCCATTTGAGAGTAGACACTAAACACCCCAGCTTGGGGTGGGCCTTTAATATCCAGGACCTCTTCATTAAATGACTCTGCCTACTCAATGGGTGACGTACGTTAAAATTCCCTTTTTTGAATTTATTGTATAAGAAGACAAGAAGGGCTGTCTGGAAGTTTCTCCTTTCTCTGTTGCTTACTGTCTGGTAGCAGTACACTGTAATGTTTATTGCCCATTTCGATTTCTATCACCGGATACTTCCAGAAAGTTTCATCACTTGACCTGCCTCCAATGACCCCATGGAATCAAACAGCCACACTTTCCTCCTCAATCATATAATCACTGAGAGCATTTGATTTTATTCTTAGCTATGCCTAGGGCATTCATTGCTAACTCCTAGACACTTCGAGTCCAATGTTCCCTTTAATGTTTTTTTTGTTTCAAATTATTTGGATGATATGGTGTCAGGTCGCCACCCCCTTTCTAAGTGTTTTACTACAACCCCACACACAGCAGGTTGAAGGGGCTGACTTGTGAGGGGACTGTTAGGCTGCGCAATTTCAGCCCATGAGGAATATCTCCCAGGATAATCCTGGAGGGTTGGTAACTCTGTGTCTGTTACTCCATGTTCCATTTGTCTGGTTACTTTTGCACATAGCATCTCATGAGGTTTTATTACACCGAAGACATTTTCTAATTCCTGTGCTTTCTTCAGAGGCAGTCCCTGCCCTCTTTCCTTCAATTAATGCTGTCCATGTGGCAGTGGTGCTTCAGTAATAGTGTTAGGGTTTGTGACATTAAGGGAAGTAGAACAGAGGAGAGAAAATTTTCAAATATAATGAAGGCGATGGACTGTTGCAACAGTCTGAGAATCAAATTCATCGTTCAGAGTGATTTCCTTCTCCACACTGGGAAAAGAAAGCGGAATCTGCAGACTTCCTTTGTCTCCTCGGCATATTTGAGGAAGACTTGCCTTTATTGGGCAGTGGGCCCTGGGTATAGGAGTTGTGACATCATGTTGCAGCTGTACAGGACATTGGTTACTTTTGGAATACTGCCTTCAGTCTGGTTTCCCTGTTAGCGGAAAGATGTTGTGAAACTTGAAAGGGTTCAGAAAAGATTTACAAGGATGTTGCCAGGGTTGGAGGGTTTGAGCTATAGGGAGAGGCTGAATAGGCTGGGGCTGTTTTCCCTGGAGTGTCGGAGGCTGAGGGGTGACCTTAAAGAGGTTTATAAAATCATGGGGGATATGGACAGGGTGAATGGTCAAGGTCTTTTCCCTAGGGTAGGGGAGTCCAGAACTAGAGGGCATAGGTTAAGATGAGAGGGGAAAAATTTAAAAGGGACCTAAGGGGCAACTTTTTCACACAGAGAGTGGTGTGTGTATGGAGTGAGCTGCCAGAGGGAATGTTTGGAGCTGACACAATTACAACATTTAAAAGGCATCTGGATGGGTATATGAATAGGAAGAATTTCAAGGGGCGCGGGCCAAGTGCTGGCAAATGGGACTAGATTAATCTCTAGGATACCTGGTCGGCAAGGACAAGTTGGACCGATGGGTCTGTTTCTGTGCTGTGCACCTCTATGACTGCAAACTCCATTTGCCACTTCTCGGCCTGTTGGCCCATCTGATCGAGGTCCCTTTGTACTCTGAGATAACATTCTTCGCTGCCCGTGACACCACCAAATGTGGTGGGTCTCGGATGAGAGTTTGAGAAAAGACTGTGACTGTAAGAGTTGTCGCTTTGTGGCTTTATCAAAAGGAACTGCTTCAGGAATGTCCAGGCTGAGGGAGCCATTTCGGTACGTTTCATTGGAAACATTTACACAGATCCCCTTGTCAACTGACCAGGGGCTGGGGGCAGCAGCTACTGTGGCTGTCAAAGCAGCACCCCAAATTCTCATCTCTCAGCTTTATGGCCTCATACAGAGTGAGCTAGCGCGATGACCTTGGTGCAGATTCAGATTGTGTTTTGAAAGAGACAATGTCCTATACGTTTGCATCATGAAATAATGCTTGAATAATAAATGATCGATCACATGTTTTAGCAGGTTGGTCCCGCCCCCAGGCTCTCTGAGCTCCTCCTCCCGTGACTGTTTTTTAAACAGAGCCCAGACATTAAATGAGGCATTTACAGGATTGGGAACCATCGAGAGGGCAAAGCTCTTGTTTCATGGTTCGAGCCTATGGTTTACCATGTAATGATTTTACTTCAATGTCATTGGAGAAATGTGACCTGCATAGTTCAAATCCCTAACACAACTAACATGAAATGAAATGAACTGGTAGCCTGATTATCTTGTCTGATTAATTCTTTATCCACTTTCTAATTTGGTTTGATCAATGGAGTATATAATTACCAGGCCACTCTCCAACCACTGTACACTCCATTTAATGATTCAACCACAGCTGTATTTGTGCTCTGTTACGGAGACCTACTATCTGTAATTGGATCTGGTAGAAAGGATGTATAATTAGCTGAGTCCCCCCCACCCCCCACCAACGACTCTACAGCCCATTAGTGTCAGGGTACAGACATTGTTTCTGTCAGTTTGACAGAAAACCCTGTATGTTTGAATGTTTCTGCTGCTTCATGGAGTTCCAATCATCATTCCTATTGATTCGAGTCCAGTAAATGAGTCTGGGCTGGGTTTGTCCAATTTATTTGGGTTTTAGATGGCCCACTTATGGACTGCTCAGGGATTGGTGCTGTTTAATTTTAAAGCAACTTCAAGCACTCATTTTATAGCCCTGCGCTGTTACTGCTCGTGTCCGCAAGCCAGCACACACTGCAGGCTCTGATAGTAAGCATCGTTGAGATCTTTGTAGTGGGTATCACTGCAGAGGAGAAAGTGAGGACTGCAGATGCTGGAGATCAGAGCTGAAAAATGTGTTGCTGGAAAAGCGCAGCAGGTCAGGCAGCATCCAAAGAGCAGGAGAATTGACGTTTCAGGCATGAGCCCTTCTTCAGGAAGGGCTGAAGGGATTCCTGAAGAAGGGCTCATGCCCGAAACGTCGATTCTCCTGCTCTGTGGATGCTGCCTGACCTGCTGCGCTTTTCCAGCAACACATTTTCATCCCTGCAGAGGCCAGAGCAATTCAGCAATGGTTGTGTATTTTCTGTGTATCCGTAACAACAGTGTCTTCAACGTAGGAGCAGCACACATGGGTCACAAAGAAAAACAGCATTTATGTAGCACCTGCTGCAGCCACCAAATATCTGGCGGAGTGGACTCGATGGGCCGAATGGCCTTACTTCCACTCCTATGTCTTATGGTCTTAATGGCCAGCTGAAGCACAATCACTGTTCCGCTAAGCCAACCCAATGCGCGCACACAGGCGCGGAGGTATATGCGTGCCAAGTTAGAGAAATCGATCCTCGAAGGGATAGTCAAAAAGCTGGTAGAAAAGGTGAAGGTTTGCGGATCAGCGGGTGGAGAGATGATTGGACAGGCTGATTGGTGCAGGTTAGGTGTGACCTGGTGTTTACTGTGGACGGAGGATAGGGGGCTGGCCAAGGGAACAGCAGGGGGATAGTGGAGCCTGCAGGTGGAAGCCTGGCCTGAGCTGGGCACATGCCTCCTCGAACTCCTGTGACTCCCTCCCCGGTAGCACTGCAGGAACACCTTTTACCAGACGGCAGACTGCAGAGGTCCAAGAGGGTCACTTAATGCCGTGTTCTTGAGGCTAATAAATGAGAGGAGCAAGCCTGTTCCTCAGAATTGTTTCTGTTTTCAATGTCGCTGGGGCAGGTAGACGAAGGTAAGGGCCAGGGCTGCGTGGAGGTGCAGGAATCCAAATGCCTGATTCTGTCTTGAAGTGGGACTGGGATGGAGAGAGAACTGGCACAAGAGGGTGTGGAGCTTTAAGCCAGGGGACAAAGATGATTTTAACCTTCTTGATGCTCAGCTGGTGGGAGCTGTGGCCTGTTGGAGAGTGGATGTGTAAAAGGCAGCGAGGGAACACCAGGGTGTGCATATGGAAGCTGATCACATCTACACACTGTGTACTCCTTTGGGACAATAGGGGGATGTAGCTGAGGAGGAGGACGAGGATAAAATGCAGATTCCTGGCTTGGTCAGGAAAGTGGTCTCTGGGAACGCTACAGAGGGAGCCGCAGCCATTGCTGGATGTCCTCTGGCTATGAGTGGAACAAAATGAGGCTGGTCCCCAAGAGTTGGTAAACCGAGGGAGAGACATTTAGAGGAGGCTAGTGGATGGTCATCGATGCCAAATGATGGCGAGACGTTGAACAGAAAGCGAAAGTTTTTTCTCCCCCCAATATGGTGGCAATCACAACTTTGTAGTGCTGGGTGGATACTGAACTGTGGAGGGCTTTGCAAAATGGGGAGGGGGGAGAATGCTGAGTATTTTGGGGTAACAGGATTGTAATCGGAAAATGCAATCTACTCAAAGATTGCAACAGATTGACAATTGAGTTCAGTTCCACAACGTAGGTTGCATTATTCAAATCACCACCCAGTCCCAAACCTGCAGTTGTACTCAAATCGGATTACAGAGGGAGCTAAACCAAGCTACCCAGGGCGATTTGTACAAATCCTGATTTTTGGTAAATGAGATCTGCCTAATCATCTTTCACGAATGATTTAATCTGTAAGACCAGTTACTGAATAGGAACATCTGTGTCCAATAATTAGCAGCCCTAATATTGTGCAAGCTCAGGGGCCTTTGTGACACAGTGGTAATATCCCAGCCTCTGTGCCAGGAGGCCCAGGTTCAAGCCCAACCAACTCCAGATGTGTGTCAACTGGTTGGTCACATCTATCCCTGAAAGCAACACTGTCTATGCATATGCTCCGCGCAAGTGAAGACAGAGACATTACTCAGGTTGATGGTTCTTGTGCAGTGATAGTGTCCCTACCTCTGGGCAATGAGGCCTGGTTTTGAGTCCCACCTACTCCAGAGGTATGTCAGAATGTCAGTAAACAGATTTCTTAGTAAATATCTTCTGTTACAGAAGCTGTTACTGTACATGACATAGACTTTAAGTTACCGTGAATTATTTTAAATTGTCTATTCCAAAACAAGAAACAGAGGGTATTGAAGACAAAAGCCACACAGATTGGGACCGCAGCCTGATTCCCCATTTATGCTTTAACCGGCTACACAATTCCAAGTCTGTCTTCTTCAGCTTCACATGATATACCTCTTTTTCAACTTTTAGATCTGCTCTGTCCTTTTCCACTAATAGGATTATGGTCGCTGGCCCCAGAGTGTTCCCCCACTGACACCTCAGTCACCTGGTTAGGCCACTTTTGGAATATTGCGTGCAGTTCTATTTTCCTTCCTATCGGAAGGATGCTGTGAAACTTGAAAGGGTTCAGAAAAGATTTACAAGGATGTTGCCAGAGTTAGGAGATTTGAGCTATAGGGAGAGGCTGAATAGAGTCATAGAGATGTACAACACGGATACAAACCCTTCGGTCCAACTTGTCCATGCCGACCAGATATCCCAACCCAATCTAGTCCCACTTGCCAGCACCCAGCCCTTATCGCTCCAAACCCTTCCATCGACATGGTTCCCCATGGTGGTTAGATCTCGTGGAATACAGGGAGAACTAGCCATTTGGATACAGAACTGGCTCAAAGGTAGAAAACAGAGGGTGGTGGTGGAGGGTTGTTTTTCAGACTGGAGGCCTGTGACCAGTGAAGTGCCACAAGGATCGGTGCTGGGTCTGCTACATTTTGTCATTTACATAAATGATTTGGATGTGAGAATAATTAATATAGTTAGTAATTTGCAGATGACACCAAAATTGAAGGTGTAATGGACAGCGAAGAAGATTATCTCAGATTACAACAAGATCTTGATCAAATGGGCCAGTGGGATGAGGAGTGGCAGATTGAGTTTAATTTAGATAAATGTGTGGTGCTGCATTTTGGAAAAGCAAATCTTAGCAGGACTTATACACTTAATGGTAAGGTCCTAGGGAGTGTTGCTGAACAAAGAGACCTTGGAGAGTAAGTTCATAGCTTCTTGAAAGTGGAGTCACAGGTAGATAGGATAGTGAGGAAGGTGTTTGGTATGCTTTCCTTTATTGGTGAGAGTATTGAGGACAGGAGTTGGGAGGTCATGTTGCGGCTGTCTAGGATATTGGTTAGGCTACTTTTGGAATATTGCATGCAATTCTGGTCTCCTTCCTATCGTAAGGATGTTGTGAAACTTGAAAGGATTCAGAAAAGATTTACAAGGATGTTGCCAGGGTTGGAGGATGAACAGGGAGAGGCTGAACAGGCTGGGGCTGTTTTCCCTGGAGTGTCGGAGGCTGAGGGGTGACCTTATAGAGGTTTACAAAATTATGAGGAGCATGGATAGGATAAATAGGCAAAGTCTTTTCCCTGGGGTGGGGGAGTCCAGAACTAGAGGCCATAGGATTAGGGTGAGAGGGGAAAGATATAAAAGGGACCAAAGGGGCAACTTTTTCACGCAGAGGGTGGTGCATGTTTGGAATGAGCCAGAGGAAGTGGTGGAGGCTGGTACAATTGCAACATTTAAAAGGCATCTTTTTATTAGGTATCTGAATAGGAAGGATTTGGAGGGATATGGGCCAAGTGCTGGCAAGTGGGATTTGATTAGGTTGGGATAGCTGGTCATCATGGACGAGTTGGACCAAAGGGTCTGTTTCCGTGCTATACATCTCTATGACTCTGTGACCCTCCATAGGCAACAGTTAATGCCTGTGTCATATCCAGCCTCCCTGTTTTTGGAGCCTCGTTGGCTCCCAATTGCCTGACACCTTCAATTTAAAATTCCACCCTTGAATTGAAATTGGTGATGGCATGATCCTTCCCTAACTCTGCTAACTCCCATCAGGTCTGGGTAAGGAGCTGATCATAAACCATCAGAGCAGAAGTGGTCTTTCCACCAATCTCCTCTGCTCTGCCTTTCGACATGATCCTGACTGACCTGATAACCCTTGACTCCACCTTCCTACCTTTTCCCATAACCCTTGATTCCCTTCCTGATTAAAAATCTGTCTTTTCTCAGCCTTGAATGTACTTCGTGACCTAGCCTCAACAGCAGTAGAGAATTCCACAGGTTCATCATCCTCTGAGGGAAGAAATTCATCCTCATCTCTGTATCAAAACGTGTGTCCCCTTACTCTGCAATTATACCCTTGGCCTAGACTTCCCTGTACACCCCATCAACACGCTCGCTCACTCACACGTTCTCACTCACACAAGCACAGCACCAACCCTGTCCAACCCCTCATATGTTTCAATGAAGCTACCCCTTGTTCTTCTGAATCAATCCCAGTTCAATCTCCTGGACCTCCTCATAAGAAAATCCCACTCTCTCTGGGATTAACCTCAGTGATCCTTCTCTGTTATCAATGCCAGGATTTGTTTCCTTGCAGGCTTGTAAACTGAGTCTGCCAAGTGATTTTTGTTACTGTATCACGTGACCAATAGGCAGGCTGTGTCATCTTCTCTCACACTGATACTAATGTTGTTCATCTGTTTTAATGCCTCCTTTAATTTCTGACAGGATGTTTTATATAAATGGAAGATTTCACAAAAACTGCTCAAGGCACAGCTGCTGGTGTCCTTTTTCTTTAAAATGCTGATCTATTTTCTCTGTCCTGCACATATCCCCACACCCCATCCCCCACCCCACCCCACCCACCAACACGCTCGCTCACTCACACGTTCTCACTCACATAAGCACGTATTCCAGGATCATCCCCTCAGCTCTGTCCTCTCTCTCTCACTCACTCGCTCACTCACTCTCTCACTCACTCTCACTCACTCTCACACACTCTCACACACTCTTACACTCACTCTCACTCTCTCTCTCACTCTCTCTCACTCACTCTCTCGCGCTCACTCTCTTCTCACTCTCTTCTCACTCTCTCGCGTTCTCTCATGTTCTCTCGCGTTCTCTCACGCTCTCTCGCGCTCTCTCTCTCTCTCTCTCTCTCTCTCTCACTCTCTCTCTTTCTCACTCTCTCTCTCAACCTCTTCCAGTCTCTCAGTTTCCAATCAACACTGGTGCAGTTAGTCTTTCTCTGAACCTTTCTCGCTTGTACCCCTCAGCCAGTGTGAAGTGAAAGAATCAGGGTTAGAATATTGTAGCCTATCTCTGACCCTTGTCTGCTTGGAGCATGGAACCACAGCATTCGATCTTTCAACAGGGCGAAAGGTGATGGTCTTATGGTGCAGGACATCACAAGGGCGCTTAGAGACAGTGCAATAAATCAGCACGTCAGGGTTACATCTTAAACCTAAGCTTTGAGAGGCCAGCGATTGTGGAAAAGGGACTGAACTGTGTTTCCAAAAAAAGCACAGGTTGTAGTAGGAAATATGCACCATGAGAATTCAGGGAATATGTGGATCAGTCTGTTACGTATATTTGCAGCTTAGGAGTGACAAAAGAGGAAAGTTTCAGAGAATCGCCAATTCTACTGATACTGATGAGAGAAACCAGAAAGTGTCTGCCAGCATGGGAATGTCAAAGTGAGGGATGGCCTAGCAGGTGCCTGATTTCTTCCAGCATCTTGTTTAGGAACGTGAAGGGGAGGATCTAAAAGGCATGGCCCAGGCAAATGGGGTGAGGCACTTGAAGAGATACTGGAAGAATGCGGAGGGGTCTGACGGAGGTAACCCCCAAAACTGTGAAGCTCGTGGGCTCAAAAGTCACCTGAAGATGATTGAGACCATGGACCTGCTTGTGCTCTCAATCAAAGAAGAAAGACTGTTTCAGGTGGAAGAGCAAATTAGACTTCCTCGAGGCTGGAATCAGAAAATTGAGTTCATTTGGAGGGTAAGAGAAACTGGAAACATGAGGATGTCAATAGATGAAGAAATAAAGGTGTAGAAATAAAATGGAAGAGTTGTAAGTTTTTGGCTGGATTTGCGAAGGGCCTTGTGGAGGTTAAACTAGACCGTCCCCATGATTAGGAATGAAGATGCACCATTACCCTCTAACAACCTCCTGTTGCATGCTCATTGAGCAATCTCTCTGCATTGCTCTCTGGGATGAAGCCAATCTTGTGAGTGGCTAGCACCGTTTAAATTTTGCCAACACTGGGAGAGTGGCCATAATAGCAAAGTAAAAATCAACCAGCAATTAACTTATTAATAGTCTCTCTCATGATGCTGATAGGGAAGGTCCTTTGTGCTGAACAGATCTTCAATCAGACACAATTAACTGAAGCTGTTCGCTGAAATGTTGATCCCTGGGTGGCCAATCAGATTTGCTCACTGATGTTGTGATCTACCCTCTTTATATTCTTCTGCCAAACGTGTGGTCTCTGGGTGAGTTGCCCCCTCGATACCGCTGAGGAATGCGACCGGAACCTCGAAGATGGATGTTAACGAGTGTAATTGCTCTGGCAAAGAAACTGAGCTGTGAATGAAAGGTTCTTCTCACCCAGCCGAAAGATCCCGACTACGGTGGGGACTGGAGTGTATGATCTGCAGGAAGTTGAGGCGTGCTAATTGGATTTGTTACCAAAAGCGTGGGTCATTTTGGCTGAAGAATGAGGGGAAGAACAAATTACAGACAAAGCACTGAGGAGCCCCAGAGGTAAATGAGTTAGAGTGTGTACTACACAAGAGTGAGAAATTTAAAAGGATGGTGCAGAACTGCAGTGGGAGGCCATATGATCTTGTTTTGCTTGGAGGTGTCCTGTGCCAGGTTATGAGTGCCTTTGCAGATGTCCAAGGCAATAACACACGATCCACCATCGTGTCCAAAAGCCACACTGAAGATCTGTGTAACTCAGGCGGGGAGACCAGCATGGAAGCCGCCATGTTCAAAGGCACGTGGGCTAAAGCTGGAAGAGAGCAGTAAACTATCATCTGGGAGTTCACAGACTTGAAGTGCTGATGCAAAACCAAATATTAAAGAATAAAAGGGATCACCTTCCTTGGGGAGAGAAAGTACCTATTTTTTTCATGGAGGTGAACTACAGGAATTAGAGAACATGGACCATGTCGTTTCACCCACATTCCTTGAGGTTGGAGCAGCACACAGTAGCCTTATTGTTTACAGATGACATGTCAGGAAATGAACTGCAGTGCTAGTCTCTGTGGGTGGGCTGAGAGATTCTCTGGCCTGGAAGCAGCAGCGGTGGCTGCCATTACCTTTTTAGCCGCTGCCTGGATTGCCAATGGCAGAGGTTCACTCCGAGTCGAGTCCCAGCCATTTCATTTTCCTCATAGCATTGGCACTTTTAGAAGTGTGCTTCTGAAGGGGAAACTAAGGGGAATGTCAGTCTGGCAAACAAAAGGTCCAATTCACATGTTAATTTTGCTGATTAGGCATCACTTGGGATGTGTTTCATGCTGTTGCTTGTACCAAAAAGAACATGTTCTAATTTCCTCAATACTTCGTTGTGAGTAGCACAAAGGTGCCACACAAGGGGGAGAAAAATAATCTTCTACATCTGTCCTTGTATAAACATCAGTAAAACTGGTGCATTGGAGACGGCAATTGTCATGACAGCGAAGACCTATGCCAAACAATGAAGTAAATTTGTAGGAAGCTTTTGAAGGTTTTGTTATGATGTTTGTCGAAGGAGGCGGAGTTCTGTACTGGCCATTTTTGCTGACAGTGCAATGATGCTCAGTACCCTGTTTACTCCCTTGAAGACAGTAATGATGACCTGAGTGTCTGTGCCACACTGACAGGCTCATTGATGGCAAGTAGCCTCCCTTCAATCCCCTGCTGCTTGTACTTGAGGTGTGGTTTTCTAAATGCAGCATGAAATGTTTGCCTTGTCCAACTGCTCTTTGGGATTGATGTCTGTCAGGCGAATCAATTGAACAGAGCACTAACATGTCAGAAACTGAGGTTGAGCTGTGCCTGAAACCAACTCTCCTCTCAGTTTGTGTTCAGTCACAGGCAAATGGCTTTCTATTCTTTGGCTTGAGCTATAGGGGCAGTATTTGAAAAGTTGCCCTATAGGGGTGGGTTTCTAATCTCATTAGAGATCAAAACCTTACAACTTTGAACTTCAGCACAAGGCTGGGAAGAGACAAAGAGTCTAACCCTTTTAGGTTGATTAGCATTTCCTCACCATTGTTGAATTCCAGGATAAGGTGACCGTTTTTTTTCCCCCCTCCGTTTCCTCCAATGAAAATGGGAAACAAAATTGAGGGCCGAGTGATTACCAAACGGATGCAAATATAAGCTGCAGTCCAAATGGACGCAGTCAAACATGGCCGCATTTATGAACTCCTGTGTGCATTAGTCATGGCAGCAATGATGCTAACTGTTATAAACCCGTCTGGTTCTCAGGGAAAATCTAATCTTTGCGCACACTCTGGCCCATATTGACCCCAAACTTGCAGCAATGTAGATGGCTTTGAATTACCCCCTGAAATGGCCTCACTAGTCACTCAGTTGTGTTAAGTCATTTACAGAAAAGTGCAATAAGAGTGAATTCATCAATTCATTGAACCTCCACAGTGTGGAAGCAGGCCATTCGGCCCGGCCCTCCGGAGAGCATCTGATCCTCCGCAGAACATTCCAATCAAACTCACCCCCCACCATATCCCTAAAACACTGCATTTCCTATGGTCAACCCACCTAAGCTGCACATCTCTGAATATTATGAGGCAATTGAGCATAGCCAATCCACCGAACCTGCACATCTTTGGACTGTGGGAGGAAACCCACGCAGACATGGGACAGTGTGCAAGCTCCGCACAGTCACCCAAGAGTAGAATTGAACCTGGGTTCCTGCCTCTGTGAGGCAGCAGATCTAACCATGGAGCCACCGTTCACCAGCATCCCAGTAGGCTGAGACCTGACCAAAGGAAGTGCAGCAGAGTTGACCCCTGTCAAGTCCTTTTCACCCATCCCAGAATTGGGATAGTTGTCTCATGCAGGACAGCCTGATCGGATCTTTCTGATCCTGACTCATACCCTTACGATCAATGTCCCTGACCCATCTCTCCCTGTTTCTGGCTGTGTCCCGTCCCCACAATGGGACAGGCCTAGCAGGTGTGGTAATACCGTAGCCTGTGGTGATGAGGGATTGCTGTCTGCAGTCCCCAGCATTGTCCCCGAATGATCTCTCCAGTGCCTACAATCTGCCCTTTCCTTAACCGATGGCTCCTCGCTGAGGATTCTGGGAGAGGGCCATCAGTCTCCTGTCACGAAAAACAGCTTAGCATCGATTCCAAAGGGTGGTCTGCCAAACCTGAGCCCACAGCAGGTGGTTTGAGAACGAATAAGAGGGAAAGTCCTTCTTAGCCACATCCTCACCAAGTGGTAAGAGTGACGATCAGTGTTTGTAGAGGTGATGTTCCAGCTTCGCAATGAAGCCATCTTTCATGTCATAGAGTCATGCAGCACAGATCAGAGCCTTCTGCCCCACTCACCCATACCAACCAGATACCCCAAATTAATCTAGTCCCATTTGGCCTGCATCTCTCTCAGCCCTTCCTATTCATGTGCCCATCCAGATAAATGCTGCAATTGTACCAGCTTCCACCACCTCTGTGGCAATGTGATTCTGATCAACTGAACTGATCTGGCAGCTCAAAGCAGGATACCCAGTGAGCCACCGTGAGCTGTGTGCCACTGCCTTCTGTAATGGCCCGGGTACAGCTTATCTCTCACTCTAACATGGACATGAAGCTTGAGGATAACTCCTAGTTCAATAGAGAATGGAGAAAGACATGCCAGGAGCAGCACCCACAAAGAGGTTCCAACGTGCGCATGTGCTGAACAGCAGAAGCCGCATTCATTGGATGGTGCCAGGCAATCTCACAACCAACATACAAGATCAAAGCACTGCAATCCTCCGTCCATGAGGCCCAAATGCAGGCCGTGGGAAGTGGTGAGGAAGGAAGAGTTCTTCCTTGGAGTGTCACGAGCCCACCGATGTTTGGCATCTTAACCACGGAACCTTCCCTCCATCATCTGGTCAGACGTGAGGCTGTTTGCTCATAATGCCATCGTGTTTCACTTCAGTTGTAACTTCTCAGAGAATGAGCTAGGCTGAGTGTTGGTGACCCTGACCCCATTAAGGCTTCGATTAATCACTGACGTGCCACACGATTGCCTCATAGTGCTCATTTCCAATGAGAGAAGCTGAGCATCTCCACTGGATCTTTGACAGCATCTAGTGAGGGAGATGGGGTGGTAGTGGCAATATCACTGGGCCATTATTCAAAGGAGAAAGTAGGGGCTGCAGATGCTGGAGATAAGAGTCGAGAGGGCGGTGCTGGAAAAGCACAGAAGGTCAGGCATCATCTGAGGAGCAGGAGAATCAATTTTTCGGGCATAAGCCCTTCGTCAGGAATGCCCGAAACGTCAATTCTCCTGCTTCTTGGGTGTTGCCTGACTTGCTATGTTTTTCCAGCACCACCCTCTCGACAGTAATTCAGAGGCCCAGGCTAGTGCTCCGGAACACTGCTCTAATCTCACCAAGAGACCTCATGTCCTTTTTGGAAAGGACCACTGCCATCCTGACTTGGTTTGGCTCGATTGTGACCCCAGACCTAATCACTCCATCAATGTCAGCAAAGCCAAGGAGCTGATCATGGACTTGAGGAAGGAGAGTGGGGTGGGTGGGCACACCCTCGTCTGCTGCTGGGGTGGAGATGGGTCGAGAGCATCAAGTTCCTGGGAGTGAAGATCACCAACAATCTGTCCTGGTCCACCCACGTCGGTGCAATGGTCAAGAAAGTACAACAACACCTCTACTTCCTCAGGGGACTAAGGAAATTCAGCATGTCCACAAAGACTGTTACCGTTTTTTTTGTCGATGCACCATAGGAAGCCTCCTATCTGGGTGCTTCACAGTGTGGCTTGGCAACTGCTCTTCCTAAGACTGCAAGAAACTACAGAGAGTTGTAAACACAGCCCAGTCCACCCACAAACCACACAGTCCACTATACTTCCCACTGCCTCCTGAAAGCAACCAACATAATCAAAGTGACCTCCCACCCCAGTTCTCCTCTCTTCCACATTCTCTTCTGTCAGGGAGAAGATATAAAAGTGTGTGTACCTGTATGAACAGATTCAAGGAGAAAGTGAGGACTGCAGATGCTGGAGATCAGAGCTGAAAATGTGTTGCTGGAAAAGCGCAGCAGGTCAGGCAGCATCCAAGGAGCAGGAGATTCGACGTTTCAGGCATAAGCCCTTCTTCAGCTCTGAACAGATTCAAGAACAGCTTCTTACCAGCTGTTATCAGGCTTTTGAACAGAGCTCTCAAATGTTAATGTCGATCTCTCTCTCTCTCTCCACCTTCTCTGTGGCTGTAACACTGTATTCTGCTCTCTGTTCTGCTACCATGATGCACTTTGTATGGTATGATCTGCCTGTAGAGTATGCAAAACAACATTTTTCACTGTATCTCGGTACATGTGGCAACAATAAATCAATCAATCAAACAAGACCCACAGCAATGTGGTTGCTTATTAAGTGCTCTCAGAGCTGACAGACCTGTCCCCTCTGTTGTAGTAAATTAGGAATTGGCAACAAATACCTCCATCCCATGAGAAGCAATACCAGCCCCTGAATTACTCTGGCATTAACTCCCTCTGATCACCACCGAACTGCAAACTGTCTCTCTGAATTGTGAAAAGCTAATTTTTCAGAATTTAGTAACACTGCCATCTTTCGAGTTATTCACATGAGAGTTTGTTGCATTTGGGCGGCTGTAATGAATCCATTAACTCGCCCTGGTCTGACCACGATAACATGTGACGTTTAAACCATTGCTGCAGTACCAGCTGGAGACATTACCTAGCTCTTCATAAAATGATCCTCAAATCTGGTTCTTTCATACTGTCTAATTGAACATTAGTGGATTTCCTGTTCACTCCCAATGAATGACAGTTAGTACAGAATCACAAAGACTGTCAGGAATTTCAGTTGTTTATGATGATATCACAAGTAGTTTTTCATGATGACAGTTTACAACAACTCAGCCTGGAATTAAACAGAAATGAATTTGCAGGTAACGTGATAAACTGTTACTTACATTTGCACGTCCAAAAGGTAGCATTTGATATTAATGTGAACAGTGAACACAATCTGGTTGTTGACAGTTTTTAATCAAACAGTTTAGGTTTGTTATGACATTCTCCTCTGGGGCAGGTGTGACTTGAACCCGGGTCTCCTTTGGATCAGAGATAGGGACACTACCACCGCTGCACCACAAGAGCCCCTGGAGATAAATTGTAACTATTCATTCAAAGCAGATGTCAAGAGGTGATGGTGTGCACAGTAACGTGGAGCTTTAGTGATGTCCTGCCATTTTATTCGGGCCTTCGTACTGACTGCTTAGTCCCGTCACCCGGGTTAAATGAATAACCTGTGACTGCATTCTATGTGTGTTGTCAGTGACAGGTGTTGTCTCAAGGTGGTGGAAAGAAAGGGCAGAAGTTTGGCCAGAAGTTTAACCAAACCAGCCTCCGAAATGCTATGTCAACGAGAGCTGGTCAGAGGCTGGGTATTCTGCAATGAGTTAACCGACCTCCTGAATCCTAATAGCTTCTCCACCATCTGTAAGGCAGAAGCCTGCAGTATGATGGGACTCCTCATTTGACTGGCTGATTGCAAGCTCCGATAATCAAAGCTTGTCACCCTCTAAGGGTGATGGGCACCACTTTAAACATTCACTCCCTCCACAGCATGGGCACAGTGGAGTTAGTGGACTGCAGCAGCTGAAGGAATGTGGGTTCTTATCACCTTTTTTGGGCAGTTTGAGATGGGCAGCAGTTGCTGTCCAAGCTGGTGATGCTCCCATCTCATGAACAAGAATTTCAAAAAATCTCATCTCAGCTTAAATTTATCTTTGTTCAAATGGGTACAATTGAAAGGGGTATTAATGACAGCCGGTGTGGTGAATATTTTTGACATTGTAAATGTTTGGTCTAGTTCTGCCATCTTACAGTTTGTGGATTTGACACAGTCCCACATTTAATACTCAGGCACTCGAAGCCATTCACCAACGTGACTTGAAAAGATATCACATTCCTTCACTGTCACTGGTTCAAAATCCTGGAATTCCCTCCCTCAGGCTATTGTGGATCTACCTACAGCAGGTGGACTGCAGCAGTTCAAGATGGCAGCTCATAACCACCTTCTCAAGGGCAACTAGGGATGGGCAATAAATACTGGACTAGCCAGTGATGCCACTGTCTAACAGGTAAATAAAAATGATTCCTGGAAAATTCATTCCCATGCACAGCCCTGTCCAACCCTGGGTGCAATGTTCTTCAATGTTTGATGCAGCTTCTTATTCCTGCTGTTCCTCTTCCACCTGTATCCAGTAGCTCCCAAAATTGAGGACATTTTGATTTGGACTGCATTTTTGCCCTGAGCTAGAGTAGAAGTTGAGAAGCTGAAAATGTGTTGCTGGTCAAAGCACAGCAGGTTAGGCAGCATCTCAGGAATAGGGAATTCGACATTTCGAGCATAAGCCCTTCATCAGGAATGAGAGAGAGTAGCCAAGCAGGCTAAGATAAAAGGTAGGGAGGAGGGACTTGGGGGGAGGGGCGATGGAGGTGGGATAGGTGGAAGGAGGTCAAGGTGAGGGTGATAGGCCGGAGTGGGGTGGGGGCGGAGAGGTCAGGAAGGAGATTGCAGGTTAGGAGGGCGGTGCTGAGTTGAGGGAACCGACTGAGACAAGGTGGGGGGAGGGGAAATGAGGAAACTGGAGAAATCTGAGTTCATACCTTGTGGTTGGAGGGTTCCCAGGCGGAAGATGAGGCGCTCCTCCTCCAGCCGTCGTGTTGTTATGTCCTGCCGGTGGAGGAGTCCAAGGACCTGCATGTCCTCGGTGGAGTGGGAGGGAGAGTTAAAGTGTTGAGCCACGGGGTGGTTGGGTTGGTTGGTCCGGGCGGCCCAGAGGTGTTCTCTGAAGCGTTCCGCAAGTAAGCAGCCTGTCTCCCCAATATAGAGGAGGCCACATCGGGTGCAGTGGATGCAATAGATGATGTGTGTGGAGGTACAGGTGAACTTGTGGCAGATATGGAAGGATCCCTTGGGGCCTTGGAGGGAAGTGAGTGTGGAGGTGTGGGCGCAAGTTTTACATTTCCTGCGGTCGCAGGGGAAAGTGCCGGGGGTGGAGGTTGGGTTGGTGGGGGGTGTGGATCTGACGAGGGAGTCACGAAGGGAGTGGTCCTTGCGGATCGCTGATAGGGGAGGGGAGGGAAATATATCCTTGGTGGTGGGGTCCGTTTGGAGGTGGCGGAAATGACGGCGGATGATACGTTGTATGCGGAGGTTGGTGGGGTGGTAGGTGAGAACCAGTGGGGTTCTGTCTTGGTGGCGGTTGGAGGAGCGGGGCTCAAGGGCGGAGGAGCGGGAAGTGGAGGAGATGCGGTGGAGGGCATCGTCGATCACGTCTGGGGGGAATCTGCGGTCCTTGAAGAAGGAGGCCATCTGGGCTGTGCGGTGTTGGAACTGGTCCTCCTGGGAGCAGATGCGGCGGAGACGAAGGAATTGGGAATATGGGATGGAGTTTTTGCAGGGGCCAGGGTGGGAGGAGGTGTAGTCCAGGTAGCTGTGGGAGTCAGTCGGTTTATAGTAGATGTCTGTGTTGAGTCGGTCGCCCGAGATAGAGATGGAAAGGTCTAGGAAGGGGAGGGAGGAGTCTGAGACTAGAAGTTGAGAAGCTAAGTTTGATTTTTGGGATTTAAATTGATTGCTGGACATGATCGAGAAGCAAGTCAAACATTCAAAGTGATTTTAAATGAAGGTTAGTTTTCTCTGAAGACTACTGCTCCTTGCGATGTGGGAGGCATTAATTATTGAAGGCATTGGGGCTTATGAATATTCATTGTTGTCAAAGCAACCTATGACCACATCCCTGTCAGAGTTTAGACCTGGGAGATATCGTCACCTCCCCTTCGGCAGTCTAACCTGGTCAAAATCAATGACATCTTCGACCAAGAAACACGACAAGTTTAATTTGCAACCTCTGACTTTTAGCCTTCATTGGCACACGTGTCAAAGGTCAGATAACAGCACTTATCCACATGCATTCTCCAGTGTTTCCGTGGTTACCACTTGTCTGAACTAACATGGCAAACATGAGCCTTGATGACCTGCACGATCTGTTTATAATTAGTTGAGTAGAATTGAATTAGAAACCCTTTCATCCAGTTAGTTTGTATCTTGAAAGATTTATTTTGATGCGTCCACACAATAATGATTAGGCCGAGGCCTGTGCCTCTTATTTGCTTTGCGTTGTGAAGTGAAGTTTAAACACCTACTCTGTTTAACTTCAGGAATTTATACCAGTGGGTCATAAAAGATCAGTGGTTACCTTCCTGCACCCTCTTGCCACTCTAGTTAAAAATGAATGACATTTTAAAGTGTTACCTGAATTTTGTTTTGAGCTGGCCATGTTTTAGTGGCTGAAAAGGAAAGTAATAAAATATTTCAAAGGGATGTCAGAGCAAAGAACAAAGACAGAATCTTAAGTCTGAGAGGAAAAGGGAAGGAAGGAAGAAGGTTAAAATGGTTTCTGGTTAATATGGTCATTGCTCTATATTGAAATATTGTTCATTTGTGAATGACACAAAGACACCCTCCTCCCTCTCCGGCAGGGGTTCAGAAAGAGAATTATTCCATTTGGCTTTTGATTTCTTTTCCGACCTGCTTCCTACATGTTTTAGGGATGTAATTGGGCACTGGGAGGAAACTCCAAACAATCCATTGATGATGTGAACACAAGTATAAAGCAGTTCATCACTATTTCACCAAGTCTGACAATGGTGAGGTACAGCTGTCTTTTCCAGGCCTCCAGATTTACTCTCCTGTGCCCCTGCCTTTACCAACCAGCTCATTCAACCATGGAGAGCATCGCAGCTCAGCTCAAACCAGCAGGACCCCACAGGGTCCACCAGCTGAAAAATGGGACTGCCAACTGCTGTTGTAGTGAATAAAAGGAAATTCCTGCCCCTGGGAATCAGTCCGGTTGAGGTGCTTGCTCTCAGACTGGTGGCCACGGCAGAGGCCAGACCTGGCATTCTTCTCCTCTGTACCTTTGGGTTGCCCAATAACTGGGACCTAAAGGAGTCAGGTCTTAGAACAATACAGTGCAGAACAGGCCCTTCGGCCCTCAATGTTGCGCTGACCTGTGAATTATTCTCAGCCCCCTACACTATCCCAAAATCATCCATGTGCTAATCTAAGGATTGTTTAAATCTCCCTAATTGGACCTTCTTGCCAGATTGCACCGTGAGCTTCTGCCAACCCAATTCTGGCCGAGAATTGTGGGGCAGCACGGCGGGGCATTGGCCAAGTGTTGGACTTACTGCCCGTGGTGGCACGGTTTGTTATTGGCTGGCAGTTTCCCCAGTGTGCCTCCCGCTGATGGGTGTGGCACTGGTAGCTGAGAAAGTGGCAAGGCTGGTGTTTGTCGGAACTGAGGAGCTGCCTAGTTCTTGGTGGCCACCTCCAAAGGCACCTGAATGTCAGAGGGGCAGACGACTGACCCCAGCATGGGGAAAACGCCGGTGAAAGATGTACTGCATGCCTCATGGCTAAGCTCCTGGGAATCTTACCGGTTGAGTAATGCTTGAATTTATATCCAGCAGCCAGCCATTTGTTTCCACTGATATGTATTGCCCTGAATCCTGGTCAGAAAATGAATCCTTTCTCTATGTTCAAACAGTAACATGAGAAAGCAGCTCATTGCGGGAGTTAAATTTCTGGAGAAGCCGTTAGATAAAGCAACAGCCGTCTTGCCTGAAGCACTCACTGAGCATTGAAGGAGTTGAGAGATAGTCTGAGCCCCAGACTGTGGCAATCTCGGAAGGGAGTGTCTAAAGTGAGGAACAGTGGCATTGTGTGTGACTCCCTGTCCCCCAGCATGCTATAACAAGAAGAGGACTGGGAAACCGTGAACGTGGAAACTGATCATTATCAGGAAGCTCTACTATGGACTCAGGGAGATAGAAGGTAATGGACCTGCTGCTGGCTTTGGGAAAGGCAGGAAATTCAAGACTGCAACATTCCTGGGACTCATTGAAATCAATTGCCATCGAAATGTTGAGAGGTAGAAAAGAGCTCTATCACAGGAGTGAATTCAGGTCCATTGTTTCTTTTATTTGGGGTGGGGGGGGAGTGAGGAGTGTTGATGTGGCTTCCACCATAACCAGCTGTTTACCCGTTTTGAACGAGTAACAGAGAGTCACCCTGATTTTCAGCAGCTTGCACCGAACCTCTATAGTTGAATGACCCCTGCCACTGCTGGTCTCCGCTCAGCTCAGGTATGGCTGTTTGGACAAGGTTCCCCATTGGAGAATCTGGGTGGGGTGGGCGCGGGTTTTGGGAAGCGCTTTGAATATGAAATAGTTGTCACCCTGAGTGTTAAACCCAGTGGTAAACATCATGATAAGAAGCACCGAGAGACTGACGAAAAGAAAATTATTCATGGATCTTTTAGATTCATTAGTCTGAATATTTATGAAGGTCCTAGATCCCTAATGACGCCCTGGATAGTGTACACATGTATTAGGATAATGAGTAGATTTTAAACTACTTAGGGGATGATTTTTTTCTAATGGAGTCACATTGTGTGGAGAGGAATGGGAATCTATCAAATAAAAATTTCATAAGCAAAATGCATTTTCACAGATTGCAACATTTAATGTCTGTTTTCATAATGAAATTCAGCCACCACGAGGACAAATCGGTCTACCCCTGAGATCTGCAGACAGAATTATTCATGATAAATAAAGAGCTGATGTCTATCTCTACTTGAAATGCAGTAGCTGAGGCTGTATCCTGTGAAGTGATTTCATCTCATGGAGGCTGGGGGAAGAGTTCATGCATTTTAGCACTTTATCTCATCATAACATCTTCAAACACTTGACGTGAGTTATTTTAAGGGGCAGTGACTATTGGTTATCTCAGCCATTCAGTGTCAGCCTCATCCCATAAATACGGATGAGAGGAACCAACATTTAGACCTTTTTAAATGAAGTATGTTAAAGAAGGAATGTTCTTTTCAGCCTTCCTCGGCTGGACCGGGCCGCACGGAGAATTTACAAAAATGACAGACAGGAAAAACATCATCCTGACCATCGAGTGTGCCCTGCACGTATGATGCCTGGGGATTCACAACATAACCCAACTAACATCCTGTGAGTTGGGACATTAACCCCTGGTCTATAAGGAATGGGATAAAATTCCTGGAAACGACCTTTCTTACCCAGCATCCTTTATTCCTTCAGGCAATGGAAAGGCGTCTGTGGATTATATTAGCCATTAACATTAATAACCAGGCAGGGTCTAGTTCTGCAGCCTAACTTTGCAACTAGACTGGAAAATATCCTGGACCCTTCATTGCTCAGCCCCTTCCAGGTTAGGAGGAGGAAAATTTAACTCCTCCTTGCTGTCTGCTGCTCGCCAACAGAGAGTACACTACATAGATACAGATCGGAGTAGGATTTGGGATCTATGTCATGCTTTAATGGTCTGAAAACCACTCTCTCCTCTCCCACACAAACTGGGATCAAGTACAGGAGTAATATCGGATCTCTTAGACATAAGGGGTGACCTTCGAGAGATCTATAAAATCATGAGGGGCATGGATAGGATAAATAGACAAAGTCTTTCCTCTGGGGTGGGGGAGTCCAAAACTAGAGGGCATAGGTTTGAGGTTAGAGGGGGAAAGATTTAAATTTCAATTACATTAAAAGGATGGGACTAAAAGGACAACAAAGGACAAGATTGGCATCCTTGGCTTTCCTCAGTGCCGGCATCTCATTAGATTTTCTTTGTACACAAATGTAAATATTCCAGCTTTGACTGAATGAATAAACATAACTACAGGATATTTAAAGGCTCCAGTATTATAGTTACAGGTGTCAGCTGGTGTAACACTGAGTTTTTGCGGCAGGAAGGTCACACATTCTGTCCTATCCACAGACCTAGTGAATTAGTTAGCAAAAACTGTGTTAGGATCGAGTCATAGACCTCTGTCTATTTGGGCTGAGAAGGAAAACAAGGTAACCTGCTCCTGGTGACTTTCAGTCCCACTGTGTTTGGCGTGAAGACCACCCCAGCTTGTTCTCTCAGAACACTCATACCTCATGACCCATCCCAGTTATTCACCCCCTTCTCCCACCCCAAATGTCAGAGATCTCCCAGTCCCCTCAGGAATTTCAGAACAGACTCCAGCAGCCAGTCACTCACAAAAGCACAGGACCAGTCCAAGTTAAGGAAGTAAACGATTGGTTAAAGCACAAGGAGAGAACTGCTGTGTGTACTGGCAATGCGCCTTTCAGGTTTCAGCCTGACACTGTCCTCCAATTCTAACCACTGTGAGTTCATTCCTATCTCCAGGGCAAGCGTCCGTCATATAAAGGAGCAATCAGTGAACAATAAAACTCGACTCACCAAATGGAAGGCATTTGAGTCACGTTTTGGGGTAGCGGCCCAGTGAGATAGTGGTTAACATGATGCCTGGCACAGTCATCGGACTGAATGATTACCCACTCAGTTTGCTTGTCTTACAGTAAGAATAGAGTCAGGATTAATGGTTCGGGTTTGTTGAAATCGATTCCCAAACCGTTAAGACATGAGCATTAAAGGTTCTTGCTTCAGATAGTTTCGTTTTCCCTGAGCTCGTTGGTTTTGGGACGTTTGACAAATGGGAGGAGGTTAAAATGTAACTAACTACCAGTCGTGGGTGGTCAGGGTTTAGGGACGATGCCTGAGTGGGTTTTAAAATCGGAATTGATGCTATCCAGTCCCTTTTTGAACGAGGTGGAATTCTAATCACTGTGTGGAGTCTTTTTTATGTAATTGAAATTTAAATCTTTCCCCCTCCAACCTCAAACCTATGCCCTCTAGTGTTGGACTCCCCCACCCCAGAGGAAAGACTTTGTCTATTTATCCTATCCATGCCCCTCATGATTTTATAGATCTCTTGAAGGTCACCCCTCAGCCTCCGACACTCCAGGGAACACAGATCCAGCCTACTCAGCCTCTCCCTATAGCTCAAATCCTCCAACCCTGGTGACATCCTTGTTAATCTTTTCTGAACCCTTTCAAGTTTCACAACATCCTTCCTTTCACAGGGAGATCAGAACTGAATGCAGTCGTCCAAAAATCTGTTAAGTGTCCTTATCCAGACCCAAACCCATCTGCTCCAAAATTCTTCTATGACTGGCCCAGTGCCAGTATTTTCAAACTTAACCATTAGAGTTATTTGAAAATAAAGTCCAGCCTGAAAAGGAGGCCAAGACGCCTTTCCAGGCTGACTGCCCCCTGCAGGACAGTTGCTGAAACTGAACTTGGTCTGGCCAGACTGGACAGGGGAACTATCAGCCAGTGTTCCACCTTCCATTGCCTCTTACTCCTGCTGGAATATTTGCACGTAGGTAGAATGTAAAGCGAGGATCAGGCACAGCGGTGAATCTCCTGCAGTCGAGCAGCCTCATGTATTAACGGTCACAAGGCCACGGTACTGGAGGATGCTCAAACCCCAGACAGCAACAGCTGGTTGTCCTCAACCACTGTTCACACTCGTGTGCACACTTTCAGTGGGAGGAGTCAATTGTGAGGAACAGGAGTGAGGGCTGATTGGCTTTCTTCCCTGCGCCATAAGCACAGAGGCCAATACGACTGGAAATAGCTGACTGGATACAGGGCCACTATGGAACTAGTAACCCCTTGGTCTGTATGGGCCAGTATTAAACCAGGCAGTACCTTTCACCCGATAGATTCTATGCAGACCTCCCCTCAGTGAGGGGGCTAGTTGGTGCCCTGTAGCAGTTGGCCCAGAGCATGAAAGTGCAGAAACCACCAGAAGGCCGTCACAATATTTGTGAAGAATGGTTTTGGTTAAAATCGTCTTAATGAGGCAGCAAATTATGCCGTTGAGTTGGCTATCACTGAAGAGCCATTCCTTTAATGGGGAAATTGTCTCTCAGAGATCTGATGGTGGTTAGTTCTGCGTTGGTGCACTTTGCAGTGATGAATATTTACCTCAGGAAAGTAGAGAAAAAGCTCACCCTACTCTGCAGATTCACGGAGAAGTTCTCTGGTTGACCCTCTGCGTAATAAAGTCTAAACTGATGTGAAAATCCTTTCGCTCATTTTTTCACACAGAAACATTCCTGATGAAGGGCTTATGCCTGAAACATTGACACTCCTGCTCCTCGGATGCTGCCTGACTGGCTGTGCTTTTCCAGCACAATACTTCTGATTCTAATAGTGTTGTAAGGCCCTTCACCCTTTCCCTGCTGTCTGTCCTTTCTGTCAATGCAAACTCTTCAGCCAACGCTGGTTAGTCTCCAGAGGTCCCACCCTGAACCCCACTGCCTACATACCTCTCCCTCCACTTCAGGAAACATCTTCCAGAATCTTCTCTCTGAGAACCTGCCTTTGCTCACACTGAAGTCTCCCACCTGGAAGATGTTTTTGTAAAATAGTTTTACCGATTTCAAATTGATGCAAAAACTTAGCTGGATTTCAGGTGGTTAGCACTGCTGCCTCACAGTTCCAGGAACCCAGGTTCGATTCCAGTCTTGGCTGACTGTGTCCGTGGAGTTTGCACGTACTACCAGTGCCTGAGTGGGTTTCCTCTCACACCATAAAGATGTGCAGGCTAGGTGGATTAGCCATGGGAAATTACCCATAGTGTGTTGCTGGAAAAGCGCAGCAGGTCAGGCAGCATCCAAGGAACAGGAGATTCGACGTTTCGGGCATAAGCCCTTCTTCAGGAATCCTGAAGAAGGGCTTATGCCCGAAACGTCGATTCTCCTGCTCCTTGGATGTTGCCTGACCTGCTGCGCTTTTCCAGCAACACATTTTCAGCTCTGATCTCCAGCATCTGCAGACCTCACTTTCTCCTCGAAGAAATTACCCATAGTGTCCAGGGATGTGCAGGCTAGGTGGTTAACCATGGGAAATGTGTGGTCATAGTTTAGGGGGAATGGGTGTGGGTAGGATGCTGTTCAGAGGCTGGGTGCGGATAAGATGGGCTGAATGGTCTCTATCTGCATTGTACTGGTTTTGTGAAGTGCTGTAGCTGAAGTGATCTCCTAGAGTTGGCTTTTTGAGGGGGTTCAGCCTTTTGAGCACAGGTCTTTGAGTGGATCCTTTTGTTTAAGCTCGGATCATTGACCGAACATTGAGCAGGCTCAGTGCCTCGTGTGTTCTTCTGACAAGAAGTAATTCCATGTCACAAATGGACTGAACAGTTTAGACTGCTGAGGATTGAAGTGGCAAAATGAGGAGACAGGTCTCGGGACCAAGCCAATTCTGAGCCGCTGTCATTGGTGAACATCGACTAGTGGGATTCGATTATCAGCTGTCAGCAGAAGTCACTGATATCACGGTTATGTTAGAGCATCATTTAATGAGGTTCCTGGTGTCAGGTCAATTCTACTCAAAGTGATTGCAGTTTTGCACAATGATTGATGGCTGTTGCGAGGGTTGTGTCACCATGGCGATGTGAAGAGGGCGAAATGAAAGATTTTCGGCTTGACCTGTCCACCCTTCAAGTCACGCTACAGAGAGTGGAGAGTGGAGCAGCTGCTGAAACAGAGCAGAAACCTTTCTCCATCATTATCCACTCTGAATCGGGACTGGATCTAAGTGGGGCGGCAAGGTGGCTCAGTGGTTAGCACTGCTGCCTCACAGCACCCGGGACCCCAGGTTCAATTCCAGCCTCAGGCAACTGCCTGTGTGGACTGTGTATATTCTCCCCGTGTCTGCGGGAGTTTCCTCCGGGTGCTCCGGTTTCTCCCACAGCCCAAAGATGTGCAGGTCAGGGTGAATTGGCTATGGGAAAGGCAGGGTTACCAGGGTAGGAGGGTGGGTCCGGATGGGATGCTCTTCAGAAGGTCAGTGTGGACTTGATAGGCCGAATGATCTGCCCCCACACTGCAGAGATTCTATTCTGTAAGACCAGAATCGTTGAATTGCTTTTCGAAAGATGAAGAGAATGCGGCCTGTACAACCCAGTGGTCATAATCAACTGGGAGATGTTACCTAGCATGGTGATGAAACGTCTGAAAATGAACTTTCCAGCTCAGTGAGCAAGCCTACATCCAGAAAGTGAGCACTGCAGATGCTGGAGATCAGAGTCGAAGAGTGTGGTGCTGGAAAAGCACAGCAGATCAGGCAGCATTCGAGGAGCAGGAGGGTCGATGTTTTGGGCAAGAGCCCTTTATCAGAAACATCGACACTCCTGCTTCCCGGGTGATGCCTGACCAGCTGTGCTTTTCCAACGCCACACTCTTCAACCCAGTGGTCAGCTGGTTTATCATGTGGGAGTGTGTGGCAGGGTTAGTTTTCTGTGATAGTGTCCACATTAAGGGTCTCACCAGCAGGTGTCAAGGGATAGTGAAATTTACATGCACATCCTCTACAACATGGCCATATTTAATAGTGATGAAAATGTGTTGCTGGAAAAGGCAGCAGGTCAGGCAGCATCCAAGGAGCAGGAGAATCGACGTTTCGGGCATCTGCTCCTTGGATTCTCCTGCTCCTTGGATGCTGCCTGACCTGCTGCGCTTTTCCAGCAACGCATTTTCAGCTCTGATCTCCAGCATCTGCAGTCCTCACTTTCTCCATATTTAATAGTGAGCCATACACCAACACTGAGAAGACCATAGCCTCACCTTTGGAGCATGTGACCTTCAACAGTGAGGGATTCACCTGCTCCCATTTCATAATGAGACACCAACACACACGTCCTCACACTCAGGTACCTGTGGGCCCATTCCCATGAAAATTGGTTTGAGATGCTCAAAATGGTTCGGGCAGTCCACACCCTGGACCACTCAAACCTGACAGATGAGCTCTTTGTTTTCCTGGAGGAGGTGTGGGTCAGGGGGGTGTGGGTTTAATGTTTGGGGTGGGGGGGGGTGCGGAGGCATGGGTGGTCATACTTGCCCTTCATTTGGCTTACCCCAGCTTGCTGTGACCACAAGCACAGCTTGAGTCTTTTGCCCACAGCAGGGAGCCGGGTGTGCGGTCTTGCCCCATAATCCACAGACCGTTCCCTTGGAATGTGGCTGCATTGCTGTGCTCCACATCCCGACCTTGAGTTCCTTGACTTCCTTGAGACTGAAGCCAAGGCTTTCTGTTACTGCTCTGGTTAGTGTTAGTGATTCCATTGAGCTTTTTGGAAGGGTTTTGAAATTGGTGCAAGGTGCGATACTATTAAGATGTTTTGTCTCTTTCTGAGGCTCGACACCATGTTTTGAATCACTCTTGGTGCACGTGCTGTTATAACATTCTCTACGCAGAAGCTCATTGATGTGAATATGCACGGTGGCACAGTGGTTAGCACTGCTGCCTCACAGCGCCAGAGACCCGGGTTCAATTCCTGCCTCAGGCGACTGACTGTGTGGAGTTTGCGCATTCTCCCCGTGACTGCGTGGGTTTCCTCCAGATGCTCCGGTTTCTTCCCACAGTCCAAAAATGTGCAGGATAGGTGAACTGGCCGAGCTAAATTGCCCGTGGTGTAGGGTGGGTAGGTTGCACTTCGATGGGTCGGTGTGGACTTGTTGGGCTGAAGGGCCTGTTTCCACAATGTAAGTAATCTATCTAATCTAATATTGTGTGGATTTGCCCAGGGACAGGGACAGATTTGGAGCGAATGAAGTGATGGAGCTTTGCAATTCCCTGACCACACGTTATGGAACTGAGGAGGAGATACCAAAATGCAGCCTTCTGGGTAACTGGTTACCATGGGCAACAGGCTGTTATCAGCTTAATAAGATCATGGTTGATCTATCTTTGGTCTTGACTCCACTGTTCTATCTGTCCCCTCTCTTGAGTATACTTAGTCACCCTGTTTATTTGGAACAGGCAATTCCAAAGACAACTGTCTCTCTGCTGAATGGAGTATAAATGGGAGATTCTAAATGTTGAAAATGTGTCCCCTGAAGTTCTCCACTAAGGTGAACCACACTAGAATCATAGAGATGTACATCATGGAAACAGACCCTTCGGTCCAACCTGTCCATGCCGACCAGATATCCCAACCCAATCTAGTCCCATCTGCCAGCACCCGCCCCTTATCCCTCCAAACCCTTCCTATTCATATACCCATCCAGATGTCTTTTAAATGTTGCAGTCCTCTCGGGATTTTGTTTGTTTCTATAAGATTACCTTTACAATCTTAACCCCAGTGGATCCAGGTCCAACCTGCTCATCCACTCCTCATGAGGTTACCCCTCATCCCACGAATCGGTGAAAGGAACAGTGGTGCTGATGTTGGTGTTGCTAGGAGATGAGGGTTTGACCATCACATACAGGAAACGGGGGGAGGGGGGAATCGGCTGCAACCTCAGAGTAATGGCCACTCAGTTAAACCCTTGTGCTGTGCTTCTTTGAAAGGTCAGTCGCAGCCAGTAGGGCCTTTGTACTAGTGAGTTTTGAGAAGATTTGTAGCACAGGTAGTACTTGGTTTGGAGGTTCGAGTCTTTCAGATGGCTGTCCTTTCCCCTCCTCGTGTGCAGGAGTTGGTGTAGGGCGCACTGACCTCACCTGTTTGATCCACAACAGGCCATTGTACGGAAATGCACAACTCTGTCAGGAGCACAGATTTTAATATTGATCCTCCAGTACTTCACCAAATGAAGGCTGTGTCCGCACAGAGCATTTCCAGCTGAATAATATCGAGTGAAGTATTACTGGGTACAGGTCTGTCACTGAACAGCACAGGTACTGTACTGGTATTGGTCAATGACCGTCTAACCACTATGGTAGACAGCAAGTAGATATTGATGTGTCTCTGGTCAGGGAAGGGCTGAACCTGAAATGAAGATAAAATGAAGTGAACTGAGTGAAGTCTGAACTATTTGTGTCTTTCTGGACTGTCAGTGAATGAGCTGTTTTGATATCTGGTGCAGGTACTGCTCCCACTGAATTTTGGTCACTCAATTTGCCACCTGAAGTGTTTGATTTTAATGAGCTGGTCCCTGGTGGTTTAGAATCCTAACAGTTAATCCTAACACCACAGGTCTGAGCCTCTCCTTGTTAACAATGAGGGATGTACACCTCTGTTCAGGTGTGGGAGCTGCAGTTATAAATGCCTTGAACACTGTCCCCCCCAGAGGGTGGGTGGGTGGGGGGTGATGGCAGAGCAGAGCGTTCTGCTGGAGAACCTCAGGGCTGCTTTTTTTTTTGCATTTAGAAAGTGCCCGTGAGAGAACCAAAAGCAAGCTGGAAGGGAAACAGGCTGGAAGAGTACCCCTCCACCCACCCGGCCCCACCTCGCCCCCTCCTCAGAGGATGCTACTGTGCAAAAGTGGCCAGTTTGAACTTTCTCCCACTGGGAGTTGCTTGCGTCCCTCTAGGGAGTCCCTTGTCATTCCAGAGCTGCTCTGCGCTGTGCGTCAGAGATCAAAGATGACCGTGAGGGAGGTCTGGTGTTATCCTGCGATGCCTGATGAATTCTAAACAGGAAACGGTTACCTCAGAGAGTCGAGCTGTTGGCCTGGTAGCTTGCTGTCTTCACCCAGTAATGACCAAGGCAGGAGGAGAGGGGGTTAAATTTTCTTGCTCTGTGCACGCTCACATGAGCTAGCATTGATCAGCTGAACTGGCTGGAGCCTTCCCTTGTTTTTTTTGAGGTGTGTGAATTACAGTCTTGTGTAGTTCCTTCACTTGCTTTCTCTCACTCCTGCCTATTCCCCATGCCCACCCCTTACTTCCTGTCAGCCCCGACAGTAGAAGGGACACCATCGTATGTTTCGAATGACCTCGTGTCCAGGAAACCTCATGCCAGACACATGGGCTTACTCTTTGAAAGGGCAGAAGAGTGCAGACCAAGCGAAAATGACTGGAAGGTTCGTCAGAAAGTACATGGGGTGTGACGCGGGGCCACAACAGTCTAACAGGAAGACACACAGATGGTTTTATCCAAACTATTTCCCACAAAGGACCAGATCGTGGCTTGTTGAGTCCATGTAACCAAATGGCCTGTATCCACATTGTAGGGAATCTGATCAAACACGGATGATTGGGAGGGGGCGAGTTCCTGTTTGGTGAAAGAACTACCTGGGGCTGATAAGGGATGAGGCAGGAATACCTAGGCTGGCTTTTTATTGGCCACATGGATAGCCACTGAGCAGCTGCAAGGTCATGGGTAAAATATTCAATCCTGTTCCTATTGGTGTTTGAGTTTGCTCAAGCTGCTGATGCCCAGCTGGTCTCAGTGTGACAGCAGTGCCCCAAACAGGCCTGTCCAATCCGAGCGACCCTCAGTGGGAGGGAGGGTGGTTTCTAAGTAGCAGGGATAGTTGCAACTCTTAAAGGACAAACATAAGGAGTAAAGAAAATCATCGGATCCCTACAGCATGGAAGTAGGCCATTCGGCCCATCAAGACCCTCTGAAGAGTATCCCACCCAGACCTATCCCTGTAACTCTGCATTTCCCATGGCTAATCTACCTGGTTTCTACATTCCTGGGCACTATGGTACAATTTAGCATGGCCAATCCACCTAACCTGCACATCATTGGAGTGTGGGAGGAAACTGGAGCACCGAGAGGAAACCCACATAGACGCAGTGAGAATGTGCTAACTCCATACACACAGTCGCCTGAGGCTAGGATTGAACCCGGGTCTGTGACGCTGTGAGGCAGAGTGCCAACCACAGTGCCACTGTAGGTACAGAGCTTTGGGGAAAGAGCAGGGAAATGGGAGTTTGTCCCAAATTGCTCCTGTTGAGTTCCAGCAGGTACAAGATGGGCCAAATGGCTTTCTGTAATCAACATTATTGCTAATTCCGGTTTTCACTTGTACAGACCTCCAATGTCTGTGGGAGGCAGCAACTTCAGGAGCTGGAGAGAGATGCTGAGAATGTGAACCCTTGAGGTGTTCACCTAGCTTAGAGGGAACATTACATGTAACACAACCTTAATATCCTCTCTGGTTCTGTCGTTGATTCAGTCCATTTCTTACTGAGTCTCTGAACATGTATTAGGAAGGTTATTATTAAGCTGGAGAGGGTTCAGAAGAGATTTACCAGGATGTTGCCGGGTATGGAAGGTTTGGGTTATAAAGAAAGACTGGAACTTTTTTCTCTGGAGCAAAGGAGGTCAAGAGATGACTTTATAGAGTTTTATAAAATTATGAGGGGTAGAGATTGGATTAATGGTAATTGTCTTTTCCCTGTTAAGGGGGAATTCAAGACTCGGGATCATACCTTTAAGGTGAGTGGAGAGGCATTTAAAAAAGTCGGGGTAATTTTTTTACACAGAGGTTGTTCGTGCGTGGAATGAACTTCCTGAGGAAATAGTGGATGCGGGTACAATTACAACATTTAAAAGACTTTTGGATAACGACATGAATAGGAAAGGTTTGGAGGGATATGGGCCAGGAGCAGGCAGACGGGACGAGTTTAGTTTGCCATTATGTTAAACATGGGCTGGTCCTTTCAAAGGGGTAAAAAGTGAGGTCTGCAGATGCTGGAGATCAGAGCTGAAAATGTGTTGCTGGTTAAAGCGCAGCAGGTCAGGCAGCATCCAAGGAATAGGAAATTCAACGTTTTGGGCAAAAGCCCTTCCTGATGAAGGGCTTTTGCCTGAAACATCGAATTTCCTGTTCCTTGGATGCTGCCTGACCTGCTGCGCTTTAACCAGCAACACATTTTCAGCTCTGGTTCTTTCAAAGGGCCTGGTTCTGTGCCTTGTGATGTTATGACTGTGTATTTGTTTATGCATGACCGAGATTGGAAGGGTCACTGTTTCCTTTTCTAGTCCCATTCCCCCAGTGGCCCCTACAAATTTTATGTTGATCCAGGTCAGTGATACGGCCAATGCTGGGCGTCTCGGACTGTGTCAAGTTCAGTGTTAAGAATAAGTCAACCAGGCTATTTAATCACCAGCAAATAACTGACTTATTACCAAAACCATTTACTCCTGAAGAAGGGCTCGTGCCCGAAATGTCGATTCTCCTGTTCCTTGGATGCTGCCTGACCTGCTGTGCTTTTCCAGCAACACATTTTCAGCTCTGATCTCCAGCATCTGCAGTCCTCACTTTCTCCTACTCAAACAAAGATACAAAGATTATTGTCAGACAACATGAATTGTGCAAATATATCTTCCCTTTTCTAAAAAAAAAGCTAACGCGCACATGTCTGAGGTGAAACACAAAAAAAGAAACCTCTACCAATGTTAGCATTAAAGTATTTTGGTCAAGTATTAGTTAAATACTTTTTACATGAATTTACACAAATTACCCAAAATCTGGTTCTGGTTTCAAAGTTATTCTGCACAGGCAAGGTGCTGACGTTGGTGCACGTCCCTGGAATAACTGCAAGTGATTGAAATCCCCTTGTTCTAGGTGACTTCCAACAGACCCTCTCCAGGAAACCTCCATGAGTGGTAAAGATGCCTTCTGCTGGGTACCTGTGCTCTCACTTTAATGAGAAGCATTGCAAAGAAAGGGAGAAATGGGCTCCTGCTCTTCAGGCTGGTCCCTCAGTTCAGAAATCAAGGCTTCAGCTTTCTGCAGTCTTCCTCCATTTAAATAATATTCAACTCTTCTGTTCTCCCTGCCAAAGTTCATAACCTCATATTTCCCTCACATTATGTGCCATCTGCCAAGTTTCTGTCCCGTTACTTTATATCTGTGCCCCTCGTAAAGTCATTGTGTCATCCTCACCACTTGCCACTTATTTTGTGTTATCTGCAAAGTTGGCTATGATGACTTTACTTCCATCATCTAAATCATTAATAACCTAAATAGTTGTGGCCCCAGCACTGATCCCTGTGGCACTCTGCTGATTACAGGTTGTCATCTTGAAAATGCATGACTTATCTCAACTCTCTGCCTTCTGTTAGTGAGCTATTCCTCTATTTATGCTCATACCCTCCAACACCATGACCTGCTATCTTCGTGGTACCTTTCCAAACACTTTGTGGAAATCTGAATGCATTACATTTACTGGTTTCCCTTTATCTATCCTGCTTATTATAACCTCTAAGAACTGGTGTACTCCATGCTTTTTTTTTGGAAGTTCAAGATATATTTATATGGGTCCAGTATGTTTTAACAACTAATAACGATGGAAATAATATCATAGTAGCTTGTTTTGGGAACTTTATTTCTGCTTTAAACCTACCCCACTCAATGAGAATGCAGGAGTTTCAGCTCAGTCACTGAGTTGCAACTTTCAAATATAGGCCCCCGTTAAAATCACTGCAGCAAGAAAATTGACAAGGCTGCAAATGGAGCATCCTCCCACAACAACCTTGTTTCTGCGCTTCTTACCCATGAGTTTTCTCTCTCCGTACTCACATGGCTGGAGCGAGCAGTCCGCTCGTGGGCCCCTGTCAGTCACAGGGCCCGAAGCCTTCCCATAACTGCCCTTGGTGTTGGTCACCGCACAAACCTGACTGCCCCCTTCTCTCCTTCTTCAATAGCCATGAAGACAGACCGTAAACGTTTAAAAGCAGAGAAGGCTGACCTGGTCAACCAAATGCAGCAGCTGTACACCACGTTAGAGAGCCGGGAGGAACAACTGCGAGATTTCATAAGAAACTATGAGCAACACAGAAAGGTAAATGGAAACCAAGAAGCACACATCGGCTACGGGGAAAAGATGGGTTTCATACCCACCGTGTATTTCCATGTCATAAAATCTAAATCTAACTATAAATTGTGACAATAAAACCTAAATATAAATCTGGGGATGGTCACCCACCATGTATCTCCATGTTATCTTACATTGTGTGCGGTCCATTCTATTGAACATTAATTGTGGGCGACCTGTTTGTTTCATAGTCTGACATGTTGTCCATGTACGGTTTTAATGGAATGTTTGTCATCAGCGAGGAGGGGAAACTGTCCCACACTGAGTGAATACTGTGACCTTTCACCTCATTGGCCATGCCTCATGTGCAGCCCAGGGTTGAAAATCCCACCTCTGTCCCGTCAGTGCAGGCCTCACCCATTTAAGAGCAAGTGTCTGCCCTGTCCCTCGCAGCGTGTAGACCCACCACTCAATACTCTTCCTCTTTTGCGTAACTGGCATTTAATCAAACTGAGATAGCAGGTGAAAATGGACGCTGTACTGACTCAGAAGTCGAGGAAGAATTGTAAGGAGCTTTACCGTGTATCCAATCCAATCCATGCTGCTTCTTATCAAGTGCTGCATACTGATTGGGAGCCTGTGTTGAAAAATTACTCTTCTTGATGTTAACGTCCCTCACTTTGATGAGAGAGAGCTCTAATTCTGTTTAACAACATCAGTTAGAAAAATAGGCTTTCAAAATTGCCTCATTAGATAGTGGGTGAAGTCTTTGAAAATCAAAGTTGACCTGAAAATCGATGATTCGCCTCAGTCTGATATGAATAATGATGTTACACAAAGAAGACTGCTACAGCTTTGCATGCTGGGATATAACTAACAGTAGATCTGTACCAACCCTTATCCTTCTCATTCTGGATATCTCTCTCCCTCTCTTCCTTCCTGTCTGTCAATCTGTCTTTTCTCTCTCTCTCTCTGTTTCCCTTCTCCTCTCTGTCTCTTTTTCTCTCTTTCCTCCCCCACCTCAGTGAAAATAATTTCAATACTTGTGAGTCGTTTGCAAGTTCTCATGCTCCCTGTCTCTCTTTTTCTTTCTGTTCCTCGTTCTGTCCATCCCAAATATAAAATCAACATCTGCCGAAAGCTGGCAATCAAGTAGAAGGAGAACATGCAGGTAGAGAGGGAAACGGTTAACACTTCAGGGTGAAGCATTTTTGATCAAAAGATGTGTTCTCCTCTCCCCTGGGCCAGGCCCGCAGTGTCGAAGGGTAGGGAGGGGGATTCATTTCCAATCTGTGCAGGTGGAAGGCTATGCTCAGAGAAGTTTTGCTGATTGTACCAATTTATTTTGTAGTTCAGGCCATCTTAAAAAAAAGACACAATCCGTCAACTCCATTTCCATTTCTCTGCAGGAGAGCGAAGATGCAGTCAAGGTTTTGGCGAAAGAGAGAGACTCCCTCGAGCGAGAGAAGTGGGAGTTGCGCAGACAGGCCAAGGAGGCGACAGATCATGTGACCACACTCCGATCGCAGCTGGACCTGAAGGAAAACAGGACGAAGGAACTGGAGGCAGAGCTGGCCATGGTAAGTGATGGGAAGGAGAGTCCCCCCTCCACCCCAGTGTCATCCCAACAACACAGCCCTTTGAAATTCATGGGGAACCCTGTGGCCAGGTGGACCAACAGGGGGAGGACGCAGCACCTTCCCCAATGTCATTAATGAGTGTTGTCCATCTCCTAATGAACTCAATGTGGTCGCACTTGTAATCGGAGCTCACACTCGCTCAGAACCAGAGGCTAGACTGGCCCTCAGTCAGTAGGGAGCTGCCTGTAAATCATGGGACGTTTAGAATTGTTTCTCATCCTTTGGTTTGGATGTCTAGGCAGTCAGTTACGGACCAACATTGGACATTGAGTTAAGGACACAATGTAGCAATGGATTGCCTTGTGAAGCACCATGCTCACCCTCTGTATTTGTCTGCATTGTTAGTTGTGTGTGTTTTCTTTACCCTGCCGTATGTCATTTTGTTACTGGTGTACGTGGTGAGTGATGGTACACACACGCTGTGGAGCCTCCGAGACTCCCCTCCCCCTCTCAGTTTGGCCCCTGGCATCTCGTGTCATGTCAGTTTTGTAAAGAGCAACCGGACGCTCCGAAACGATTCTTCCCCGGAGCTTCCAAAGGCCTGGATTTCTCTGCTGCAGACGGTGTTCTCACAAATGCCCTCGGGTCGGCGAGGATTTTGGGGAAAGGGAACGAAGCTGCAGGTTGGGGAAGGTCGGTGCCGTCGCACTGATGGCCAGCGAATGCATCGCACTGCGGCTGTCTGGGAAGGGACGGATACCGTGCTGGACAGGAGCCAGCTGCCCTCAAGGTTATCCCTCACCTGCTGCTGGAGCAGGAGCCCCGGAGCAGGTTTTAACAACGGCCGGGAAATTGAAGCTTAAGACCAGGTTTCCTGATGTTCACAAACCGGGTCCCCTTCCTTCACAGTCCCTCGCTGTTCCGTATTCACCGCCAATCTTCTCATTAAAACAAAAATAGGACGCAAGGCAGAACTGGTGTAGATAAGGGTGAAGTTTAGGCAGTCCAGACTCCAAGGGCTAATTCTGTATCTATGACAAGTATAAGACGATCTCGGTTATCCGAACATCGATTATCCAAATTTTGGATTATCCAAACAAGATCTCAAGATCCCGATGCTTGGGTAAACTGTGTTATCCGAACGTTCGGTTATCTGAACAAAGTACTCCTTGCCCATGTCATTCAGAATATCAAGGTTATCCTGTATAACAATACTGTACAGAATGAGGCCGTTTGGCCCACTGTGCCCGTGGCAGCTCTTTGTTTGAGCAATCCAGCTGGTCCAACTCCCCGGCTCTTTCCCCATAGCCGCGCCATCATTTCCCCTTTAGTCAGCTCCCTTTCGGAAGTCCCTGTTTCACAAAGGGTCTGGGTCGCTGTGCATCCCTCTGGAGACCGAGAAGGAAGCAACGAGGAAGAATAAACTGTGGAGGAGCACACAGCAACTTGGAACCCAACAGTGCTGATATGAGGAGCAGGTTTCTAAAATGTAGGGAGTAAAGGGAGTGTGCAGGGCCCCGTGACAGATACCTCCAATATGTTTGTGGGAAGTTGGCGTCATTGGAAGGCTAACATTTCTCATCATCCTTTTGTGCTGCCTTCCTGAAGTTCTGCAGTCTGTGGGGTGTGGGTGCATTGTACTCCTGTTCCTTGAGAAGTTCCAGAGCCAATGAGGGAATAGTGTGTGGCTTGGATGGGAGAGTGCTGGTGATGGTGCTCCCATTTTCTTGCTGCCCTTGTCCTATGAGGCGATCGGAAACAGGGCTCTGGAAGATGCTGTCGTGGAAGCAGCGCTTTGGTCAGAAAGCAAATGGCAGCTTGTTATTTAAATGGTGGCAGATTGGGAAAGATAATGTACAAAGGGCCCAGAAGGTCCCTTGAACACCAGACGACGAAAGCAATCATGCAGCTGCAGCAAAGCAAATGGCGTGTTTTGTGCTTCATCACAACAGAGGAACAAAGACATGTTACTGTAGCTGTCCAGGCTTTAGTGAGACCACACCTGGAACACTGCACACAGTTTGTTCCCTTTATCCAGGAAATGACATAGTTGCCATGGAGGCAGTGCAGGTTAAAGTTCACCAGACTGATTCCTGAGATGGTAGGTTTTATGTATGAGGAGGGATTAGACCGACTGGTCATGTATTCACTGGAAACTCATTGATGTATATCAAATTTGGATCAGGTTGGGTTAAAGCTCTCTCTTGGCTGTAGGCCCATGCTACTCTCCCATGGATCGGGTTTGTCCACACAGCAGCAAGAATGATGAGAGGGAAGGTAGCGTCTGGATAGCCTGGCTGGGGTGATGCTTGCTTTGGCTCTGAAAAGGGTAGGGGGAGGAGGGTGGTGGGCCTATGGGATTCTCTACCACTCGAGGCCAAGTCACTCAATGTGTTTCACGAAAGAAATCAATACCTCGCGGCTGAAGGTGTGGTGGGACACAGGGAGGGAACAGTAGGATGGTGATGGGATAGGGGAACAACCATGATTATGTTGAGTGGTGAAGCAGGATCGATGGGTTGAATGGCTTACTGCCCTGTTTTCTCTGATGGGATTGAACTGTTGCAGTGCATCTTGGAGATGGTATACACTGCAGCCAGTGTGTGCTGTTGGTGGGAGAGGTGAATGTTGAAAGTGCTAGATAGCTCCTACATTAGGTCAGGGTTTTGCGGTGTTAGGAGTTGTGAAGGTAGCATCATTTGAGGAGTTGTGTCAGAGCTTCTACAAATAGACAGACAGACCATGGGATTGAGTGTCTACTGCCATCGATTGGCGTTCCCTTCAGTTCCTTCACTTTGATGTCTGTCAGACACACAGGCTGGTGCACTCGAGCGTTCGGGATGTCACAATTTCCTATCAAAGGGATTTGAGCACACAGCTGCCTACACCTGTTCTCCCTGGGACAGTGGGCCCTGTTCAGTAAGGAGTGATATCCTGGGACAGTGGGCCCTGTTCAGTAAGGGGTGATGTTCTGGGATAGTGGGCCCTGTTCAGTAAGGAGTGATGTTCTGGGACAGTGGGCCCTGTTCAGTAAGGAGCGATGTTCTGGGACAGTGGGCCGTGTGCAGTAAGGGTCGATGTTCTGGGACAGTGGGCCGTGTGCAGTAAGGGGTGATGTCCTGGGGCAGAGGGCTGTGTTCAGTAAGGAGCGATGTCCTGAGACAGTGGGTCGTGTGCAGTAAGGAGCGATGTTCTGGGATAGTGGGCCCTGTTCAGTAAGGAGGGATGTCCTGGGACAGTAGGCCCTGTTCAGTAAGGGGTGATGTTCAGGGACAGTGGGCCCTGTTCAGTCAGTGGTGATGTTCTGGGATAGTGGGCCCTGTTCAGTAAGGAGGGATGTCCTGGGACAATAGGCCCTGTTCAGTAAGGGATGATGTTCAGGGACAGTGGGCTGTGTTCAGTAAGGGGTGATGTTCTGGGACAGTGGGCCTCATCCAGTCAGGGGTGATGTTCTGGGACAGTGGGCCATGTTCAGTAAGAGGTGCTGTTCTGGGACAATGAGCCCTGTTCAGTAAGGGGTGAAGTTCTGGGACAGTGGGCCCTGTTCAGTAAGGGGTGATGTCCTGGGATAGTGGATCCTGTTCAGTAAGGGGTGATGTCCTGGGACAGTGGATTCTGTTCAGTAAGGAGTGATGTTCTAGGTCAGTGGGCCCTGTTCAGTAAGGGGTGATGTTCTGGGACAGTGGGTCCTGTTCAGTAAGGGGCGATGTTCTAAGACAATGGGTTCTGTTCAGTAAGGGGCGATGTTCTGGGACAGTGGGTCCTGTTCATTAAGGGATGATGTTCTGGGACAGTGGGTCCTGTTCAGTAAGGGGTGATGTTCTAAGACAGTGGGTTCTGTTCAGTAAGGGGTGATGTTCTGGGACAGTGGGTCCTGTTCAGTAAGGGGCGATGTTCTGGGACAGTGGGCCCTATTCAGTAAGGGGTGATGTTCTAAGACAGTGGGTTCTGTTCAGTAAGGGGTGATGTTCTGGGACAGTGGGTTCTGTTCAGTCAGGAGCGATGTGACAGTGTATGTTGCCAAAGCCTTGGTTTTGCTGAGGGCGTACAGACAAGTAGACTGTCTCCTCAGCCAGCAGTCACCACCCTGAGGGTGAAAGGGTTTGAGTGGGGAGTAAAGCACCCTGTCCTGCTGGGTTACCCCACCCGCAGCAGGGCTGACTGGTGAAGATGAATGACAGTACAAAACCTAGGGCCAAGTAATGGCGGGAGGACATGTCCCAACCCAACAGCAACTATCATCTGTCATCTCACAGTCTTATTTCTTTCTTGTTTGCCAACAGTAAAGGCAGTTATGAATTATGATTTTTATATTCCTCTTCAGTCATCATCTGTACAGAGCAGGGAGGGACATTAGTTGGATATTTCATTGCTCATCATACAGGAAATACAGCTATTGGTCACTCACTGAAACTTTCCAGTATCTGGGAGTCCTGGTGTTGGGCTGGGATGGACAAAATTAAAAATCACACAACACCAGGTTATAGTCCAACAGGTTTATTTGGAAGCACTAGCTTTCGGAGCGCTGCTCCTTCATCGGGTAGCTGTGGTGCAGGATCATAATATATATAGGACCATAAAGCAGTTAAATTCTCTGTCTTATGATCCTTCTTCACAGCTACCTGGCGAAGGAGCAGTGCTCCGAAAGCTACTGCTTCCAAAGAAACCTGTGGGACTATAACCTGATGTTGTGTGAAAGTCTGCAGTTAGTGTTGGTCCAGCAGAGAGATGGTGCAGCTCCCACATATGGTAGTTCTTTCTGTTGGGGGGCAGGGGTGATGTGGCTGACCTGCTCTGCTCTATAATAGTGTGACAAGAGGGGAGGTGAACATGGCTTAGTGAGCCATTGCCTGTGGAGCATCGTAGGAACACTGCAAATCTCAGCCAAGGGTCCCACTTAAAGCCCAGCTTTAAAGGTCCAGTATCAGTTGTAACCAGGGACTTCTCATGGATTATTTTAATTCCAGAATTCAGTGCTGAGGCTTTACAGACAGGAGCTGCTGATGTTGCTGAGGGCTGGCAAGATGCCGGGTTTTTAATTGGTACAATTTACAAAATGCACGGTACAGCGGAAGGGAATTCTATTTTTGACGGGCAAACATAACTGAGAACTCGTGGACTGCTTAGCAAGGTCTCCAGAATGTGAGGTCGAAACTCTGATCTTGTAGCCAGCAGTTTGAAGTCCCTGTTAGCCCTCACTCCTCACTGTGATTGGCGGGAGGAAGGAGCCCTGAGATGCTCTGAATGTATTGCTCTGAGCCAAGCCTTCAGTATGTCAGTCAAATGGCAGATTTTAGCAAGCAGTTTGCCATTCACTCATTCCTTAATTGTTGCTTTTTTAAAAAAATATTATTTGAGATGTAGGCATTGCTTAATTGAGCCAGCATTTGTTATCCATTTGTTGCATAATTGTCCTTGAGAGCACTTGAGAGTCAGTCACAATGCTATGGTCTGGAGTCACATGTAGGCCAGACCAGGTAAGGATGGCAGTTTCCTTTGCTCGAGGACATTAGTGAACCGGGTAGGGTTTCAAGGACAATTGATAGTCTCATGGCCAGCATTATTGAGACTAGCTTTTAATTCCGGATAAACAGTTAAAGCTAGTTTTTAATTGACTCCTGAGAGATGAGCACCTCATCCTGCCCACAATAGACACAGGACCAAGGGCTCTTGTGGTGCAGTGGTAGTGTCCCTATCACTGACTAGGAGGCCTGGGTTCAAGTCCAAGTTGTCCAGGAGGTATGTCATAACCAGAGTCAACCGGTTGATTAAACTTAACTCGACATGGGGCCGGTGAGCACGAGGAGATCTTGACGCAGTTTGAACCCAGTGGGATAGCAGGGAAATCCCGGTGATGTCTAATCATGGAAATGAGCCAAAAACCAGATTCGGTCGTGTGGCGTTCCTTCTGACATTCCCTTACTCTGGAAGTTTCTGCCTGTTTAAATGCGACAGGCTTACATCGATTGGGAGAAACACAGCACGGATACACTGAGCATTCATCTACTCCAGCTGGGAGCTTCTGCTGTGGCCTGAGGTGTGGACTGGGGACATCCCAGGCTGCTGTGGGAGCCACCCTGGACCTTCTCAGTTAGCTGCTGCCTTCAGGGTGCTGCAATAGAATGGTTGAATTGTGCATTGAAGATTTGCTCCTTCCATCCAGTTGCGTTACCGGTGCAGAACCTTCCTTCTGTAAGGCCTGGCTAACAGAGAGAGAGAGAGAGAGAGAGAGAGAGAGTGAGAGAGAGAGGAGATCTGAGGGTGAACACTGAGCCATTCTGTGGTTTAGCCTGGCTGGTATCTCTGTTCAGTTTGTACAGCTTCTTCCAGCTGCATGCTATTGATTATTTTCACTCTTCTCCCTCCGTCTGAAATAGTTTCCGTGATACACTGACTTCCGTCTTGCTGTATTATTCTTTTCTTCCTTTCGTCTTTCACTTCATTTTAGTCCTCCGCTTTTATCCTCCTGGAATGTATGTTACCCTCCAGCGTCCTGGTCCAACCTCGCCACCTACTGGTAAAGCAGGAATTAGCCCTGCATCTGTGAGGGCAGGTCAGGTCAGGTCAGGTCAAAGGTCATGTAGGGGCAGAACGCATTAGGTCATTCTATTTGACATGCTATCTCCCCAGATAATGAACCGTATGGGCCAGAAAATGGAATATCGTATTTTCGATCGTTCAGCTGAGAAGGAATCCTTCCCCCGGGTGCTGGCGGTAAGAAGTGCACTGAGAAACTATATCACGCACTTTGTGTATTTAAATGGTGTTCTGTTGTACAATTGGCACCAATTGATCGCCGTAGCCCACTTCTAACTCTGGCGTGGTTCTTGAGCTGGTGTGCACGTTTGTGACCTGTTACTAACCTGTGACTGGTATTAGTACCTTCCTGTAGCACACCTCCTGCCTTGGGATGGGTTTGGTCTAGTGAGAGTGTATGGTAGGGTTTATATCTGGGCTCTTCTCCCATATTCACTCTTGTTCCCTTGCTCCCACCCTCTCCTGTCCCAACTCTGGTCAACTATACGTATCCCCTCGATTGCTGTCCCTTCCCCAATCTTGTCCCTTTCCACATCCTGAGTAACAGGGCCTCCAGGATCAGGCTCCACATGCAACACTTACTTCTTATTGCCTGTCCTCCATTTCTACAATCCTACAACTCCCTCCCTCATGTCACGGTGAGTCCTTCCTAACCTCACGGTGAGTGTACCTTCACCGACTGCAGCAGCTCAAGAGAGTTGTTCTCCCCTCCCCAACTTCTCAATGCCAATCCAGGATGAGCAGTAAATGACACCCACATCCCAGCTAACACAGGACCTTATTAAAAAGAAAAAGCTTCAAAATCTATTTATTTGAGGAGACCGTCAATCTCTATCCTCAGATCTTCTCCTAGTCCTTCTCCATCTGTAATGTTATGGATATTTCTGGGTGATCAGCCTGTATCTCGATTCTGAAGATCTGTGTTGTAGGGATGTGCTGCCTGTGGACTGGTAGAGAATGTGCCTGCCCCCCACCCCAACCTTGACTTGGCCTTTAATCACAACTTCTGAACAAAGTAACCTGTATGAATATCTGTGTCTGTGAAAGGTCGAGGTGTTCAGATCCAGCTTGAATAATATATGGCTGTGTGCCCTGTGAGAAATGGAGTCTATCCCAGTCCTGGATTCCGCCCACCTCACTCTTACACATTTACAGACACATGGTGGGCAGGGAACCCTGCAGTGTTTCCCCCTGGCTTCCGTGTGGAAGCCAGGTACTGTTGCTATTTTGAGCTAGTGTCAGAGTCACCCACCTACTCCAGCCTCAAATCCAAACTCTTCACTTTTAGTGAAGTTACTGGAATGAGCAATGATCTTTAGCTTCGTGACATCTCTCTTGGGGCATGTCCCATAATCCTACACATGTCTTCACAGACACATTTATGTATACTCCCAACCTTTGTGTGAGGTTCACCCCCTCACCCCTTATCCCAGACATATCCTGACAGGAGACCACACCTAACCTCAGCGTTTTGACACTAACCCCCCTAATATCACCCAACTGCTCCACATACAAGGACTTTGACTTGCAGAGATAGCTGTAATGTACACTGCTGCCACAACTATTCTTTGCTTTGCCAATCCCATAGGCAGCAATGACCAGGTGAGGCTGAAATGTTGGTCAGGGTCCCTCCTCTTTTTTTCGGGTAGTGCCTGGGTCTTTGATGGCATCCTCCAGAATTGCCACGACAGGGCGGACTTGGTTTGACATCATAACTGATCCCCTCACTGCTGCACTGGACTCGAGGAGGAAGGTTTGCCCCTCAGTCTTTGGGAGTGGAGCGATGTCCTGTTCTTCAGAGGCTCCCAGCATTGGAGGTGTGAGGGTGAGTGAACCCAAGAGGATACTGCTTCGGAGTGAGAGTGCAAGCTGCTGAGAGTTTGACTGATGTGATACTTTCATAACCAAGTTCTGGGCAACTCGATGCCACTGGCACCTGCCCATCTTTCCATACCATCGTGCCACCTTTAGCGTTGTGTTCTTGGTTTTTCTGTAACATTCCTGACCCAGAGATGAATGGTTCCCTGTGGTGATAGGTATCTTTAACATTCCCCATTTCAAATCTCATAATCACCTCTCAACGTCAGCAACTCTACGCCGTTGAACTCCAAACTGACTACGTTTCACAATCCATTACCTTCTTGTACCTTTGAACTGACCGTGTCCCCTTGGAGCTTCCTTGGTCCTCCAACAGGCTTCGGATAGTGAATTTTACTGGCTGTTGTTTTGACCCACCTCCCAAGAGCTAGCAGGTGGGGACAGTGGTGTTTCTGCTGAACATGTACGCTGAGCATTCCTGAGACCCATGTCTGACGTTCGTCACTCTCCCTCAACGTATCTCTGTCAGTGAATCTATCCAATGGAATTCAGACTGGGTCGATTGATGAGCTCTGGGTTGATTGATTAACTTTCACTGGCTTGCCCAAAGATTCGTACCTTACTGCTGTTTTATTCCATTGAGAGTTATGGATTTGATACATGTGTTAGTTTCAACATCCTTGGTAACACTGCACTTACGCTAGTGGCAAGTAAAGAACACGTGATGACCAACACTCATTCATACTAAGCTCTTGCTGCTCCTTAACCCTCCTTCTCCAGTACTTCACCTTACAGTCATAGTCATAGAGATGTACAGCACGGAAACAGACCCTTCAGTCCAACCTGTCCATGCCGACCAGATATCCCAACCCAATCTAATCCCACCTGCCAGTATCCGACCCATCTCCCTCCAAACCCTTCCTATTCATATACCCATCCAGATGCCTTTTAAATGTTGCAATTGTACCAGCCTCCACCACATCCTCTGGCAGCTCATTCCATACACGTACCACGTGGGTTTGTCGATGTTTTCTAATCCACCCTGTTCAGAGATGTTATGACACACCTCTGGAGCAGGTGGAGCTTGAACCGGGTCCTCCCTGGCACAGAGATGGAGACGCTACCACTGTGTGATGTGTGCCCTCGTTGGGGTTATGGACTTGCCACTAAATGCTCCCTTCAGATGGTTGTCATAGCGCCAATCATCTGAAACTCCTCCTCAGCCACCTGTTTGAGAAAATCCCAGGGACATCTCCTCTGGGCCGTAAAGCAACTCGGAATGGGAGTGGATAGATCCCGTTGTCATGGTCCACGTAGGTACCAACGATATCAGTGGGAAGGGGAAAGAGGTTCTGCTCAGGGTGTATGAGCAGCTAGGGGTTAAATTAAAAAACAGAACTGAAGAGGTAATAATCTCTGGAATACTACCAGACCCACGAGCAAATTGGCACAGAATCAACAAGATTAAAGAGGGAAATGCAAGGCTCAGAGATTAGTGCGGGAGAAATGGATTAAAATTCATGGAACATTGGTACCAGGACTGGGGAAGAAGGGAGCTGTTCCCATAGGACACACTCCACCTGAGTCACACTGGGACCAGAGTCCTGGCAAATGGTACAACTAGGGCTTTAAACTAAATAGTGGAGTGTGCAGGGTTCGGTTTCCATGGAGACTGATGGAATAAATTGAAGGTCGGGGAGGGATCAGCAGATGTTATTGAACTTTCCAGAACAAGTGATAGGACAGAGGGTGTGGAAAGGGTCAGGAATCTAACTTCAGGCACCGGGGGCAAGTTTTGAGAGTGTGGCGCTGGAAAAGCACAGCAGGTCAGGCAGCATCTGAGGAGCACGAGTACCGACGTTTCAGGCAAAAGCCCTGCTGCCTTATGAAGGGCCTTTGCCCGAAAAGTCGATTCTCCTGCTCCTCGGATGCTGCCTGACCTGCTGTGCTTTTCCAGCGCCACACTCTCAACTCAGATCTCCAACATTGGCCGTCCTCACTTTCGCCTAGATAAGGGGACAATACTGCGAATGGGGCAGTCAGTGCTGGACTGGGGGTGTTGTACTTAAATACATACAATATACAACACAATGTAAATGAGTTTGTAGCACAGATTGCAATTGGCAGGTGCAATGTTGTGGGTATCACAGAGACGTGGCTGCAAGGAGGGAACTAAATATCCAAGGGTATGCGTCCTTTCGAAAGGACAGGCAGATGGAGGCTGGGTTGCCTTGTTGGTGACAAATTAAATTAAATTGATAGTGCAAGGAGTGAAAGAGAGTTGGAAAGTGTAGAGTCTGTGTGGGTCGAGTTCAGGAACCGCAGAGGAATAAAGACCCTGATGGGAGTTATTTCCCGGCCTCCAGCAGTGGGCAGCATACAGGGAAGTAAATAAATCAGGAATTAGATAAGACAGGGAGAATGTGGGCACTGCAGATGCTGGAGATCAGAGTCAAAAAGTGTGGCACTGGAAAAGAGCAGCATCCGAGGAGCAGGAGAGTCAACCTTTTGAGCACAAGAATGATGATGAAGAGCCTCTGTTTGACAGGTAGAAAAGGCAGTTAAGAATGGACGATGACGGTAATCATGGAGGATTTCAATTGGCAGGTGGACTGGGAAAATCTGGTTGACAGCGGATCTCAAGAAAAGGAATGCCTATGAGATTTTTTTGGAGCAGCTTTTGGTAGAGTCCACGAGGGAACAGGCAATACTGGATTTAATGATGTGTAATGAGGCTGGCTTGATTAGGGAGCTTAAGGTGAAAGAACCATAAGTGGGCAGTGACCGTAATATAATATAATTCACCGTGCAGTTTGAGAAGGGGAAGCTGGAATCGCGGGTAACAATATTACAGTTGAGTAAAGGCAACTAAAAAGATATGAGGGAGGAGCTGGCCAGAGTTGATTGGAAGGGCAGCCGAGCAGGGAAAATGGTGGAGCAGCAATGGCAGAGGTTTCTGGGAATAATTCGGAAGGCACAGCAGAATTTCCTCATTTCCCCTCCCCCCACCCTGTCTCAGTTAAATCCCTCAAACTCAGCACCGCCCTCCTAACCTGCAATCTTCTTCCTGGCCTCTCCGCGCCCACCCTACTCCGGCCTATCACCCTCACCTTGACCTCCTTCCACCTATCGCATCTCCAACGCCCCTCCCCCAAGTCCCTCCTCCCTACCTTTTATCTTAGCCTGCTGGACACACTTTCCTCATTCCTGATGAAGGACTTATGCCCGAAACGTCGAATCTCCTGCTCCTTGGATGCTGCCTGACCTGCTGCGCTTTTCCAGCAACACATTTTCACCACAGCAGAATTTATCCCAACATAGAAAAAAACCGACTACTGGGGGGGGGGGGGGATGAGGCAACCATGCTCCATGCGTCAGGTGTCAGCACAAAAGCAAAAGGAAAAAACATACAATGTGGTGAAGATTAATGGGAAGCTAGAGGTTGGGAAGCCTTTAGAAACCAGAGAAGAGTAACTAAAAAAGCAATGGGGAGGGTGGGGGATGGTGCGGGAGAGTGAAATGTGAGAGTAAGCTAGCTCGTATTATAACAGAAGTGGTTTTTGTTAGATATATAAGAGGAAAGAGAGAGGCAAGAGTGGACTTGGACCAATGGAAATTGTGGCTGGAAAGTAGTAACTGGTCAAAGAAAAGGTGGAGGAATTGAATTGGTACTTTGCATCAGATTCCACAATGGAAGACACCAGAGCTTCAGGAAGGTCCAAGGCGAGTGAGATGACCATCACTAAGGAGAAATTGTTGGGGTACCTGAAAGGTCTGAAGGTGGCTCGGTCACCCAGACCTGGGGTTCTGAAGGTGGATAGCTGAAGAGCTTGTGGAGGTAGTGATCTTTCTGGAATCACTGGAGTCAAGGAGGATCCCAGAGGACAGGCAAGTGGCTAATGTAACATCCCTGTTTAAGAAGGGAGGGAGGAAGAAACATGAAACTATTAGCCAGTTAGCCATTGGTAAAATTTTAGAGTCCGTTAGTAAGGATATGATTGTGAAGTACTTGGAAGTGCACAGTAAAATAGGGCTGAGTCAGCAGGGCTTTGTCAAGGGAAGGTCTTGCCCGACAAATCTGTTAGAATTCTTTGAGGAAGTAATGAACAAGTTAGACAAAGCAGAGCCAGTGGATGTGATCTATTTGGATTTCCAGAAGGCCTTTGACAAAGTACTGCACAGGAGGCTGCTTAATAAGGTAGGAGGCCATGTGTTAGGGGCAAGCTACTGGCATTGATAGAGGATTGGCTGACTGGCAGTGAGCAGAGAGTTTCGATGAAGGGGTCTTTGTCTGGTTGGCAGCCGGTGACTAGTGGAGTTCTGCAGGGGTCAGTGTTGGGAACCATAACTATTCGTGGTAAACATTAATGACCTGGATGAAGGAACTGAGGACGTTGTTGCTAAGGTTACAGATGACACAAAGATCGGTGGAGGGGCGTGTAGTAATGAGGAAGTGGGGAGGCTGCTGAAGGACTTAGACAGGCTAGGAGGGTGGGAAAGGAGTGCCAGATAGAATACAACGTGGGAAAGCGTGAGTTTATCCACTTAGGTAGGAAGGAAAGAAGCATAAACTAGAAGCTAAATGGAGAAAGGCTTCAGAAATCTGAAGCATAATGGGACTTAGGAGTCCTAGGTCAGGATTCTTTTAAATATAACATGCAGGTTCAGTTGGCAGTTAGGAAGACAAAGTTGATAAAGTGTGGCACTGGAAAAAGCATAGCTGATCAAGCTGCATCTGAGGAGCACGAGAGTCAATGTTTCAGGCTGAACCCTTCATCAGTTAGAGGGAGGCAAACACAATGTTCACATTCATTTCAATAAGGTGAGAACACAAGAGCAGAGATGTAATGCTGAGGCTGCAGAAGGCTCTGGTCAGACCATTTTTGGAATATTGAGAGCAGTTTCGGGCCCCCTATCTAAGGAAGGTTGTGCTGACCTTGGAGAGAGCCCAGAGGAGGTAGCAAGAATGATCGCAGGGTTGAAGGGCTTGTCATGTGTGCTTGAGGATTCTGGGTCTGGACTCAGTGGGGTTTCGAAGATTGAGGGGGAATCTAATTGAAACTTGCAGAATACTGAGAGGTCTGAATAAAGCTGACCTGGGGAATATGTTTCCAAGAGTAGGAGAGACTAGGACTCAAGGGCACAGCCTCAGAGTGAAGGGCTGACTCTTTAGAACTAAGGTGAGGAATTTCTTCAGCCAGAGGGTGGAATCTGTGGAACTGATTGCAGAGAAGGAGGCCAAATCACTGAATGTCTTTAACACAGAGATAGCGAGGCTCTGGATTAGAAAGGGATCAAGGGTTACAGGGAGAACGCAGGAAATGGGGTTGAGGAAGTTGCTGATTAATGTCCATATCGAGGCAACTTGTTGTTAGCATCAACACAGTATACAGTGGTTCTGCCGAGACTCATGAGCACCAGCTGTAACTAACATTCTGATCTACGTCTCACCTGTCACTGTAACACTCGCATTATCCTGACACTCCCCGACTCACCACCCACTCCCTCACTCCCCACTGTGTCCCACTCCCTCACTCCCCGCTGTGTCCCACTCCCTCACTCTCCGGCTGTGTCCCACTCCCCGACTGTGTCCCACTCCCTCACTCCCCACTGTGTCCCACTCCCTCACTCCCCGCTGTGTCCCACTCCCTCACTCTCCGGCTGTGTCCCACTTCCCGACTGTGTCCCACACCCTCACTCCCCGACTGTGTCTCTCTCTCTCTCACTCCCCGACTGTGTCCTACTCCCTCACTCCCCGCTGTGTCTCACACCCTCACTCCCCGCTGTGTCCCACTCCCCATTGTGTCCTACTCCCTCATTCCCCGACTGTGTCTCACTCCCTCACTCCCCGACTGTGTCCTATTCCCTCACTCCCCACTGTGTCCCACTCCCTCACTCCCCGCTGTGTCCCACTCCTCACTGTGTCCCACACTCTCACTCCCCACTGTGTCCCACTCCCTCACTCCCCACTGTGTCCCACTCCCTCACTCACCGACTGTGTCTCACTCCCTCACTCCCCATTGTATCCCACACCCTCACTCCCCGGCTGTGTCCTACTCCCCGCTGTGTGCCACACTCTCACTCCCCGCTGTGTCCCTCTCCCCGCTGTGTCCCTCTCCCCGCTGTGACTCACTCCCTCACTTTCCGCTGTGTCCCACTCCCTCACTCCCCACTATGTCCCACTCCCTCACACCCCGACTGTGTCTCACTCCCTCACTCCCCGCTGTGTCTCACTCCCTCACTCCCCGCTGTGTCCCACACCCTCACTCCCCACTGTGACCCACCCTCACTCCCCACTGTGTCCCACTCCCTCACTCCCCGCTGTGTCCCACACCCACACTCCCCGCTGTGACCCACTCCCTCACTCCCCGCTGTGTCCCACACCCTCACTCCCCGCTGTGTCCCACTCCCTCACTCCCCGCTGTGTCCCACACCCACACTCCCCACTGTGTCCCACTCCCTCACTCTCCGGCTATGTCTCAATCCCTCATTCCCCTCTGTGTCCCACTCCCTCACTCTCCGGCTATGTCTCAATCCCTCATTCCCCTCTGTGTCCCACTCCCTCACTCCCTATTGTGTCCCACTCCCTCACTCCCCACTGTGTCCCACCCCCTCATCCCCCTCTGTGTCCCACCCCCTCACTCCCCACTGTGTCTCACCCCCTCATTCCCCACTGTGTCCCACCCCCTCACTTCTAGATACATCCTACACCATCACCAGGTTGATGTGTCCTCTTTGTATTCGGTTCGCTCTTTCCTCCCCATTTCTGTTTTTGCTTTAGTCTTTTCCGTTTCTTTCCATTCACGTTGGGCTGTTGTACCTCGGCCCCGCAACCCACCATTTGATGGCAGTGCCCCTGTGTACATCTGTTTGTTCCGAAGGCAGTTCCTTCCAGATATCTGCAACAAATTAGAATTGAGGATTCAGAATCCACACCAAGACTTGTGTCCATTTTTCACAGCCACCCTTAAGTTGCTTGGAATTCCTGAACTTTAAGGAGAGTTTGGGATTTGTGAACGTTATGAGACAATTATTAGAGCTCTCTCAACTTATGAAACCTGAGTTACCTCCACAGCCAACAGATCCAAAAATCTAAACAACATCTTGTAACGCTCATCAAAATGCAACAACCAACATCAAACCCTTCCATTAAAAAGACTTCACCTTCCCCTGAGGAATTTTGGTTGATTCTTGCGGGTTTTTGTATACCCTCATCGCCATCGCCCAATGGATCTATGTTTGTTTCCTCACTTCACTTGTTTTCTTCGTGTTGCATCTGTAACTAAACTCGAATTCCCAATGTGCCTATCCCAATTTCTTCTGCTACACGGAGAATGTCTGTCGGGCACCTGATACAAAGTCCTGAATCCTCATGGAGATTCTAGACGCAGGAATTAATGGGATTTTTTATTCAGTCTAATGCTCAATCGTGTAGCAGGAATATGTTATAAAAAGGGAGTCAAATGGAGCCTATCATCACTGGAACATTGACACCAATTCCCATTCCAGTGATTATATTGTCGAGGCTGTTTCAAGGGTTGTTAGGTTATAATTAAGCATTTATACCATGCTCTGCACATCTTATCAACCACAGCTTATTACAGATAAGAAGAAGTACCTACTAGAGCTTCCATTATCATCCCACATAGCTTGGCCCTCTCTCTCTGTCTGTCTCCACCCTAATGGGTGATTGGATCATTGTGAGTTACCGCGTGCTGACACGTACAATGTCCCATGCTCTGCACACAGGAATAAAGGCGCTACAATACAACGAGTAAAAAATGAGATCTGCAGATGCTGGAGATCACGGCTGCAAATGTGTTGCTGGTCAAAGCACAGCAGGTTAGGCAGCATCTCAGGAATAGAGAATTCGACGTTTCGAGCATAAGCCCTTCATCAGGAATAAGAGAGAGAGAGCCAAGCAGGCTGAGATAAAAGGTAGGGAGGAGGGACTAGGGGGAGGGGCGATGGAGGTGGGATAGGTGGAAGGAGGTCAAGGTGAGGGTGATAGGCCGGAGTGGGGTGGGGGCGGAGAGGTCAGGAAGAGGATTGCAGGTTAGGAGGGCGGTGCTGAGTTGAGGGAACCGACTGAGACAAGGTGGGGGGAGGGGAAATGAGGAAGCTGGAGAAATCTGAATTCATACCTTGTGGTTGGAGGGTTCCCAGGCGGAAGATGAGGCGCTCCTCCTCCAGCCGTCGTGTAGTTGTGTTCTGCCGGTGGAGGAGTCCAAGGACCTGCATGTCCTCGGTGGAGTGGGAGGGGGAGTTAAAGTGTTGAGCCACGGGGTGATTGGGTTGGTTGGTTCGGGCGGCCCAGAGGTGTTCTCTGAAGCGTTCCGCAAGTAAGCGGCCTGTCTCACCAATATAGAGGAGGCCACATCGGGTGCAGCGGATGCAATAGATGATGTGTGTGGAGGTACAGGTGAACTTGTGGCGGATATGGAAGGATCCCTTGGGGCCTTGGAGGGAAGTGAGTGTGGAGGTGTGGGTGCAAGTTTTACATTTCCTGCGGTTGCAGGGGAAGGTGCCGGGGGTGGAGGTTGGGTTGGTGGGGGGTGTGGATCTGACAAGGGAGTCACGAAGGGAGTGGTCCTTGCGGAACGCTGATAGGGGAGGGGAGGGAAATATATCCTTGGTGGTGGGGTCCGTTTGGAGGTGGCGGAAATGGCGGCGGATGATACGTTGTATGCGCAGGTTGGTGGGGTGGTAGGTGAGAACCAGTGGGGTTCTGTCTTGGTGGCGGTTGGAGGAGTGGGGCTCAAGGGCGGAGGAGCGGGAAGTGGAGGAGATGCGGTGGAGGGCATCGTCGATCACGTCTGGGGGGAATCTGCGGTCCTTGAAGAAGGAGGCCATCTGGGCTGTGCGGTGTTGGAATTGGTCCTCCTGGGAGCAGATGCGGCGGAGACGAAGGAATTGGGAATATGGGATGGCGTTTTTACAGGGGGCAGGGTGGGAGGAGGTGTAGTCCAGGTAGCTGTGGGAGTCAGTCGGTTTATAATAGATGTCTGTGTTGAGTCGGTCGCCCGAGATAGAAATGGAAGGGGAGGGAGGAGTCTGAGACAGTCCAGGTGAATTTCAGGTCGGGATGGAAGGTGTTAGTAAAGTTGATGAACTGTTCAACCTCCTCGTGGGAGCACGAGGCAGCGCCGATACAGTCATCGATGTAGCGAAGGAAAAGGTGGGGGGTGGTGCCAGTGTAGTTGCGGAAGATGGACTGTTCCACATATCCTACGAAGAGGCAGGCATAGCTGGGGCCCATGCGGGTGCCCATGGCAACTCCTTTAGTTTGGAGGAAGTGGGAGGATTGAAAAGAGAAGTTATTCAGGGTGAGGACCAGTTCAGTCAGTCGAAGGAGGGTGTCAGTGGAAGGGTACTGGTTGGTGTGGCGGGAAAGGAAGAAGCGGAGGGCTTTGAGTCCTTCGTGATGGGGGATGGAGGTGTACAGGGACTGGATGTCCATAGTGAAAATAAGGCGTTGGGGACCGGGGAAGCGAAAATCCTGGAGGAGGTGGAGGGCGTGGGTGGTGTCCCGAACGTAGGTGGGGAGTTCTTGGACTAAAGGGGACAGGACCGTGTCGAGGTATTGGGAGATGAGGTCGGTGGGGCAGGAGCAGGACAGGACCGTGTCGAGGTATTGGGAGATGAGTTTAGTCCAAGATTCGTAGGATATGTGGAACAGTCCATCTTCCGCAACTACACTGGCACCACCCCCCACCTTTTCGTCCGCTACATCGATGACTGTATCGGCGCTGCCTCGTGCTCCCACGAGGAGGTTGAACAGTTCATCAACTTTACTAACACCTTCCATCCCGACCTGAAATTCACCTGGACTGTCTCAGACTCCTCCCTCCCCTTCCTAGACCTTTCCATTTCTATCTCGGGCGACCGACTCAACACAGACATCTATTATAAACCGACTGACTCCCACAGCTACCTGGACTACACCTCCTCCCATCCTGCCTCCTGTAAAAACGCCATCCCATATTCCCAATTCCTTCGTCTCCGCCGCATCTGCTCCCAGGAGGACCAATTCCAACACCGCACAGCCCAGATGGCCTCCTTCTTCAAGGACCGCAGATTCCCCCCAGACGTGATCGACGATGCCCTCCACCGCATCTCCTCCACTTCCCGCTCCTCCGCCCTTGAGCCCCACTCCTCCAACCGCCACCAAGACAGAACCCCACTGGTTCTCACCTACCACCCCACCAACCTGCGCATACAACGTATCATCCGCCGCCATTTCCGCCACCTCCAAACGGACCCCACCACCAAGGATATATTTCCCTCCCCTCCCCTATCAGCGTTCCGCAAGGACCACTCCCTTCGTGACTCCCTTGTCAGATCCACACCCCCCACCAACCCAACCTCCACCCCCGGCACCTTCCCCTGCAACCGCAGGAAATGTAAAACTTGCACCCACACCTCCACACTCACTTCCCTCCAAGGCCCCAAGGGATCCTTCCATATCCGCCACAAGTTCACCTGTACCTCCACACACATCATCTATTGCATCCGCTGCACCCGATGTGGCCTCCTCTATATTGGTGAGACAGGCCGCTTACTTGCGGAACGCTTCAGAGAACACCTCTGGGCCGCCCGAACCAACCAACCCAATCACCCCGTGGCTCAACACTTTAACTCCCCCTCCCACTCCACCGAGGACATGCAGGTCCTTGGACTCCTCCACCGGCAGAACACAACTACACGACGGCTGGAGGAGGAGCGCCTCATCTTCCGCCTGGGAACCCTCCAACCACAAGGTATGAATTCAGATTTCTCCAGCTTCCTCATTTCCCCTCCCCCCACCTTGTCTCAGTCGGTTCCCTCAACTCAGCACCGCCCTCCTAACCTGCAATCCTCTTCCTGACCTCTCCGCCCCCACCCCACTCCGGCCTATCACCCTCACCTTGACCTCCTTCCACCTATCCCACCTCCATCGCCCCTCCCCCTAGTCCCTCCTCCCTACCTTTTATCTCAGCCTGCTTGGCTCTCTCTCTCTTATTCCTGATGAAGGGCTTATGCTCGAAACGTCGAATTCTCTATTCCTGAGATGCTGCCTAACCTGCTGTGCTTTGACCAGCAACACATTTGCAGCTACAATACAACAACAACAAGACACTTGCCGATAAACAAACTAAAGAAGCTGAGCAGTGAGGTCATGTTTCAGACATGGGATTGCCCCACAGGCTTTGATGGGTAGTCTGAATAATGTTAACTCTCTCTTGGAGATGGTTAGGCTCTATGTTTTAATAAAGCAGCAAGGATCTGTGTGCATCTGGGAGAGAAAGTGCAAACTGTGAAGACACGACTCTGACAAGACTCTGTACCGAGGCATTGTGTTTATCTTTTGTATTGCTACACTGACCACTTTGTTTTCTAGAATTTTCAGTTTTGGGCAGTTCCCCATTTAACACAACCAAGAGTCCCAACATGTCTGAACCATTAATTGGTAGTGATTTCTTATGGGCTATTTGATGTTGCAGTTTTAGAGATCTCCTCCCTTATCATTGCAGCCCAGTGGTAGGCATCGAATTTTGGAGTGTGTGTGTGTGTGTGTGTGTGTGTGTGTGTGTGTGTGTGTGTGTGTGTGTGTGTGTGTGTGTGTGTGTGTGTACTGTTTCTTTAATCACATTGACTGTCCTGAGTTCCTCAGGGTCTGTGGCAGTGCCAATAGCTGGCAGCTGAAGATTCAGTGCACCCAACAGTTCCATCTGCAAAAGGGAGTACACCAAATAAACCACACTCACGCACAAAATGGTTGCCAACCTGCCAGGTGCTTTAGTGGCGTTTCAATGTGGTGTTAGTCTAGTTTGCCATCCCCTCTGGCATTCGGAGTCTGTGAAATGGTCAGTAATGTGGACTGGTAGGCACAATGCCAATGGCTGCCAATCGAGTTTTGAAACCTTGTTTGGGTGGGAGGCCGTTGGGCACAGGTTAACATCGGCTACTAAAGGTGCCTGCCTCCCCACAGTGCAGTTAGAATCCTCAATGGCCTAGCACATTCAGACAAGGTGTGTGTTCCACAAGCTGGGAAATAAGCCAATTGTCTTTATGTGTCAGTCTGCAGCCTCTTCAAATGTGCAATCCCTGCTTCAGATGTAACAAAGTGCCTACTTTATGCATCGTTATATTTTCCTTCTATTGCCTGTTGGCCATGTTCCCAAATCCCAGCCTGCTCCGTCACTGATAATACTTTGGCTGTTTTTCAAGTAGCATTTAGTCACTTTTGAGTGGGATGATTCCAAGCATTGCTCTCACCTCTCATCTTAGGAGTTAATAAACAAAGCTATGTGTAGCTGTTGCCCTCTTGAAGGAACTAACCTGATCTGAGCCATATCTTTTCCTGTGACGTTGCAGTGAGGCTGATACAATTGACTTTACACTTGGCAGCCTGTTTTATAAACCAAGAGTCTATCAGACTTATTCTTGTCCCCAGTAACAGCCAGTCAGACTCCTCACCCTGACTGTTAAGTCACTTCCTTTGCCTTGCTGTCTGCTGCTGATGCAGTTGTGAAAGTACCTGTCACTGTCCAAATCCTCTTTTGCATGCCCACATCCTGCTTTTACATCCTGGGGTACCCTGGTGGATGGTGGCATAACGAGTGATATCACCACCAAGACCATCCACCAATCACACACCCATGTTGGCAGCTCATCAGACTTCAGATCGTGATCAGAAACAAGGGCCCTTAATCTCTTCCACACCTCTGCCAAGCCTAAGGCTAATTGTAGTATTGGCCCGGTACTCGGTGCTTTGGCAGACTGGCTGCTGCATTCACCCCTTGAACCAAGAAGGCATTAAAGTCGTCTTTTGTTGTTGTTTAAAATCCCCACCCACCGGGACCATCACTTGGCCAACAAGGTTCTGGCAAGGCCTAGCCAAGAGGTTCCATTCAGCAGTGTCTCCTCTTGCCACCCTGTCATCCATGTGTAATCTTGCTCATTTATACCAACCTCCTCTTCCCCAAGAACACCCCTTGCTCTGGTAACCATCAAATTGCATCGTTCATGTCGGTCCTCAAATGGGTAGTGACGTAGGTGTGAGGTGACTTTCACAAAGGCCCACCAGCTATAGTACTGCCATTTCAGAGTAATCGAATCCTGACCACGGGTATTTTTGGTATGTTTTTGTGAATGCACGCAGCCTTGCATGAGTTTCCCAGTAACTATAGGAGGTGTTAGGTCCTCGCTGAATGACTTGGTTTGAAACACGTTTAACCTTTTTGTTTTCCTTTGGTGATTGTGCTGTAGATGAAGTTGGGAGCCCTGCACGTTCTCTTCCCCACCCTCTCTCCCGCCGTAGTTGTTCACTCCGTACAGAAGGCCCGTGTCAGACCACACAGATGCCTGACTCCTCGCAGGCCTTCACCCCGGCTTCTGTTCTTTTTGCAGGCCAAGCAGTCGCTAGCCACACTGACAAAGGATGTCCCCAAGCGGCACTCACTGGCGATGCCAAGCGAGAGTATGCTGAATGGGAACCAGGAGTGGGTAACGCAATCAGACCTCCCGCTCACTGCTGCAATCCGACAGAGCCAGCAGACGTTGTATCACGCACATCACCACCCCGTAGACCGGCAAGGTAAGGGGGCAGAGGTCAAAGGGTCTTTCTGTTTGCCAATTCTCTTCTCTTGGGGTGTCTTGCATTTGATGCAATAATATTGAGCACTTCTCTCAGATAAAAACGGACTCCCTTAATTCAGTCCCATACTCACATTCTTCCCACATCTATGTTTCACCATAGGCTTTTAAAAATGAAAATGTCCGTCTGTGTGGAGTTTGCTCGTTCTCCCCGTGTCTGTGTGAGTTTCCTCCGGCTTCTCCAGTTTCCTCCCACTGTCCAAAGATGTGCAGGTCAGGGTGGATCGGCTTTGGGGAATGCAGGGTTACTGGGATGGGGTAGTGGCAGGGTGGATCTCGGTTGGGTGTTCTTCGGTTGGTCAGTTCGGACTTGATGGGTCAAATGGCCTGCTTCCACACTGTGAGGAATTTATGATTCTTCTCTCAGCCCCACTATTTATTCGATAGTGCAGAGGAGCGTGTGGGCCATGGGGTTTGTGGGAGATTGCAGCCCTGTTGATCAATTTAGAAATCTGTTTTTGTTCTTTCAGAGAGAGAGCGCATAGAATCCACTAGCACCCTTAAAGCTTTCAGAGAGAGGTGGGCACTTTAGGGGGTGGGGCGCATTATCTTCTCCACCAACACGATTAGATTTAGTTCCTTCCCTCGTTGCTCCCAGCTTTTAGTTGTTGTTTGGTCCATTGTAAATTGGGCGATGAGAAATGAAAGAACAGAGCTGGGTTCTTTTGGGTGATGGGCTGTATAAAAGATGGGGAAGAAGATCGTGTTGTTCAGTGTTTGTACTTTGTTAAAGTGGTATTTTTGCTGATAGGTTTTTTTTTAAAATAGGCAGCTTGTCATATCCCCGTGAAGAGTTGATATTTGGAACGAGAAAGGTAGAACCTGTTGTTTGTGGTAAACTAGATTTACAATAGAACCCTTGTAAACCTCCCAAAGTCCTTTGCTGCCTGCTTCAACCAGTAGATAATGACCTGTTAAACATGGCTCGTGTGTGGTAAGACATTCTATGTTCCTGTGTGGAATAAATCCTTGAACTTCCCTTCATTTTTCTAGTGATTCTGAGTCTGTTCCCCAGTCATATCTGATGGTACCTGCTGCCAGAGTTTATTTAACTTCTGCAGGTCAGACTGTGATCCATCTTAACCATAGAGAAAGACACTCACACCTAGTCCACTCTCAGACAGAGTGAGACTGGAGGGGGACTGGCAGTGGGGTAGAGAGGACACTGACTTCCTACTGTAAATGCTGAATGTAGTCAGGCATCCCAAAACCAGTGTGAATTAGTCCTGGTTGGCTCACACTTTATTGCTATTTGTCCAAACCCCTTCAATGACATTCCAGTAGCTCTCAGTGGGATATACTCTACTTCTTTTGTATTTTTTTATTTTGCTCGCAAAAGGTGAAAATTATTGATGTCTGTCAGTCTGCTTCAGCCCCTGAGGATTGAAGAGATGGAAACATACCGTGAACCTGGCGTGAAGGATTTCTTATGTTGAATATAAATAATCAGACAAAAAGATCTCCTCTTGTGCTGTTCATAACTCTAAGACAGACCCGGTGAATATAAAACAGCCTGTAAGCAAACTTGGTTTTTGCCTGGAATGGCATGTTCAAATGTACTAACCAGTCTTGGCATGATGAGATTAAATGGATCTTGTGCGCGATGTATTGGGCGTGTGCGTGAATGCAGAGCACAGAATTGCTCACAATGTGTCGCTAATTGGCATTCTCATTCTTAGGGTAATGAATAAAAGAGAATGTTGACACTGGGCACTGCACGGCCCTGACTCTGGGGTTAGTAATCGACCGTGTGAGGGCTGCATTACTCTCACATCTACAATCCCGAGCTAAGTGGGCAGTTCATGGAAAGGCAATGCTGAAGGAGCTTCCCTGTAGATAACCAGAGCAGGGGCTGTCCTATTACATAGAGTCGCAGAGTATAACCGCATGGGAAGAGGTTATCATGTCTATTCCAGTCATCAAACGCCTAGCTACTCTAATCCCATTTCCCAGTACCTGGCCGATGGCTTTATAGATATTTTCCAATCAACCTGTTCAGAGATGTCATTACACACCTCTGGAGCAGGGTGGGACAAGATATCAGGCCTCCTGACTCAGAGATAGTGACACTACCACACATCACAAGAGCCCTCCCCACGGTCTTGTATCCTATGGTGCTTCAAGTGCTCAAAATCATGCTTAAATGTTGTAATGGCTTCTGCCTCTCCCATCCTTTCAGATAAGGAACTCCAGATACCTACCATCCCATGACTAAAAAGAATTCTCCTTAAATCCCCTCCTGCCCTTTACTTTAAGTCCATGACCCTGTGGTAATTGATCCCTCTAAGGGGAGCACACCTTCTGCTGATTCAGCTGGGCTGTTTACTCCCTTTTCTTGTGTTTGCTTGAAAGGGATAAAAGACAACCTGTCTCGTGCCCAGGACGCTGTCTTTTCTTCCATCATGTTCTCAGTGTGAGATAACTTGGAGCAGATTACGGTTCACTTTTCAGTGCATTCCTCTCATTTAATTCCAGTGCTTTGAGGCTTTCTTGACACCTTATCAGATGTGACATTCCAGGCTCTCTCTCTCTCTCTCTCCCTCCTTCTCATATGAGACAGCCACTCATTCACATTCACAGTAACTTTGGCTATATCCTTTCTCTCTGAAAGAAACACATATTGGAAATAAAATGCAATATATCCATTGGTGATCTGCAGTTATGACTAATGATCATGAAGGTTTCAATATGGGAGAGCATTACAAATGTGCGAAATGCTGTCTGTGCTTTGTAATCGGAACTGCTGATCCTGGCATCTTCAACTGAGGAGGAGTTGTTCTATTATGACTGTGAAGAACAGTCATACCAGACTTCAAATGTTAACTCTGTTCCAAATCCTGCTGATTTTCTGCATACTTCTCTCTTGTTTGTTTCCGATATGATGTCAGCTCAGTTGCGGTTAATGGTGAGAGATAACACACTGATCAGCCTTTGCGTTTAATCTTCACACAGGAGTGCGGGTCAGTCCATGTCACTCAAGACAACCGTCCATCATCTCAGACGCCTCAATGCTTGAGGGTGAAAGATCATCCACACCGAGTGACATCAACTCACCGCGACATCGGACACACTCGCTATGTAATGTAAGAAACTCTTGTGGGATGGCTAATCTATTCTGTCTTCGATCCTCAGGCTATAAGCCAGAGCAGTCCAAAAAGGAGGTCATGAACCCTTCCGGTTTTCTAATGAATGAATGAACATTGGAAGCTCTGAGTATTGGCTCCTATGAGAGACATTTCTCACTGGCAGTGCAACCTCACACTACTTGCCAGCTACTTCCCGAAGGTTCACCTTCTCAATCCCAGGCTGGACACTGAGGGGAGCAGACCCATTCTGGTTATTAGTTCTGGCTTCCTCACACAAAGGAGGCCGTTTTTGGTCTTGGACAGAAGTGTGAAATGTGTGATATTACATCAACCGTCCAGTACAGGCAAGATCACAAGGACGTCAGAAACCGGAACGAGAGTGGGTCCCTGGGTTACCTGCAATCTGTGTCCTCTTGTGACTGTTAAACAGGGCAGTGTGCCCCACCCTTGCCCGGTTTCTCTCCGGCTGTCTGTCCATGTTTGAACCCAATAGATTATGCACCCACAGACTGGGTCAAGCGACCACTATCTGACAATATTGCAGACTCAGTGGCTTCTGTGAAACAACTCCATCAATGCGGTATTTTCCCTGCAGTAGCTAGTGTCCTTTTCCCTGAAAATCAAGTCCTGCCCAGAACTGGCCAATGGCATTATAAATTAATATTTTGCATAACACATCTTCTTTACCTTGGCATCAGTTTTTGACTAAGTACCACTTGAAGCACCATGGGATGCTCTCCTCTATTGTTATGTAAACGCTGGTATTGATAATCTGGCCAGTAGCACTTACCTCTCGGGAATGAATCTTTCAACAGCATCCGACTGATCCCAGATACCTCTTGTCCCAGTGTGGAACCTCTGACATCGATGAAGTTAAATTCTTCTAAAAACCCAGTGTATATTACTCCCACCATCAATGGTGTATATTAAAGAACTGAATGTTGAACCTGCAAAGGTAGCCATTGGTGCTTAGTGTACAAACTACTAAAAAAGGTGAAGGGTTTTTCATTTCTGGTTGCACTAGCAATCTCCCCCCGCCCCAGTCACTCACACACACCCAGTCCGAGTGAACCTGACTCTAGGCTGTAGTGGGTTGGCCAGTGTCAAAGGGTAGGGCAACAGTTTAGAGCAAGGTCTGTGGCTAATCTAACATACTGTTAACCTGATCACAGCACTATGCCTGATTTGAGGAGGTCCATTCAGAAACAATTTATCCCCAGAGATAATTGAGTTGGTAGCAATGCCAGTGAACCTTTCTTTTGTGGTAAATGTCAACATGCTGTTGCTCAGAATCATGCCTCTTGCTCCCCCTGGAGGTTTTATGCTGGAATGCTCCCTCTTTGCTGTGACTGTGGGTTTCTGAATGGTCAGCCAGCAGGGCTAGTCCGTTCTCAGCCTACTAGACCATTGTCCAGAAGCAGTGGGCTCCACCAACAGCCCCTTTGCTTCTGGGTGCGCAAGGGAGATGTACAGGTTAGCTCCTCATCTCCAGAGCATGATGGGCCAGATCTTACTCTCCTTATCATCAGAGAAAGCACAAGCGGTGAGCGATGGCAGAGTCAAGTTTGGCTCCATTGCTGCAGAACCAGTTGGTGCGAGGCTTGGCAGTTCATTGGGCGTTCTGGAGAACAGGCAAAAACCTCAACTTCAAGCAGAGGAAGGGGGGGGAGGAAATGGAGCTTTTGAAAGGAGAGCAACAACTGAATGTTTTTGTTTTGACTGTCCAGTCTCTTGAAGATCTAGAAGAACAGAAGAGGAAGAAGAAAAAAGAGAAGATGGTGTTTGGCTCCATTTCCCGGGTGTTTGCTAGGGGCAAGCAACGGAAATCCCTGGATCCTGGCCTGTTTGATGGTACTTCTCCCGATTATTACGTAGAGGAAGATGCAGATTGGTGATAAACACCCATCCACTCACAACCTCTGTGTGTGTGCGTGTGTGTGCGCGTATCTGTGCGTGTGGGTGGCATGTGAGAGTTAATGCTTGTTGGGGGGGGAGGGGGTGTGTGACAGTCTGCGTGTTTTTAAACTTAAGAAATGTGAGTCCTGGGACTGGTCCAGCACACTCTGTAATTAAAGTATGTGTGTGTGTGTATATATATACATATATATATATACATAGATAAATATAAAAATCCTGTGTGGATAATGTCACCTGTGAATGTGTGGAGGGACACGGCTGTGTTTTAATCTTACTGATACTGGAACCCCGAAGGACAGCTGTGTACTGTATTGTAAATAACTGCAATTGTGCACTTTGTGCTTCTTTGTAAGGTATTTTCTCCTGTTTGTTGTTTCCATGTCCCAGTGTGTATTGTGTTCCATTGGTTTGACAATGTAATCGAACATCCTCATTTCAACTGGGCATGCTCAAAATCTCCATCTCCTTTAACCTTCAACTCCTCCATTCCCCCAGGGGCTTAGCTTCTGAATCACATAATGAGTGTGTTTGATGGTACCTCGATGCATCCCATTCATTGGCTGAGCATGCCCTGTTTAGATTAATGAGATGGTTCAGTTAAGGAGACCTTGTCCCGGCTTTTTGGTCTACATGCATTGACACATTACCACTGACACCAGTTGACACAGACAGAGCAACTGCAAAATTACGGGGAGCATGGAGTGGTGTGGAATCTCGGACACAGCGAGGGAGCCCCAAATCCTGGCCACAATGTAAAACCATTGTGCACAGGCAACCGAGATCTCACTACGAAGTATTTCCCAGCAGCTCTACAGTTCACCTCAGCATCTTCTATACTGTTGTTCCTTGAAATATTCAGGAAAATGCCCTTTTGGAAGTTTTGTTTTCGGGGGAGGACTGAAGACAGCATTTACAGTCTGGAGCTAAGGCACTAATGGTCACTGCTGATTGTAACTACAGAGCTTCAGTATTGCTGGGAAAAGGCACATTTTGCTGTAGCTTTTCATCTCACACTCATCAGGACTGTTCACAAGAATACAAATTCAAAGGAAGACTAACATTTCTGCAGCATGGGAGGAGAGTGTGGGTTGCTTGACAAGTAACCTGATGGTAAAGGTTACATTTGTTAGGCTTTGCAGACTTGTGTGTTAATATGTGTAGCTTCCAACACAAGCAAGTGCCCCATCCTGGGAGCTCACTGGGTCCTTTCTCAAGGCAATACACTGAGAAACCAGAGTCAACCTGTGGCCTGGTTTAAAATTTAAACAAAGGTTAACTGTCAATTAGTGTCAATGGTTGCATTCTCCATCATAATGCTTTTGCTATTCAGAGTCAGCAGTCACAGGACACCAGGTTATAGTCCAGCAGGTTTATTTGAAATGACAAGCTTTTGGTTTCACTTGATGAAGGAGCAGCACTCTGAAAGCTGGCGTTGTGTGACTTCAGACTTTGTCCACCCAGTCCGACACTGGCAGCTCCACATCACGTCCACTAATCAGAGTCTACTTGCCAGCCAATCAGCACACACTTCTCATGCAGTATAAATTGGTATTCTTGTGAAATATCCTGATGAGTGCAATACGAGAAGCTTTGTATCTTACTCCAGCAATGCTCAGTTCTGTAATAACAATTATTCAATTAAAGGATTCTTGAGAGATGTTTTCTTCCCATTTGCCAGTCACCAGTTTAAAACTGTGAGCACTGAGTCCTTTCTCACATAAAACCTTCTGTCCACTGACAAATCAAGGGAATGGTTATTGAGAATCCTACATAATCTTAATTTATTTTTAAGACTGACGTTGAAAGGTAGTTTGTGGTAATATGTTGTCCGTGTACTTTCATTATGTTGAAATGCAGTGTCTAATTTGGCTTAAAGGAATGACACATCTCCCAAGCTAAATCTTTTGGAATAGGTTTTCTCAGATACCATACACCCATCCTGCAGTTCACACTCAAGGGTGCTGTCCTCTTTGTGATAAGGAACAGGGACTCCATTGGTGATCCTCACATTGATGATTCTGGAATGAGGAATAACCATAAGGTCAAAATGCCCAATTACATGATATTACCATATATACTCGAGTAAAAGTCGATCTTGTGTAAAAGTCGACTCCCCATTTCCGGCCAAAGGATCTGAAATTTTCCATATATCTCATGTAAATGTTGTCCCTAGTTCTTCACAGATAACAGAGCAACATTTGTGAGTCAAGGCATTATCCTGTACATAAATGTTACGATGAGGAAATGAATTTTTTTTATGCTATTATGTATTTTGATGTACAATTCACACCAAATTGGCGCAAACGTTTAAGATCCATCAGGTCAGAGTCAGGTGACAACTTAGCTGAGCTCAGTTCCCCTGTAGCGCCCATGGAATACAGTCATACTACTGTAATTCATTATGGTTTTTTCCTTTATTTGTTTAGAGATCAATTGGGTTTCTGCTTATGATACGGTATTTTGGTCTGTAGCACAAATTTCAACCCCTCAAAAGTAGAATCCATATCACAGTTGACCCCATAAATGTAACCTTCAAACATAATCTAAAAATTTAGACTTTTCACGAGTATATACGGGAATCCCTTCTCATTAGTTTGGTGCTACTGTGAGATAGATTTCTTTGATCAAAATTGACAGCATACCCCACCACAATACTGGCACCCATTCCAACCATGAAGTCTCACCAATAACTGCCTAGGTACTTAATGCTGTGAATGAATAGGCATTTAGAAGGACTGCCTCGTAGATTATTGAGGCTTGGCCCTATTTGAAATCTTACATGTTGATCATCGCTCTTAATACGTATCAGCGCTATCCACAATTATGGGTTTTATTTGTGAAATTGCTGTAATCCCATATATGGAAAGGACCCTTCTCAACCCACAAACCTGCTAGGTATGGGTCAGTTACTGGAAATAGTCAGGGTGATCTCTGTCTTTGTCATTACTGAGTATTCTCAATGCTCTGATCTGAGAGTTAGTCAAAAATTACACAAGCTAATTGAACAATTTCAAAATCTACATGGGATTCAGGGTTTGAAAAAGTTAAATTGTGATTAAAACTTGAATATTTAGTTATTGTATATGTCACATATTGCAACCTGCAAACTCATCTGATTGATGGGGCGGGGGGGAAATAAGCTGTTACAAATATCCTCTGTAAGTAGACCAAGCAAAGGGATACGGTCACTTTAAAGATTGTCAAACTGCGAGTAATGTCAAACTAACACGCCGCCATAGTATGGGGAGCTGTTGAAATGCAACTTCCCCATCTCGCTTTGCAAAGGAGCTGTCAGAATTGGAGAGCTGGTGACATCACTTGCTGTTGGAAGAGCAGCTGCAGGGCTGAACTCATGTGGGATGTTGGACCTTTTTTCTTTTGTAAGTCTTGTGTCTTATTTCCTAAGGAGACAGTTTTTAAATTCCTGTCAAGATGTTGAACTTGCAAGTTCTTTTGATTCGGCTCTGCCTCAGAACCGTAGCAGGTCTGTCCAGTTTGTGTGGCAGCCTACACTGCGAGGGGAGAACCCACATCTCCAAAAGCATTCATTCACCGGACTGCGTCCTTCTGCCTGGGTTCAAATCCAGGCGGCCCGTCCCTGGGAGGTGCAGAAATTCTGGGGAGGGTTGGAATCTGCTGCAGGAGGGATCGGATTGGGAAGGAAGGTTTCCTGCCTCATGGGTGTGGAGAGGTGGTCAGGTGACCTGCTTTGTTATTGAGGGGCACTGCATTGAGACTGAAGAGGATCAAAACGTTGTCCATTTTGACTCTGTCAAGGTGCAGTGCCTCAATACATTGAGATGATGGCTGTTGAAAGACAAACGCCTCTGTCAAACACAATTGGAAAGAGAAGTGATTGCACATTAATTCAGAAGAGCCCATCAGTTTCTCTTAAGACCAGTGCTTGCGTGTGATATAAGGCAGCGTACAGGAATTAGAAATTCTTGTAAGTTCAACATCTTTTTAAAAGCATTCCCATTCATTCGGGGGTTCTTTTGATTTTTGTTTTGTAAATTAGGTAAAATAATGCTACCGATACTGAAAGAAAATGGATTTATTTAAGAAACTAAATAGAAGATTTATGCTGGGCAAGTTTAGAGTCAAATTGTTTTATCCCTGCACTGTGAATGCAACCCAAAGCTCAGCAGTGCGGCTTCCATTGCAAACAAATTAAAATAAAACCTATTTTAAAATAAATGATACATCTTCTCTGTGGTTTCCTCTATTGAGGTGCAAGTCACTACAGCAGGGTAGCTCACAGGGTGAAGCTTAGTGTCTGACCTCAGGTGTTGTTTCTCTTTTTAAATGCTGCAAGTTTTCCCCCCCTGGAGAAATCCGAGATTCTCCTGCAGGAGCAGAGCTGATTATGAGGGAGCTCCTCGAGATGAACAGAGAGTTATAATGAAGTAAATAGCGATTGGATTTGAAGTCACTCAGCTGGCAAAACAGAACAAAATGGAGGCAAAAAAAGAGTATTTGGGACAGACCCGAATTGAGGTTTAGACTGTGAAGCTTTATGGAGAAAAACACTAGGACAGACAACCTACAAATTCGGAATATTCTGTATTGTTACAAAGGAACTAATGGATCTTGGGTACAGTTCCAAAGGGACCTTCTGGGACCTTATCTAAACAGGCCTTCTTTATTTGTGAATATTTAAACAGTCCCATCCCCAGCAAATGTCCACACAGACTGCTGGGCAGCAGTCAGGAGCCAGGAACCTTCAGTGATGTCAATCCACCTTCCCCTCCCTGTCTTTCCCCTCCCTGTCTTTCCCCTCCCCAGTCCCATTTTCATCTTTGTTCACGCTTGACTGAGATCAGCTGGAACTCTGTCTGGTGAAGAGAGGAATTTGGTACGAACCAAATACACAATAGTGCGACAACCTGACCAATGTTCTGCAAAGGAAACTTGCCCCAAATTTCCAGGCTTTCTGAGACAGACTAGGGGGTTTACTGTGCAAACACGTACCCCAGTAGTAATAAGCTGTAATTCTTCCCACTGTCAGGAAACACCGAGCATGATTCCGCATGATGGATCTTGTTCAGTCCTCTGGGAACACCCATGGGTGGATAACGGCAAGGACGTCCGCATCCGCCCGACTCATGGGTCATCACAGAGCTGGCCTCTGTTAGCAGGAATCCATCAGTTATGGGCTGCTCCAAATTCTCACCGCTATAAACATGATGAATGAGTCTAGTCAGTTACATTCCAGGTGCTGTTTCATTTGTGTCCCTTAGCTCTGGGAATTTGTGTAACCTTTAACCTTACTGTACTAAGCAAGATTTACACAGGCAATGTTTCTTGAGTTCAGTGAAAAGAATTTGTTTTTATATAGTTAGGTTTATGGGTCCATTGACAGAAACAGGATTAAGATGAGGGAGAGCACAGTGCAGCCATTTTGACATGCTTTGACATTTTAATTGGGAAAATGTGTAAAATATGAAAGGAACCAGGGCATGCTCATGAGGTTCTCAGTTCTGCCAACCAATCCTGGCTGACCTGTGCCTTACTCCATTGTTCTGCTCTTGCACCATATTCCTTGTTCTCTCAGCTAGGCATCCTAAGCACCTTAAAGCTTCAAATAGCCTTGCAACCACAGTCTTTTGAGGGCGAGAGTTATAGGTTTTGGTTACCTTTGGTGCAAGGAGAAAGTGCTTTCTAAGTTTGCTTCCCAATAACCTAGCTCCAATTTTAGGATCATGCAGCTTTGTCTCATTAGGACTTTTCCCTTTTCAGTTTTTGTTTCATCCCCTGTTTTCCGATCAGAGATTCCATTCACTCAGTAGCTTCAGTGTGCATTGGTGTAGCACCCACACTCGCTGTAGTCACCAAGGGCAGTTTCTCAAATTGATTTGAGCTGTTCATGTTGGATTAAGGAGGTGTCTCAGAGGTCTTTCCCAAAGCCATGCTCTTGGATATAACACTGCAGAGATTCTGATCACTGCTGCTTGTTGAAGCCCTCCGTACTCTGCAGTTCCTGCTTTAGCTCCAAGAAACCACTTGTCTGAAAGTTCCTTTCAGTTAGAAGATCAAGCTTTCAAATGGATTGGAGTCAACGATCCAAACACTGCTTCCATTCATTGACTGAACCAACTAATGATGGCCCTGTACATTTCTATCAAACCATCTTTGAGACACATGCTACAACAGTGTAGTTTAGATTTTGCTTTTAATGCTCTATTTGTTGCTTTTGAAGTCACTGACAGCACAGTATCCTAACATTTAATCATATGGTAGCCCGATAACCTAGGTCAATGTTTAGGTCTCCATAGGTTCAAACCTTGTTTTTGGTGTTGTATAAAATCTGGTTTGAGGTTTGTGCTTCACTCCTGGAATGCAGTGTCGTTTGAGGGTGCGATCATTTACCAAGTTTTAATCCGAGGCCCCTTAATTTGTCTGTCCTGGTTAGATAGATGTTAAGGATCCCATTGTACTGCTCAAAGAATAGCAGGAAACCCTCCTGATGAGCTGTTACTCCAGAGTCATAGAGATGTACAACAGGGAAACAGACCCTTTGGTCCAACTCATCCATGCTGACCAGTTAATCTAGTCCCATTTGCCCGCATTTGGCCCATTTCCTTATAAACCCTTCCTATTCACATACCCATTTAGATGTCTTTTAAATGTTGTAATTGTACCAGCCTCCACCATTTCCTCTGGCAGACCATTCCATACATACACCATTTATGAGAAAATTGCCCTTGGGTCCCTTTTATATCTTTCCCCCCTCACTTTAAACCTGTGCCCTCTCATTTTGGACTCCCCTATCCCAGGGGAAAGGCCTTAGCTGTTCATTCCCCATCCATGACCCTCATGATTTTATAAAGCTATATAAGGTCACCCCTCAGCCTCTGACACTCCAGGGAAAACAGCCCCAGCCTATCCAGCCTCTCCTGGTATCCTCCAACCCTGGCAACATCCTTGTAGACATTTTCTGAACCCTTTCAAGTACCACAACGTCTTTCCTATAGGAGGGAGACCAGAATTGAATGCAATTTTCTAAAAGTGGCCTAACCAATATCCTGGTAAAAACCAGACTTGTCTGATCTGCCTAACTCCTTTTCCACCTATCCACTCCACCCTCTCCTCCCTGACCTATCACTTTCATCTCGTCCCCCACTCACCCATTGTACTCTATGCTATTCTCTCCCCATCCCCACCCTCCCCTAGCTTATCTCTCCATGCTTTCAGGCTCACTGCCTTTATTCCTGATGAAGGGCTTTTGCCCGAAACGTCGATTTCGCTGCTCGTTGGATGCTGCCTGAACTGCTGTGCTCTTCCAGCACCACTGATCCAGTAACCAATATCCTGTACAGCCCCGCCTCCTGTACTCAGTGCTTTGACCAATAAAAGAAAGCATACCAAACATCGTCTTCACTATCCTATCTCCCTGAGACTCCACTTTCAAGGAGCTAGGAACCTGCACTCCAAGGTCTGTTTGCTCTGTAACGTTCCCCAGAACCTCATCATTAAGTGTAGAAGCCCTGCACACCTTCTCCCCACATTACCAAAAGCAAATTAACTAGATGTTTCTATCAGTTGATATTTGTCAAGTTTTTTTTTACATCAGAACAGCGGCTGCACTTCTAAGCTGATTCACTGCTTGTGAAGTGCTTTGGGATATTTGAGGGCTGATCTGCCTAACTCCTTTTCCACCTATCCACTCCACCCTCTCCTCCCTGACCTATCACTTTCATCTCGTCCCCCACTCACCCATTGTACTCTATGCTATTCTCTCCCCATCCCCACCCTCCCCTAGCTTATCTCTCCACGCTTTCAGGCTCACTGCCTTTATTCCTGATGAAGGGCTTTTGCCCGAAACGTCGATTTCGCTGCTCGTTGGATGCTGCCTGAACTGCTGTGCTCTTCCAGCACCACTGATCCAGTAACCAATATCCTGTACAGCCCCGCCTCCTGTACTCAGTGCTTTGACCAATAAAAGAAAGCATACCAAACATCGTCTTCACTATCCTATCTCCCTGAGACTCCACTTTCAAGGAGCTAGGAACCTGCACTCCAAGGTCTGTTTGCTCTGTAACGTTCCCCAGAACCTCATCATTCTGTGTAAGTACGGATCTTTCTTTTTGATGCTCCCCTGTGTCTGGACTGGCTCCTTTATTAGACGTGCCCTTTACTTTCAAGCTTAAGAAAACCCTCCTTTTGATCCAAACTGGTGCAGGTTTAATGCTGGGAAGCTCATACAGAGAATCAGCACAAATTGCGGGCAAGACCTGCCATTCAACCAGATGTCGAAGGCAGTGGCTTATTTCACGTTCTTTCATCTGGATGTTTGATTAAAGCTGGGGGTCAAGGCCTAGCATTCTAATCATTGGCTGTTCTACCTCATTTGAGCATTTGTACTAATTAACAGCATGTCCTGATAACACGCTGCCTTCATTCTGAGTCCCAGGAGCAGGCTCGCAAGAATTGTACCAAGCTTAATCACGGTAGCGATTGCAACTTGTATTAAACGTGTAGCCCAGATCTGTGCGATATCAAAAGACATAACCTTTTAGATGTCCCCCCACAGCACGCAGATATAACTCTGATAAACATCAGTACTGTGAAAGTACTTAACACATGGAAAGCTGATTGGGGGATGGGGTAATGGGAGCTTTTCGGAGGAAATTTCTGCTCATCAAGGAAAACTTGATGCTTATTCCGAGCATTCCAGGTTTGACTCATGAAGAAATCCCTCTATCCCGCCTGGCTACATTATCAAATAGCCCAGGCTGCCATTCTCCAAGGTATTTAGGGAATTAGTGGCTAGGGGAAGAGAGTTTTTGTCTGGGATTAGAAAAGGCCTTGGGGAGTCAAATGACAGCTAACAGCTCATCAGTCGTGTGTTAAGTGTGAAGAAGTTTCAATGTTTCTGTTATAAAGCTAACTGCGGCTGATACAGTAATCAGTAATGTGACTGGCTCATTAAGCTGGGGTAGAAGAGGTTTGAAATCAGTCTGGGGTGAGTTGAGTTGGGATCTCATTCATGTTATAAGGCTTTCTCTTTAAAAGTCGAGGGGCAGAGGGCATAATATCAGAGAACGGCTTGTCCATTGAACACCGAGGTGGGGAGGGCTTTTTGATCTGAGGGTAATGAATCTGTGGTATCCTTTACTGGAGAGGGCTGTAGAGGCTGGATCCTTAATTATATTAAAGGCTGCGATAGACTTGTAATCAGTGAGAGAATCAAAGTTATGGGAAAAATGTGAAATTGAGGATTAATGGATCAGCCATGATTTCATTGAACAGTGCAGCAGACTCAGTTCCTCCATCTCATATCCAGTATCTTATTTAAAACGTGATCAACATACATTAATTTGGACCCTGGATCTGGATCTGTGGAAGGTATCCACAGTCCTTAACCCCCTCAGATTGACTCCTGCCCTTTCTTTGTGAATTGCAGCCTCTGAACCACGTACCCGCCCCCTTGCACCAGTGTTGCTACCCAGCAACCCTTCACCCTCTGCCACAGCGTGCCCATGCCCTGTCACTGTGTCCATACACATTTGTCTTCTGCTCACCCCCAATCCCATGTTCAGTGTTCTCACCCTCCCTTCTCCAATGTTCCAGCAGGCAGTGGGGGTGGGGGGGGGGGAGGGGGGGCGGGGTGGGGGGTGCGAGGGCAAGTTGTGAGATTCAACATTCTTCAGCAAGTCGATGCATTGAACGGGGTTTGAGATCGCCATAAGGTTTCAGCTCTGGAGATGTCTGCTGAAGGTGAAGGAGAGAACTGTTTAGCTCTAGCTACCTGCTGGAGGGGCTGATGTGCATATTGTTGTGGGAGAAAGCTGGTGAACTGATTGCCCAGGGTAATAGTGGAGACAAATGGAGTGGAAATATTTATGGGAGAGTCAGTAAGGTATTTGAGAGGGGCTTCACTTAGTTCTGGACCTGCAAGGTGGCCCGTGGTATTTATTCCTGGTCTCTTAGGCAGAAAGTATGTACAGGTTCATATGCAAAGTCTGGACAGAGATGAATTTAATCAAGATTTCCCTGCACACTGCGCTCAAATGGTGCAGCTAACAGCAGAGTCTCTGAGCAGTGAGTTTAAATCCCTTTGCCCTTCCACAATCTTTGCCCTCATTGAAAGGTTCAGAGGCCCCTCCAGATGGGTTGGCTCATCATTAGGTCAGTTGTGGTGAGCAAGGTTTGTAGATGTTTGGAGGCCAAATCCCATGAAAAGGAAAATATTGAAACAAAAACAGTGATCAGTTAATGAGCGGTCATCCTTTCACCACTCAGTATTCCTCAGATACCAACTTAGCTCATTGAGTCTGGCTATCAGAAACTCAAATGAGACCTTAAAGGCACACTAGGATTGTGTGTGCCCTGTCTTTCAAGCCTGTTTCAATCAGCTACACTGTAATTCCAGCCTATCGAGTTTGTTGGCACAGAAATATAAGATCTCAGCCACTCATTAGCCCTACATTTTCCAAAATCTGAGTAGACTGGGATTATATTCATTGGAATTTAGAAGAATAACGGGGGATATCTTATAGAAACATATAAAATTATGAAGGGAACAGATAAGATAGAAGTAGAGAGGATGTTTCCACTGTCAGGTGAAACTAGGGCAAGAGGACATAGCCTCAAAATTTGGGGGAGCAGATTTAGGACCGAATTGAGAAGGAACTTCTTCACCCAGAGTGTCGTGAATCTGTGGAATTCCTTGCCCAGGGAAGTAGTAGACCCAACATCAGTGAACATTTCTTATGCTAAGATAGATTTTTTTTTGAACAACAAAGGAATTAAGGGTTATGGTGAGAGCATGGGTGAGTGGAGCTGAGTCCGTGAAAAGATCAGCCACCATCTTATTGAATGGTGGAGCAGGCTCGAAGGGCCAAATGGCCTACTCCTGCTCCGCGTTCTGAAGTTTAAAAATACGGCCAGGCTGCCGCTCTTAAATTGACACACAGTTGGCTACCTGTCATTCCTGTTTGAAGAAGGATTTAATTTTCGTTGATGGGCAACAGAGCAATCTTCCACAGTCAGTCTGGTCCACCCTTTCTTGACACGGCAACAATCAGGTAACTTTCTCTTTGAGGTACAGCCAATAAGGTCAGCACGACCAACCATGTTTTCTGAGGATTGGCCAACAGGATCTTTGGAAAACCTCTAACTATATGTAACAGGTCCAACCAACCACAAACCTACGCCTGGTGTACAAGTCTCCTGGTTACATCAGTCTGAAGTTAAGCTTAAAAAAATGTTTAAATCTTCTACAGGGTGACGTAGCTGTAAATTGTTCAGAGCCCTTGTCCCAGCAGAGCTGGAGACAGATGTAAAACCTTGAGATACAGGTCAGTGAGGAACTGTTTCTCAAATGGTAGAGGTTCAATGTTCAACACAGCAGCTGTACATTTGTGGATGTTTCAGCCTTTTAAAAACTCCCATGTGAAAATTGTGACCTGAACGAACAAACCAATAAAGGAGGAACTGATTTGTGGAAAAAATCTTGACAATCATTCTTGTCAAAGCGATCAGCTTTTTTTGCAAATGAGAAAGCACGTTTCTAACAACTGCCAAGATGTCTGTCTTCCTAACGTCCTTCCATTGTGTTCTGTTTGGTTCACTGTTTCAAGCCTCTTTAGCACTGACTGAACTCTGTGTGTATGTGTGTGTCTGTGAGGAACCTTTCACTCTCCTCCATAACTCATTGACATTAACCCCATCTTAAACGATGCATGTTTTGGGAAAGTCCACCAAGTTAGCCCGCACCTGACAGAGCATCGATCCTGAGTTGCTGTTTGGGTGAGTCCATTTTCTCTCCACTCAGTCTGAAATGGATCTGTACAATGTATAAGTGTAGTGACAGGGTGATGAATGTCATTTATTCCATCATTTATGGCTGACATTTGTTTTGATAATCCTGGTTCAATGATTTTATGTTGCTTCCTCTTGCTGCCTCAGTTTTTGTTTGTCTGTGTCGTGTACATCGTTTTCCAGTCAACAGGAGGCAGAAAGGTGGTTTGTCTGGCTCAGATAGAAACCTATTCAGGTAACTGTCTGCTCCGAGATCCATGCTAACTGTCTAAATGATGGGCTGGGTAAAAAATAAGGTCTGCAGATGCTGGAGATCAGAGCTGAAAATGTGTTGCTGGTTAAAGCACAGCAGGTTAGGCAGCATCCAAGGAATAGGAAATTCGACGTTTCGGGCATAAGCCCTTCCTGATGAAGGGCTTATGCCCGAAACGTCGAATTTCCTATTCCTTGGATGCTGCCTAACCTGCTGTGCTTTAACCAGCAACACATTTTCAGTAAATGATGGGCTGGTTCACCTTCTGGCATTCTCCAGGTGGGCATCTTAGTTGCTTGCTTTTAGGAACAAAAGTGTGTCTTTCTTTTCATGAAAAGTTACCGCTTTGTGAGTTTACTTATTGTGTTGCTGAGTCTTGGAACCTGTTGTGGATCCCCGGTTATGTACTGGGCTTACAGTCTGCGCTGTGTCATTTCCATCAATGTCACTGATTCAGGTTATGGAGAGAGAAACCAATTGCTAATTGCTGTTGAGTGTCTTGAATGGGCCAACCAAGGTCAGATTGGCTGATGATCTCTCACTGCCTGGCACTGAAAGGGCACAGGATATGGATCACAGGAAAATAGGGTGGCAAAAATGGCAGATGGAGTTAAAGCCGGATGTGTATGTTGGGAGGTTAAATGCAAGAGGAAAGTATACTGTAAAGACCAGAGCCTTGGGGGCATTGATAGACAGATGGATCTTGGGCTGTTTAGTTGATACCTCCCTGAAAGTGGCACCACAAGTGGGTAAGGTGGTGAAGAAGGCATTTGGCACGTTTGCCTTCATTGGTTGGATCTGTAACTATAAGAGTTGGTCATTCATCTTGCAGCTGTGTAATACTTTAGTCAGGCCAGATTTGGAATATTGTGTGCAATTCTAGTCACGACACAAAAGGAAGGATATGGAGGCTTTGGAGAGGGTGCAAGAGAGGTTGATTTGATTTATTACTGTCCCATGTACTGAGGTACAGTGAAAATTGTCGTCTTCACAGGCAGATCGTGCTGTACAAGTGCAGCAGGGTAACAGAACAGAGAGCAGATTACAGTGTTACTGCTGCAGAGAAGGTGCAGAGAGAGGTCAGCATTAACATTAAAAAGTCTGATAACAGCCGAGAAGAAGCTGTTCTTGAATCTGTTCATACGTATGTACAAACTGCTATATCTCCTGATTGATGGAAGATGGTGGAAGAGAATGTAACCAGGGTGAGAGGGGCCTTTGATCATATTGGTTGCTATCCCAAGGCAGCGGGAAGGATAGATGGAGACAACGGGAGGAAGGTTGGCTTGTGTGATGGGCTGCACTAGGTTCATGATTCTCTGTAGGTCCTGGGAAAAGCATTCGCCAAACCACACTGTGATGCATCTAGATCGGATGTTTTCTATTGTGCAGCTATAAAAGGTTTCCCAGGATGTTGCCTGGAGTGGGCTATAGTGGCTCTAAGGAGAGGCTGGAGAAACTTGGATTATTTTCACGAGAGCATCAGAGACTGAAGGGCAACCTGATAGAAATATGTAAAATTATGATGGGCACCGATAGGGTAGATAATCAGTCTTTTTCCCCCCAAGGTGGAAATATCAAATAAGGTGAGGGAGGGATAACATTTAAAGGAGATGTGTGAGTCAGGTCTTTCATGCAGAGGGTAGTAGGTGCCTGGATCATGCTACCGGGGGAAGGAGATAGAATCAGACACGATAACAAGGTTTAAGAGGCATTTATACAGATACATGAACAGGCAGCGAAGAGAGGGACATGGACCATGGGCAGGCCGTTGAGATTAGAAAGGTATCATGGCTGGCACAGACATGAGGGGCTGAAGGGCCTGTGCCTGTACTATGATATTCTGTGAATAGTTAATGGACAGTCACAATCTGTTGTCTCAAATTATACAGACAATACAGCACACAGCCAGGTCTATCTACCCATCAAGACTTTGCTAGCTTCCCACAATGTTTACTCCTGTTGCTTTCTCCCGTTCTTCTGGTCTACAGGTATACGCTTCTTGATCAGGTCAACTCTCATCCTTCATGTTCCGAGGGAAAGGAACACAAACTTGTCCAGTGTTGCCCCTTAGTTCCGGTAACTCATTGAGAAGCCTTTTCTTCTGCATTTTCTTCCATGTTTCGATGCCCTTTCACCTCACGTGGACCTCGTGTGGCTCACTCTTTAACCACCATCACCCCTGACGGTAGCCAGCAGACAGCTAGAGTTTCTTTGGAAGAAAAGATAGCAAGAAATAATTTCATTTATTTTCAACTCACTCCAAAGCTGGCACCCAATAAACTATCTGAGTGCTGTGGTTCTCATCCAGCAGCCTCTCTCCATTCTAACTATCATTCTACTTTTTAATGAACTTCCTGAACAATGCATAGAAAAAGTACAGGAACAGAGAGTTCATGCTGGACTGGTATCTGCACTGATACAAGGTGTGAACTCTCTGAATGCCAGTACGTAGCCTCCTTGATATGTTTGAGGTCAGTGGGTCCAAATGTCAATGACTGCAGCTCATTGAAGCTGTCATCTCTGCAGGGGCTGTTGTTGAGTGTTCAACCGTTCCCCCACACAACCTCTCAGTCTCCACTCTATCTAGTATCCTTGCCATAGAGCCCTCATAGATACAATATGGTTTAATCCATCAACTAGCCCAAAGTCTTGAAATGGAGGAGCTGTCAAGATGCTGAGGCACATTTCCTCCTGTTGAACTGTTGAGGAGGAAGGTCCGTGCGCACTTAGCAAGGGATAGAAAGAAATTCCCAAATACTCCAACTTGTGAAAGTATTTGCTGGCTGGTACTGGCACATTCTGTTGGAGCATCAAGATGTCTTTGACACGGAGTGGTAAGGTGCAGGTTTCTTCCCCAAACCTTCTCCACATCCTGAGTTCCACAATCTGAACGCTGGCTTTGGTGAGGTACTGGGTTGGAAGGCAGGCATCATAGAGAGGTCCTCAACAATTATTACTTGGTGGTATTGCCTGAAAAACCATTGGCTTTTCCTCTTTCAATAGATGTGGTGTATCCTACTGAAATATAGGAGGAGAACGTGAGGTCTGCAGATGCTGGAGTATCAGAGCTGAAAATTAGATTAGATTAGATTACTTACAGTGTGGAAACAGGCCCTTCAGCCCAACAAGTCCACACCGACCCGCCGAAGCACAACCCACCCATACCCCTACATTTACCCCTTACCTAACACTACGGGCAATTTAGCATGGCCAATTCACCTGACCCGCACATCTTTGGACTGTGGGAGGAAACCGGAGCACCCGGAGGAAACCCACGCAGACACGGGGAGAACGTGCAAACTCCACACAGTCAGTCGCCTGAGTCGGGAACTGAACCCGGGTCTCAGGCGCTGTGAGGCAGCAGTGCTGACCACTGTGCCACCGTGCCGCCCACATCAGGATTCCTGATGAAGGGCTTATGCCCAAAACGTCGAATCTCCTGTTCCTTGGATTCTTCCTGACCTGTTGCGCTTTTCCAGCAACACATTGTCACCTACTGAAATATAGTCATCCACCCTCTATGAAAGGCTTCTGTTTGTGGTACCAACAGGTTGAACACATTCCTAATCACTGATTACCTGGTTACTATCTAGTTTTGTTTATTGGGATTCCTCATTCAGCTCAAAGGATTAAACTAATTTGATTACCCTCATGCAGTAAGGACATGTCCTCTTATATCCGAATAACACATCCTGCCAACAACAAGCCAAGCTGCATCCACTTGAGAACAAACCGGTATGTTTTGATGTGATGTACCTGTGGTAAAATATCTTATCACTACTCACAGTCCAGGTTAATTTACGAGAAATGATTATTTGAGTGATTTCTTGCTGGATTGCAGGTTCCTGGGCACTGTCTCAGTTTGAGGATTCTGTACCTTCCAGCAAATGGGAAACCAGTGCCTGTAATTTGAAAGCAAAATATTGTAGATGCCAGAACTCGGGACTAGTAACAGAAAATGTTGGAGAAATGGAGAGAGAGAAAGAGAGTTAACATTTCCTTTTCAGGTCCATGAGAGGTCCTCTGACTGGTCCTCAGAATGAAACAATGCGCAGAATCAAGTGATGGAGATGGGCTCTGGGGTGGGGGGGTGCACAGACAGCTGCTAAAAAACAGGAATGACCCCTGCATTTTGTTCCATCAGGCACTCAATTGCCCCGCCCCATAGCTTACCTGCTGCATCTCATGACCAGATACAGAGTGCATTTGAGAGACGCCCCCTCCCAAGGAGACAATAAGCATGTCCCCTCCCGCCTCCCTCTTGACCCCTGCTGGGTTAATGTTGCATTGCAATGAAACTTTATGTGAATATTATGTAGTGGGACCCCTATCCAAAGAAGCATGACAGAGAGTGAGATCTCACTGAGGATGTGACCTCCGTCCCTCTATACAGCCAGCTCCTGACGACTGGGTTAAGCTCAGTTTGCAGCTTGAGCCAGGGAGAAGAGTCTCACAAAAGCTGGTGAAATACCAGAAGGAGGTACAGAGCATCTTCCATTGAGCAATAGCGGTTACTGGGTTTGTTAGTAACTTAGTTCAGTAGTTGGCCCTCATCTCTGAGTCAGAACAGCATTCTCGGGATTTTCAGACAGTGCTGAGCAAGTCTTGTATTTTTCGAAGCACCATCTTACATATGGGATATTAAACTAAGGTCCTATTCATCAGGTATCTGTCAAAGTTTACATAATGTCACACAAAGAATTTTGAGCTGGGCTAACATTCCCATCCTAGGAATGCAGAGGTGGGTTAAATGGTCCCCTACTTTGTTACTGTTTGTGGGATTTTACTGTATGTATCTTGGCTGCACACTTTCTGTGCTGAAGATGTGTTGCTGGAAAAGCGCAGCAGGTCAGGCAGCATCCAAGGAACAGGAAATTCGACGTTTCGGGCATAAGCCCCTGCACACTTTCTGTACCTAAACAAAATTGTACTTGAACAGGTGGTGGTGAGTGGCAAAATAGCCTCAGCATGAGAATGGCTGTGACTACAAATACGTTCTGTCTTTGAGATCACAGCAGGTCAGAGAGCATCCATGGAGAGAGAGCAAGCTAATATTTCGAGTCGAGAGCTACAACTCTGATGAAGAGTCATCTAGACCCGAACGTTAGCTTGCTGTCTCTCCATGGATGCTCTGTCACCCGCTGTGATCTCCAGCATTTGTTGTTTTCAGTCCAGATTCCTGCATCTGCAGTAATTTGTTCCGAAGTTCTAGCGTTCTTTATTCAGATGGGTCACCAGCAATGAAGAGGTCAGTTAGGTTTTGAAGATTGTAACTGTTTTCAGCACATGCCCTCTTCAGAATATTGCACCACCTTCCTTAGAAATGTGAAGAGCATTTCATGGATAAAAGACTTCACAGGGAATTATTGCTGCCGCCGTATAGCTAATCAGATCACCGTGCTTCAATAAACAACGGGCACTTCGCATTTGGTCAGCAGATGTCTGGCAATGACAAATATCCCCAGGGTCCAGGCCATAAACCAGCACTTTACATAAACCTTTAGTCCTACACTTTTTTATATAGTTAAGCAGATGTGACATGCTGCAGGAAGAGATTAGTCCAGGGATCGAAGCAGTTCCTGTACACTAGCTACAGAGGAAGGCAGTTAAAATATTGCTGAGCTCCAACTGTTGCTAGCAGTGTGGGGCTGGTTTAACTCAGTTGGCTGGATGTTTGGTTTATGAAGCAGTGTGATGCCCACAGCATGGGTTCAATTCCTACACTGGCTGAGGTCACCTTGAAGGATTCCCCTCCTCAATCTTTTCCCTTGCCTGAGCTATGTTGGCCCTCAGGTTAAACCACCAACCATTGACTCTGTCCAATGAGAGAGCAGCCCTATGGTCTGGTAAGACTGTAGTGGCCCAGCAACAGCAAGCCAGTGGTGTTCAAGTCTTAGAGGTGATCAGGGCAGTAACTGAGTGAATTGTTCCCACTCCCCATCCTTATAATGTACCTCCAATTTAACTCATAGCAGTTACAAATTGCAACAGCCATTAATTTGTTTATCTTAAATATGACCTTTACTGTCAGAAATGGTCAGCAACAAGTGCCAAAATACAGAAACACGAACTATAGAACTAGACACTAAAACAAAACAAAGAGCCGTGGATGCTGGAGATCCACAGAGACTTGCTAGAGAAACTAAATAGATCTGACAGCATCTGTGGAGAGTAAACAGCATTGACTTTACATCCAAAGGGTGACTGGACTTGTAATGTTAAATCTGTTTCTCTGTCCACAAATACTGCCAGACCTGCTGAGTTTCTTCAGCACTTGGTGTTCTGGTTGTTTGAGAAGGAGAGCAGGATGATACATTTTAAATCAGTTTGTACTTTTAAAGTCTTGTGCAGGTAGTACATGTCCTATCTATAATATTTGAATCGCTTTTGATCACATTTGCATTTTAGGATCATAATCTGAGATTTAACATTGGAAATTATGATAGTGACATCTCCATTTAATTTTCCTATGTCAACTGTCATGGTGCAGTTTCAGGCTCTGGCCTCTAGGCCAACAAATTCTGGAAGTTTCTTTCCAAACTGACTTCGTTGTAGATTGAAACAAAAACTTTCATTCTCAACTGATGACAGACACCAGTCAGTAAAATGTCAAGGATCATGTATATACATGCACGAGCCAAATGGAGCACCCTCGCTTCCTTGTGCAGTTAATATCCACTGACAAGATAAAGTTAAATCTCTCTGACCCAACCCTGAACCTTCAGAAAACACAGAGGAATATCAGAGTTTCGAGAAAGATCCAGTTTAACCTTTAATTGATCCAAAGATTTGTCGAAAACATGTAATCTCGGCTTGAGCCAGGAAGGCTTAGAAATTAGTTTAGGAGTAACGGGATAATCTTTTGTTCTTTAAGTTTATTTTGTTTTAATTCAAGACTTCCTTGACAGACAGTTTCAGTCAATGCAGTTTGGCTTGCCTTTAGCTTATAGTTGGCTGCATGCCACCCGACTGTCACAAACCAGACCTCGTACAAAAGCAACATGGATTGCTCTAATTAATAGCAAAGTAATAGACTGTGCTTTAAGCACATCATCACTCCTATTATTATAGTCACCTGATTTAACAGAAGCAATGTTTCAGACGAACTGAAAACAGTAAATGCTGGAGATCATGGCAGGTCAGACATGGAGAGAGAGCGAGTGAGCTAACATTTTGAGTCTAGATGATTCTTCATCAGAGCTGTGATGAAGACTTATCTCGACTGGAAACATGAGCTTGCTCTCTCTCCATGGATGCTGCCTGACCCACTGTGATTGCAAACATTTGTTGTTTTCGGTTCTGATTGCAGCAGTTGCAGTAATTTGCTCCGACAGTGATTCAGGAAGTCAGTGAGTGCTGCATTCCAATTTTAAAAACTTGATTTTTTAAAAAAGCCTCTCCATGGTCTTCACTCATCCCTAATTCTGTAATTTCCTACAACCCTCCAAAGATCTCAGTGTTTGCGAACTCTGCACATCCCAGGGTTTGTTTCTGGCCATGCCTTCTACTGCTGAGGTGCTGTTCTTTGAAATGCCCTCACCAAACGTCTCCACCTCTCTCTCACACCCTTCTCTTTCTTTACATCTCCCCTCTTTAATCGGTCCTAATATCTCTGTTTGAGGCTCAGCATCAAATTCAGTCTGATCGTACTTCTGTGAAATGCCTAGGGATGTTTCATTGCATTAAAGACACGAGATAAATGCAAGTTGATATTTTTGCAAAGGCAAAGATTTTAAGTCTGTCACACTTTCAAGTGTCACACTTGATAAAACAGCCCTTAAATAAATGATAAGGAACAGTAGTCATTTCCTGCTCATTTTAAAGACCCACTAAACTTTAATGAAATCCTATTCATAGCACTTGGATCTTGTAATCTTAAAAGCCCTCAGGACAGCCAGACAATCTATTGCTATGTTCCTTGGTTTAATGTTCTTGGGCTGTAAAAAGCATAATACCATCCAGTTTACCATGAGGTAAATTGAGGATCTCCTGTACAGGCTAGTGATCTGCTCCTTTCACAATCAAAGCCATTATGAAACCAGCTGCCAGGTATGCCACAGCTAGAGTCTTGATCGTTCTCCCTGTAGCAAGTGCCCAGTGCCAACTTAACTCTTTCCCATGGCCACAACCCCCCAGCGTATAGCATCTGTGAGCCATGGCATCAACCTACCAGGGTTAGAGTAACTCAAGTCAATGGAGAACCTTTTCCAAAAAGGTTTAAGTCTGCCCCATTTTGCCAATGAAGGTCAAACCTTGCTCAGATCTTGGGGACTCCTGTAATGTTATGTTTCATTTCACCATGGGGTGGCACGGTGGCTCAGTGGTCAGTATTGCTACCTCACAGCGCCAGGGACCTGGGTTCGATTCCAGCCTCAGATGACTGTCTGTGTGGGGTTTGCACATTCTTCCCCATCTCTGTGTGGGTTTCTTCTGGGTGCTTCCATAGGTGGATAGGTCGTGCTAAATTACTGGGAGAAAGTGAGGACTGCAGATGCTGGAGATCAGAGCTGAAAATGTGTTGCTGGAAAAGCGCAGCAGGTCAGGCAGCACCCAAGGAGCAGGAGAATCGACTTTTTGGGCATGAACCCTTCAGGAATGAGGAAAGTGTGCCAAGCAAGCTAAGATAAAAGGTAGAGAGGAGGGACTGTTGGAAATGCGATAGGTGGAAGGAGGTTAAGGTGAGGGTGATAGGCCGAAATGGGGGTGGGGGGCGGAGAGGTCAGGAAGAAGATTGCAGGTCAAGAAGGTGGTACTGTGTTCGAGGGATTTGACTGAGACAAGGTGGGGGGAGGGGAAATGAGGAAACTGGAGAAATCTGAGTTCATCCCTTGTGATTGGAGGGTTCCTAGGCGGAAGATGAGGCGCTCTTCCTCCAGCCGTCGTGTTGCTATGGTCTGGCGATGGAGGAGTCCAAGGACCTGCATGTCCTTGGTGGAGTGAGAGGGGGAGTTGAAGTGTATATTCCCAATTCCTTCGTCTCCGCCACATCTGCTCCCAGGATGACCAGTTCCAATTCCGAACAACCCAGATGGCCTCCTTCTTCAAAGACCGCAATCTCTCCCCAGAAGTGATCAACGATGCTCTCCACCCCCGCTCCTCCGCCCTTGAGCCCCACCGCTCCAATCGCCACCAGGACAGAACCCCACTTGTCCTCACCTACCACCCCACCAACCTCCATATACATCGTATCATCCGTCATCATTTCTGCCATCTCCAAACAGACCCCAGCACCAGGGATATATTTCCCTCCCCTCCCCTATCAGCGTTCCGAAAAGACCACTCCCTCCGTGACTCCCTCGTCAGGTCCACACCCCCCACCAACCCAACCTCCACTCCCGGCACCTTCTCCTGCAACCGCAAGAAATGCAAAACTTGTGCCCACACTTCCCCCCCCTTACTTCCCTCCAAGGCCCCAAGGGATCCTTCCATATCCGCCACAAATTCACCTGCACCTCCACACACATCATTTACTGTATCCGCTGCAGCCGATGTGGCCTCCTCTGTATTGGGGAGACAGGCCGCCTACTTGCGGACCATTTCAGGGAACACCTCTGGGACACCCGGACCAACCACCCCGTGGCTCAACACTTTAACTCCCCCTCCCACTCCACCAAGGACATGCAGGTCCTTGGACTCCTCCATCGCTAGCCCATAGCAACATGACGGTTGGAGGAAGAATGCCTCATCTTCTGCCTAGGAACCCTCCAACCACAAGGGATGAACTCAGATTTCTCCAGTTTCCTCACTTCCCCTCCCCCCACCTTGTCTCAGTCCCAACCCTTGAACTCAGCATCACCTTCCTAACCTGCAATCTTCTTCCTGACCTCTCCGCCCCCACCCCACTCAGGCCCATCACCCTCACCTTAACCTCCTTCCACCTATCGCATTTCCAATGCCCCTCTCCCAAACCCCTCCTCCCTACCTTTTATCTTAGCCTGCTTGGCACACTCTCCTCATTCCTGAAGAAGAGCTCATGCCCGAAATGTCGATTCTCCTGCTCCTTGGATGCTGCCTGACCTGCTGCGCTTTTCCAGCAACACATTTCGTGCTAAATTACTGATCGTGTCCAGAGATGTGCAGCTTGGGTGTATTAGTCATGGGAAGTGGAGGGTCACAGGGGTAGGATGATTTTGACTGGAATGCTCTTCAAGGGTCAGTGTGGATTTGATGGGCTGAATGGCCTGTTCCCACACTGTAGGGATTCTCTGTTTTTTGTTCAGTCTATAAAATGCAATCTGTTGTGTGAAACATGTGAGCAACATATCCACTTAATTGATCTTTTAGGATAATTCAACAGATTGTACTTCTGTGCTATTTAGTGAAACACTCAGTTTCCTCTTGCTGTGTTATACAGACAGGAACAGTTTGACTGTAAACATTGAAAAAGTCCAGGAAAAGCCTGATTGTCACTTGTAGCTCGGGAAGCAAGCGTTTTAACCCAGAGCCCAGCACCCAGTGTACAAACCTGTACGTTGCTAAATTCAATCTCCCGCCACTGCTGAGTTGGTGAATCTCAGCCTTGACAGCAAGGTCATAGAAATTCCTGGGCATAAACAGGCTATTCAGCCCATCAAGTACACACCAACCCTCTGGGAAGCATCCCACCCAGACCCAACCCCCCTACTCTATCCCTGTAACCTTGCATTTCCCATAGCCAATTCACTGAACCTGCTCAACGCTGGACTGTGGGAGGAAACCCACGCAGACCTGGAGAATGTACAAACTCCACACAGACAGTCACCTGAGGCTGGAATCGAACCCAGGTCCCTGGTATTGTGAGGCAGCAGTGCTAACCACTGAGCTACTGTGTCATCCCACACAAATAGCTTCTTTCATAAACTCAGGGACTCTCCAGCTAGGGAGGGCAATAGAATATGGTGTTTCTGCTCTGGGCAGTGACCCAGTTACACACTGATCCTTCCGGTATGCCTGAGACTTCCTCTCATGACTCACATTTGAAAAATGCCCACTTGGGTGAGGGGCCGGGAAGTCAGTTGGTGTCTAGAATTGTATCCCAGAAGTTCTAGGAACACAGGGGCCAAATAGTCCCATTTCTTCACTCTGTTTCCATATCTCCTCCAATGTTTTTCCCTCAGAGTATCCATCCCATTTCCTTTTGAAAGTTATTATTGAATCTGCTCTCATCACTCTTTCAAGCAACACATTCCAGATCAAATAACTCACTGCTTCAGAGAACTTCACCTCAACTCACCTCTGGGTTCTTTTTGCCAATTGTCCTCCAATTTCTCCCTGGCTGTTCTATCAAAGCCCTGGGGGGGATTTTCAACACCTCTGTCTTAATCTTCTCTGCTGTCGGAAAAGCAATCACAGCTGCTATACTCTTTCCATGTAACTGATGTCTTTTATCCCTGAGACCATTTGTAAATCTTAGGATTTTGGCATCTTTCCTAGAGTGTGCGGCGCAGAAATGTCTGTTGTATTTCAGCTGGGGCCTAACAAGTGATTCTTGGAGATTTAGCATAACTTCCTTGCTTGAGTCTTCTCTGTCACTGTTAATAAAGTCAGGAATCCTGGCTGCTTTTTGTTTAAAACCATGTTCTCAAGTTACTTCCTTCAAAGATCTGCAGAATCTGTCCCTTCTGTCCATTTAAATTGCGTTTGTATTGACTCTCCTACTAAGTAAATCCAAGTGCGCTGCTCACTCTTAAATGTCATCCATGTGTGCCCATTTCATCAATCTCTCTCCACTGTCATGAAGTCTGCTCGTTTTTCTCCCTGATTTTGCCCACCCACATTTCAGAGGTTTGTGTCAATGGCAATTATTGAAATGGTGCATTGTATACCCAACATGATGGCGGCAGTCAGTTACTCACGGTCTACGTTGTTGTGATAGGGATCTTGCTATTCTCTCAGCCTTGCCAACTTTGCTGTCAGAAAACCCATTTTTTTCCTTCTCGCACTGATTATTTTGATTCATGTTACAACTCTTCCCACTGTTAGCTCTTCCTTTGCCGTTTGCTCTGGGCATCCACATAATTTGTTCCACTCTCTCATTGAGTCACCTTGAAGTCAAAATGTTATCTGGTCCTCTCTCCACAGAGGCTGCCAGACCTGCTGAGCCTTTCCAGCACTTTCGGTTTTTTTATTTCCAATGCTGAGGAGATGTTTCTACTTGTGGGGCAGTCTTGCAAAGGGGACATTGTCAGAGAATAAGAGGGCAGTCACTTGAAATTGAGATTAGATTAGATTAGACTTACAGTGTGGAAACAGGCCCTTCGGCCCAACAAGTCCACACCGACCCGCCGAAGCGAAACCCACCCATACCCCTACATTTACCCCTTACCTAACACTATGGGCAATTTAGCATGGCCAATTCACCTGACCTGCACATCTTTGGACTGTGGGAGGAAACCGGAGCACCCGGAGGAAACCCACGCTGACACGGGGAGAACGTGCAAACTCCACACAGTCAGTCACCTGAGTCGGGAATTGAACCCGGGTCTCAGGTGCTGTGAGGCAGCAGTGCTAACCACTGTGCCACCGTGCCGCCAAGGAATTTATTCTCTCAGAGAGTAGTGACTGTCTGGAATTCTCTACCACAGAGGGTGGTGGAGGTTAGATCACTGAAAGTATTTAAAGAGGAGGTTGATGGATTTTTTTTGATGTTTCAGGGAGCTGAGGGCTGTGATGAGCTAGCACAAGGGAGGAGTTGAGACCTGAGGTACATCAGCCATGATCCTGTTGAAAGACGGAGCAGGCTTGAGGGAAATGTTCCATCTCTTATGTTATTATTTGCGCAACATGCACTTTTATAAACACGGGTTGGTCTGAAGCTATAGATAGTGATGGTAGGAGTTCCAACTTTCGCTCCAAAACAAACCTGACCAGGAATTTTTCTTATATCCTGACATTGACATGTAAGGAAGGATTTGCAGTTTGGAATTTAATCTGTTTAGCAGTGTTATGCAGACTCCTTTCTTGGGTATCAAGGCCTGAAGTAAGGCTTGCATCCAAAGCTTCTGCCTGAGAAGCATGGACACTACTGTCAGCACCAAAAAACCTCCATTATAGATCCAACAGCAGGTTTTCAATGTGTGCCATTGCCTCCAACACTAAGGTCTGATTGAACAACATTGTGCCTTCCCTCAGTAAGCCCTTCTCCATCTACTCTCTGCTTTTGGGCTGTTAATAATGTCTTACACTCACAGCTGCTACCCCGTCCAACCCAAAGATTTTGCAAACAAGTTTATTATGTTGTATTTTGTCAACACCATTTGAAGGTCTGTATGAGCAACATCAACTACCCTTCCCACAGAAACCCACTCCTGTTACTTCATCAAATACTCAGACAAGTTAATCAAACACGGTTTGTTCAACAGATCCGTTATCAGCTTGGATTTAGAGTGTCAGACGCTGAGGAATGACCTTATAGGGTTCGATAAAATCATGAAGGGCATGGGTAGGGTGGATAGCCAAGATCTTTTCCCCAGGATAGGGCATAGGTTTAAGGTGAGAGGGGAAAGATATAAAAGGGACCTAAGGGGCAACAGAGGGTGGTACGTGAATGGAATGAGCTGCCAGAGGAAGTGGTGGAGGGTAGTATATTTGAAAGGCATCTGGATGGGTATATGAATAGGTAGGATTTAGAGGGACATGGGCCAAGTGCTGGTGAATGGGACTAGATTAGTTGAGGATATCTGATCAGCATGACCGAGTTGGACTGAAGAGTCTGTCCCCATGCTGTACGTCTCTATGACTGTATAACTCTATTGGCTCATGCCTTTAAAATGGCAATTTCGTCTGAGATAATTTCCTTCATAAATTTCCCCATCATTAATCGTAATGACTGGCTGGGAGTTACCAGGTTCCTCCCTCTTCCTCTCTGTTTTAAACCTTCCAATCCTCTCAGATCTAAGGAAGGCAATAAGATTGCTACCAATGCCTTTACAGTTCTCCCTTCTGTCAGGAATCTAACCAGACTGGATGAGGTTATTTACTTTGAAGACCCCTAAGTATCTCCTCTTTATAATATCCAATCACTCAGTTCCCTCTTCCTTTATTATACCATTTATACTGTCTTGTTATCTGAGCAAACTACCCATTTAGTACCTCAGCCAAGGTCACTTCTTTCACAAGGAGACTCCAAGACGATTCAAGAATTAATCCCATCTTCACATGACAATCCCTGTACAACTTACACGTTTCTAACAGGTTTAAGGTTTCCCTTTTATGTTAACCATGAATGTATTCTCAGTCTCCCTTCACCCATCTCAGTTCCATTACCAGTTCTCACTGGTATTTCTGCCTTCAAGTGACCCCTTTCCAGGGTTTCAGCAGATGACAACAATCGAAAAACCAAGGAAGAACTAATTTGTATAATGTGGAAATTTGTGTTCAATTTCCAAATTAGAACTGTACATGGTCCCACGATGTTATTAGCAATGATTGGTTGATGATGGAATATTAATGCCCCATATTGGTTTTGACTCAGTCTGTGTACGGGTGGATTGTCAAGTCAAAATTAGTGAGGCGACTCAAACACTGAGAACACAGCCATTATTGATTCCCATTGCCAGTCTCCCATAACCTGAACCTCTCAAAACCTGTATGATATAAACATGGTTTATAACAACATATTTCCTCAACACCTCTGAAATTATTCACCTTAATAAGTCAATAAAACATGTGCCTCAGGAAGTCCTGGCCATATCCATTGCTGCCACAGGGAATTGGTTCGCGCACTATTTGGTTAAAGCAGGTTCAAGCCACTGACAGGGAGCTCCCTGACTCCAGTCACAAGGTGAGAGAAGGCCCATTGTTCATTGATCTCATCTCCCCCAGGAGTGCAGCGCACCCAACTCAATACCCACCTCACCCAGTATAACACCCACCTCACCCAGTATAACACCCACCTCACCCAGTCTAATACTCACCTCACTCAGTCTAACACTTACCTTAACCAGTGTAATACCCACCTCACCCAGTATAACACCCACTTTACCCAGAATAATACCCACCTTACTCTCAGTCCAATACCCAACTTACCCAGTCTAATAACCACCTCACTCAGTCTAACACCTACCTTAACCAGTACAATACCCACCTCACCCAATCTAACACCCACTTTACCCAGTCTAATACTCACCTTACCCAGTTCAACACCCAACTTACCCAGTCTAATAACCACCTCACTCAGTCTAACACCCACCTCACCCAGTCTAATACCCACCGTACCCAGTCCAATACCCACCTCACCCAGTCTAATGCCCACCTTTACCCATTCTAACACCCAGCGAAAGTGAGGACTGCAGATGCTGGAGATTAGAGTCAAGAGTGTAGTGTTGGAAAAGTACTGCAGGTCAGGCAGCATCCGAGGAGCAGGAAAATCGACGTTTCGGACAAAATCCCTTCATCAAGAATGAGGCTGGGAGCCTCGGGGCTGGAGAAATAAATGGGAGGGGGGTGAGGCTGGGGGAAGGTAGGTGAGAGTGCAGTAGGTGGATGGAGGTGGGGGTGAAGGTGATAGGTCGGAGAGGAGGGTGGAGCAGATGGGTGGGAAGGAAAATGGACAGGTGGGACAGGTCATGAAGGCGTATTGAGCTGGAAGGTTGAAACTGGGGTAAGGTGGGGGAGGCGAGATGAGGAAACTGGTGAAGTCCACATTGATGCCCTGGGGTTGAAAGGTCCTGAGACAGAAGATGAGGTGCTCTTCCTCCAGGCATCGGATGGTTAGGGTTTGGTGATGGAGGAGGCCCGAGACCTGCATGTCCTTGGTGGAGTGGGAGGGGGAGTTGAAGTGCTTGGTCTCGGGGCAGTGGGGTTGATTGGTGCGGGTGTTCTGGAGATGTTCTCTGAAGTGCTCTGCAAGTCCGGTCTCCCCAGTGTAGAGGAGACCACATCGGGAGCAACGGATACAGTAAATGACATGTGTGGAAGTGCAGATGAAATGTTGATTGATGTGGAAGGCTCCTTTGGGTCCTTGGACAGGTGAGGGGAGAGGCGGAGGTGTGGGCAAGGTTTTGCAACTCCCCAGAGGCAGGGAAAGGTGCTGGGAGGAGAGGGTCGGTTGTTGGGGGGCATGGACCTGACAAGGTAGTCGCGGAGAGAACAGTCTTTACGGAAGGAGGATAGGGATGGGATGGGAAATATATCTGTGGTAGTAGGGTCTGGTTGTAGGTGGCTAAAATGGTGGTGGATGATGCAATGTATATGGTGGTTGGTAGGATGGAAGGTGAGGACCAGGGGTTCTGTCCTTGTTGCAATTGGAGGGGTGGGGTTCAAGGGCGGAGGTGCAGGAAGTGGATGAGATATGCAGGCGGGCATCATCAGCAACATAGGAGGGGACATTGCGGTCTTTAAAAAAGGAGGCCATCTGGTGTGTTCTCTGGTGGTCTCTGGACCTTACCCAGTCCCATGCACAACTTAACCAGTTTAATATCCACCTTAACCAGTTTAATACCAACCTTACCCAGTCTAACACTCCCTCACCAAACCCAACACCCACCTCACCCAATCCAACAGTCACCCCACATTGTCTAATACCCACCTCACCTAATCCAACACCCCCTCATCCTAATGCCCACTTTACCCAGTCTAACACTCTGTCCCCCAATCCAACACCAGTTCACTCAATCCAACAGTGTCCTCACCCAGTTCAACTCCCACCCCCCACCCAGTTCAACTCCCACCCCCCACCCAGTTCAACCACTCTCACCCTGAAGTCCTCAGTGGAATCAGAGAGATAGTAACAGGATAGTTACATGACTGGGATAATAGTCTGAGGCCTGATGCAATGATCTGGAGAGCTCGTTTCCAATCCCGTCACAGAAGCTGGGGAATTTCAATTCATTTTATTAAATAAATCTGGAATTTATGGTTTCAGTAATGATGGCGATATGACTATTTAATTAACGATCAAAACTGAGCTGGTTCACTAAAGTCTATGAGGAAAGGAAACCTGCCTTACCTGGTCTGGCCCAGATGTGAGTCCAGACACACAGCAATCTGATCGTTACTGCCCTGTGAAGTGGCCTCGTTGTTGTAATCAAACGTCAGGGTCTTGAGGAAATTTAGGGAGAGGCAGTAAATGCTGGCTTTGCCAGCAGCTCTTACATCACAGAACAAAAAGCTCTCTGAATTAAAAACCTTGTGACTGTAATGAGGTCAGTCAGATGGACCTCATAGAATCTGAGTTCCCTGATTGGGGCTGTTAACGTGGTCCAATCAGGGAGCCCTGGCTGACAGATAAGCACAGGAGTGTCAGAGGTTCTGTTCACTCTGAGAGCTGGCTCTGAGGAAGCTGGGAGAGAGTGAGGACTGCAGATGGTGGGGATCAGAGCAGAAAATGTGTTGCTGAAAAAGCCCAGCAGGTCAGGCAGCATCCAAGGAGCAGGAGAATCGACATTTCGGGCATGAGCCCGAAACGGGCATAACATTCCTGAAGAAGGGCACATGCCCGAAACGCCGATTCTCCTGCTCATTGGATGCTGCCTGACCTGCTGGGCTTTTCCAGCAACACATTTTTCAGCTCTGAGGAAGCTGGGTCAGTGTCACGGGCCCTCCATGTGTAAATAAACGGTTACTTAGTAATAGGATACTGGCCTCTGGGGAGTGATTTCATCTTGTATGGTGGATCATTTCAGGATATTCTTCACTGCTATGAATATAAACACTGAGCTGAGTTCCCAAGTGTTGGTTTCTTGGTTAGGAAATGATGGCGGATTGTCGGAGATTGTTATGTGCATCCAAATTTGCCCATTTCTGGGAATACTGTTGTCGGGGCATTTTACCCAGCATGCCCTGTGCTGAAGCCATCCTGGGACAGACCAATGAGCCTCACAGACATCATACTGAAGTGTGTACCCCGCCTCCTGAAGAGGCTGGACAGTGGTGCCCACCAGTTCTGCAGGCAGCTTTGGCATGGGCAATACTGGCAACACCACAGAATGGAGATGGAGCACCAGTGTAACTAGGCTCTGTGCTTACCACAACACTCGCAGACCTGTCATTCCCTCGATTCTGCAGTGAAGGCTGGAAGGGTACCCCCCTCCCCCACCAAACCCCAGACATCAACCCACTGCCCACTCTGTGACCACCCTGCACCCCTGGTGAGTGGGACCAGATCATCCTTGCAGACAGTAACATTTAGGATCGGTTTACGCAATCAAAATGTCATGTGAAAAAGCCTACAAATTAACGTTTTGCAATCTGAAGATACGAGGGAACCACAACATGGGGGCCCTCACCTTAACCACTCCAGGCACTGAGTTTGAACCCCTTTCTGCTTCTCCCCTTTACACCTGGTTCCAAAGGGAACATGAGGCAGGGTGAAAGTGAACCTTTAAAATTGGGCCCCTGGTTGTTTGGTCGATAGGACTGGAAGATTTTTTTTGACTGTGGTGAAGTTAAGCTTGGTCCCCAAAGGTCCCTTGACCTCAAGAGAAATCAAATACATTCTCTCAATGCAGTTAAATCCATGGAAATGATGAGAGGGAGCACTGTGTGAGAACTGTGTTGAATAGTATTAATAGATCACTCCGATCGACAGCTTCCTCCCACACAAACCTAATTATCTTAGAGAACTACATATTGTGAAAGAATTAATCTTCCTATGGTTTTAGCATTCTCCTCACAATGATTTTCTTTATTGAAGTTAATTTTGACATTTTTAAAAATCCAGAATTTTAAAACATGCCCAGAGAAAGAGGAAGTAAGAAAGAATTTGTTTTTATAGCAGCACGGTGGCACAGTGGTGAGCACTGCTGCCTCACAGCGCCAGAGGCCCGGGTTCAATTCCCGCCTCAGGTGACTGACTGTGTGGAGTTTGCACGTCCTCCCCGTGTCTGTGTGGGTTTGCTCCGGTTTCCTCCCACAATCCAAAAATGTGCAGGTTAGGTGAATTGGCCATGCTAAATTGCCCGTAGTATTAGGTGCAGGGGTAAATGTAGGGGAATGGGTCTGGGTGGGTGTGCTTTGGTAGGTCAGTGTGGACTTGTTGGGCCGAAGGACCTGTTTTCACACTGTAAGTAATCTAATGTAATTAATTTCTCATGTCCTTCATGTGATATATTCAATAAAAGACTTTGAATACAGCAGCTATGACCACATAAACTAACATGGGGCCCTTAGCTACACATTTAAGCTTCCCCAACAGGACAGAAGGTGACTGATCAATTCATTTTCATTCCATGATTTTGTGGGAACCAGGACGTTGGGACTGTCTCCCTACTCTCCCAGTCGTGCTTTGCAATCGTTAACCTGTATCAGTTCAACAGAAATTGTTTCAAGTTAAGACCTCATGCCAACAGATGGCATCTCTGTCAGTACAGTGCTCCCCTGGGGTAACACTGGAGTTTATTCCAGAATTCTATCCCAGAGTGGAGCTCCAGTACCCCCACCCCCCTAACCCCACTGTCTGAGACAGCCATATAGCTCTTGCAGAGATCTTAGGGAGGATCATTCAGCTCACAAGCCATTCAGACAACAAGGTGAGAGTCTGCTCCAAACTGGCTGGCATTGGGTGGCACATTTGCACTCAGTGCCCATGAGATTGGACTCTCCTCTCTGGATAGGTTTCCAGCCTGTGGGGTGCCAAGTTTTGTGTCCCTGCATCTGGACAAGATTGGATTGAGGCCTGAGGCCTAAGGTGTGACATTCTGTTGGATCCTGGTGAAGATGTGTTCCTATGCAGCTTTATCTGGTCAGAGTCCGCAATCAGGAGAAGAATAAACTCAGATTAAAAGTCAAATGCAAGCACACCAATAAATATACTGAATTAACTCCATGTGGATTTCCAAGGTGGCTCAGTGGTTAGCTTTGCTGCTTTACAGGGGCCTGGGTTCGATTCCAGCCTCGGGTAACTGTCTGTGTGGAGTTTGCACGTTCTCCCCGTGTCTGCGTAGGTTTGCTCCGGGGGCTCCGGTTTCGTCTCACAATCCAAAGATGTGTAGGTCAAGTGGGTTGGCAATGGGAACTTGCCCAAAGTGTCCAAGGATGTTCAGGCCGGTTGGGTTAGCTGTGGGAAATGTGGAATTCTGGGGATAGCGTGGGATGCTGTTTGGAAAGTCGGTGCAGACCTGATGGGCTGAATGGCCTCTATCTGCACTGGAGGGATTCTATCATTGCAGTTAAAAACTCCTACTTACAGGCATTTGTTGAATGCATAGATTAAGTCCAGTTGTTCCCATAGTAATGGCTCCATTTTCACATTTCTGACCTTTTTAACTAACTTACGGATGTGTCACTGGGGGAAGTGCAGGTCAGAACACAATGCAGCAAAGTAAAGGCTGGGCTGTGGGTTGAAAGAGGGAGAATGGAGTGCCCTACTCCCTGTTAAAGGGCCTGGCTTTACCAAGTATTTCACATTCAGTCTGCAGTAAGGCAGAATGTTTCTTTGTAGCTTCCAAGCTGCACTGTAAGTGAATGACTTTATGTTCCTTGGTACTGTGCATTTGTTACACCTTCTGCTGTAATTAGCCAAAGAAACCTTTAAAGATTGGTTCACACTGACACTCGCTGTCATTATCTGAGCAGGAAATCACTCGGGATGCTGAGAATAGAAGGAGCCAGCCAGAGGCTGCGTGTACTATCTGTAAGAATAGATTGCCATGTAACAGGTTTAAAGATTATGCTGTTTTATAAATGAGGCAAAGCACCATCTAATACCTTCTACCTCAGCCTGAAGTACAAACCCGTGTGAAGTTAAATTGTGCGAATGAATTAGAGTGCATTTCACTCCAGTGGTCTCAGTACCATTGCATTACTATAACGCCTCCTCTGATCTGGGCTGCCCTCTCTGCAAGGAATGGAATGAATCATGGAATACAATTATGGAACGATATGGCCAGGAACAGGCCATTCAGCCCATCCCAGCTGTTTGTAAGAGCTGTCATATTAATGACACTTCCCTGCATTTCAGGTTGAGATAGCTCAACAGAACACCAATTACCTTAAATCTGTGCCCTGCCCTTAGCAGCTTTTACTCATTTATTCTATCAAACCCTTTGTGATTTTCGCCTCTGTCATCCCGAGATTTCATCGTGCCATCCTTTTCTCGTGTTTCCTCTTTTTTTATTCCCGGTTTACCGTCTTGCCTTCATTTCAGATACTCTTCCTGATCTCTCTTGCCATTATTATTCCTGTTTACATCATATTCTTTCTTTTACTACTTTATTTTCTCATCAATACCCTTAGTCATCCAGGGTACTCTAGTTCTGGATACCCGTATTTATTCCTAAGAGGTGTGTTCCTAACTTGCACCCTATTCATGTCTCTTCTGTAATTTCCCCAGTTTTCATCCAAATGCATTTCCAGTCAATCTGCTACTGTTCGCCTTTAAGATTGGGTCATTTAGCTGCTCCTATTTCTCCCAAAATGAATCACTTCTCATTATTGTCCTTTTATTTTCATTTACTGTGTGTGTGCTGTTTCATCAACCCCCCCTTGACCTTCGAAAGTCAGTTATTATCCTCCTCGTTGATGACTGCGTTTCGGAGGTTTTTGAATCGTGTGTGAAATGATGCCCTGTACAACGTGAAATCATTATTATAAGAACACAAGAAACAGGAGCAGGAGTGGGTCACTCTGACCCAGTGAGTATTCTTCACCATTCCATGGATTATGGCTGTACAGATTCTGGATTCAATGGTATGTTCCTGCCTGCCATGTCATCCCCCGATTCCCCGGTCAACCAACAAACTCCCTCAGTCAGCCTTGACGAACCTCTAATGTTCTCTCTGGAAGGGAATTCCAAAGGCCAGGAATCCTCTGAGAGAAGAACCTCCTCCTTATCTGGAAAATTAACTCAACGCTCTTTATTGTCTAGGGCTGCCTGATGTATTTTTAACACATTGTTTGATGCGACTGTACCAAGTTAGTCATTTCAAATTGTAAGGAATTTTCTAACCTGCCATTCCCCATATATATATATATATATATATATTTCCTAACTTAAAAATCCGGATCCCTGTCTTTGGAAATCTGTATTTACAGACTGGATCAAATATTAGGTCATTAAGTGATACATAATCAGGAGTCTACGCTTGATTGTGACATAGACAAAGTGGGAAATTGGTACACAGATGAAAGGTAATTTAAATAAGGTTTACCACAACTAGAAAAGTGTGCTCAGTACAAAGTTGGATTTATCTGTGCGAACAAGGTTTATTAATAGTTAGAAGCTTTATTGAGTTAAGGCCAAATAAAGTTAATAGAAGTAAACCAAAGTAAACATAAAATGAAATAAAGTCAATTGATGGCAGGAAAATCTAGAATATGTGACCTGTAGAATGTGACTGATGACTCAAAGGACCACATTGATGTAGCGAGTGTCACCAACTGCAGAAACCTGAGCTCCTGGCTTTAAGCTTCAAGAGGTAGTTTAGTCCATCTGTGAGACTGAGCTTTATGGATAGTATGTTCAGAGAGATGGCCACACTGCAGGCTAAGAGCATAGAGACAGAAACGAAATGGGTGACTGTCAGGCAGTCCAAAAGAACCAGACAGGTAGTACAGGAGTCTCCTCTGGTGCAATTCTCTCATTGGATCGCACCTTGAATACTAGCAAGGGAGCTGCTCCTGTACCACGTACCATAGATTAGATTACTTACAGTGTGGAAACAGGCCCTTTGGCCCAACAAGTCCACACCGACCCGCCACCCACCCATACCCCTACATTTACCCCTTACCTAACACGACGGGCAATTACCTCTTTCATCTGTGTACCAATTTCCCACTTTGTCTATGTCACAATCAAGCATAGACTCCTGTTTATGTATCACTTAATGACCTAATATTTGATCCAATCTGTAAATATAGATTTCCAAAGATAGGGATCCTGATTTTTAAGTTAGGAAATACATATATGGGGAATGGCAGGTTAGAAAATTCCTTACAATTTGAAATGACTAACTTGGTACAGTCACCAATTCACCTGATCCGCATATCTTTGGACTGTGGGAGGAAACCCACGCAGACACAGGGAGAATGTGCAAACTCCACACAGTCAGTCGCCTGAGGTGGGAATTGAACCCGGGTCTATAGCACTGTGAGGTAGCAGTGCTAACCACTGTGCCACCATGCTGCCCAATGTGTAGGAATACAGCTGGATCCAAGTTCATGGCACCACGTGTAGCTCAGCTGTACAGGACAGGAGGACGAAAAGGTGAAGAGGAGTCATGATAAGGGATTCATTAACTGCAGGTACAGTCAGGCACTTCTATGATTGTGAGTGTGACTCCAAGATTGTAAGTTGTCAGGGTCAAGCATCAGGAGTAGCTGCAGGACGTTCCTCTGGGGAAAGTGCACAACCAGAGGTTGTTTGGTCAATGTCAGCACCAATCATTTAGGGAGGATGGGGCAAGGCAGATCTCAGGGGGCTAGGAAGGGGATTGAAAAGTAAGACTTCCTCTCAGGATTACTTCCAGTCCCACGTGCGAGTAATAGACAATAGACAGTAGGTGCAGGAGTAGGCCATTCAGCTCTTCGAGCCTGCACCGCCATTCAATATGATCATGGCTGATCATTCCTAATCAGTTTCCGCTTCCTGCCTTATCTCCATAACCCTTGATTTCACTATCTTAGAGAGCTCTATCCAACTCTTTCTTAAATGAATCCGGAGACTGGGCCTCCACTGCCCTCTGGGGCAGAGCATTCCACACAGCCACCACTCTCTGGGTGAAGAAGTTTCTCCTCATCTCTGTCCTAAATGGTCTACCCCGTATTTTTAAGCTGTGTCCTCTGGTTCGGCACTCACCCATCAGCAGAAACATGTTTCCTGCTGCCAGAGTGTCCAATCCTTTAATAATCTTATATGTCTCAATCAGATCCCCTCTCAGTCTTCTAAACTCAAGGGTATACAAGCCCAGTCGCTTCAATCTTTCAGCGTAAGGTAATCCCTCCATTCCAGGAATTGACCTCGTGAACCTACGCTGTACTCCCTCAATAACCAGAATGTCTTTCCTCAAATTTGGCGACCAGAACTGCACACAGTATTCCAGGTGTGGTCTCACCAGGGCCCTCTACAGCTGCAGAAGCACCTCTTTGCTTCTATATTCAATCCCTCTTGTTATGAAGGCCAGCATGCTATTAGCCTTCTTCACTACCTGCTGTACCTGCATGCTTGCCTTCATTGACTGGTGTACAAGAACACCCAGATCTCTCTGTACTGCCCCTTTACCTAAATTAATTACATTGAGGTAGTAATCTGCCTTCCTGTTCTTGCCACCAAAGTGGATAACCATACATTTATCCACATTAAACTGCATCTGCCATGCATCTGCCCACTCACCCAACTTGTCCAGGTCACCCTGTAATCTCCTAACATCCTCATCACATTTCACCCTGCCACCCAGCTTTGTATCATCAGCAAATTTGCTAATGTTATTGCTGATACCATCTTCTATATCATTAACATATATTGTAAAAAGCTGTGGTCCCAGCACGGATCCCTGCGGTACTCCACTGGTCACTGCCTGCCATTCCGAAATGGAGCCGTTTATCAGTACCCTTTGTTTCCTATCAGCCAACCAATCTTCAATCCAATCTAGTACTTGGCCCCCAATACCATGCGCCCTAAGTTTACTCACTAACCTCCTATGTGAGACTTTATCAAAAGCTTTCTGAAAGTCCAGGTACACTACATCTACTGGATCTCCCTTGTCCATCTTCAGAGTTACATCCTCAAAAAATTCAAGAAGATTAGTCAAGCACAATTTCCCCTTCATAAATCCATGCTGACTCTGTCCTATCCTGTTACTACTATCCAGATGTGCCGTAATTTCATCCTTTATAATAGACTCCAGCATCTTTCCCACCACTGAGGTCAGACTAACTGGTCTTTAATTTCCTGCTTTCTCTCTCCCACCTTTCTTAAAAAGTGGTATAACATTAGCCACCCTCCAATCCTCAGGAACCGTTCCCGAATCTATCAAACTCCGGAAAATAATCACCAACGTATCCACGATTTCTCGAGCCACCTCCTTCAGTACCCTGGGATGTAGACCATCAGGCCCCGGGGACTTATCAACCTTCAGACCTAACAGTCTCTCCAACACCAAATCCTGGCAAATATAAATTCCCTTCAGTTCAGGTCCTTCAGCCACTGTTACCTCAGGGAGATTGCTTGTGTCTTCCCCAGTGAACACAGATCTGAAGTACCCATTTAATTCTTCTGCCATTTCTTTGTTCCCTGTAATATATTCCCCTGTTTCTGTCTTCAAGGGGCCAATTTTAGTCCTAACCATTTTTTTTCCTTGCACATACATAAAAAAGCTTTTACTATCCTCCTTTATATTATTGGCCAGTTTACCTTTGTACCTCATTTTCCCTCTGCGTATTTCCTTCTTAGTAAACCTCTGTTGTTCTTTAAAAGCTTCCCAGTCCTCTGTTTTCCCACTTATCTTTGCTATGTTATACTTTTTCTCTTTTAATTTTATATGTTTCTTAACTTCCCTCGTCAGCCACGGCCGCCCATGCCTCCTCCTGGGATCTTTCTTCCTTTTAGGAATGAACTGATCCTGCAACTTCTGCATTATACACAGAAATATCCGCCATTGTTCCTCCACAGTCATCCCTGCTAAGGTATTGCACCATTGAACTTTGGCCAGCTCCTCCCTCATAGCTCCATAGTTCCCAAGAAGTACCCTCTCCCTCTCAATTTGCAGATTGAAGCTTAATGTATTATGGCCACTACTTACCAATGGCTCCTTCATTTCAAGGTCTCTGACCAATTCTGATTCGTTACACAATACTAGATCCAGAATTGCCTTCTCCCTAGTCGGCTCCAGCACCAGCTGCTCTAAGAATCCATCTCTGAGGCACTCCACAAAGTCTCTTTCTTGAGGTCCAATACCATCCTGATTCTCCCAGTCTACCTGCATATTAAAATCCCCCATAACACTGTAGTAACATCTTTACCACAGGCCAATTTCAGCTCCTGATTCAACTTACATCCGACATCCAGACTACTGTTTGGGGGCCTGTAGATGACTCCCAAGAGGGTCTTTTTACCCTTAGTATTTCGCAGCTCCATCCACACTGACTCTACATTCCCTGACTCTAGGTTCCCCCGCACAAGGGACTGAATATCCTTCCTTACCAACAAGGCCACCCCACCCCCTCTGCCCGTCAGTCTGTCCTTTCGGTAGCACGTGTAGCCTTGAATAGATTCTGTGGCCAGGAGAAAATGAGGCCTGCAGATGCTGGAGATCAGAGTCGAGAGAGTGGTGCTGGGAAAGCACAGCAGGTCAGGCAGCATCCAAGGAGCAGGAGAATCGATGTTTCGGGCATAAGCCCTTTCTGATGAATATTGTGTACAGTTTTGAGATAGATGTGCCACTGTGGGAGTACAACAAAGATTCACCAGATTAATCACTGCGATATCAGACTTGCTTTATGAGGATAGATAGAGAAAGATGTGTCTGTTATCACTAGAACCTTGACAGTTAAATCTACAACATGACTACAGGGTGTGACAGGGTGGATGAGGATAGGATATTTTTCCTGGCTAGAGAATCTAGAACCTGGGGACATTACCTCAGGATATGGGAAATGCCATTTAGGATGGAGGTTAAGAGCTATTTCTTGACTTTGAAGATGGTGAATCTTGGAATTCTCTACCCCATTGGGCTGTGGGAACTCAATCATTGAGCATGCTCAAGTCAGAACTCAATAAACTAATGACACCAAGGGCCATAGAGATAGTACGAAGAAGTGGTTTTGAGGTAGATGTTCATTCATGATCTAATTGAATGGTGGAGTAGAATTGATGGGCTGAATGGCCTACTCTGATTCCTTTGGTCCTCTGTAATTAAACTTATCAGAGTATAATTTTATTCAGTCATCTGCTTCAGATGTCAAATCTCAGCTAAAGAAAAATGAAAGTGCAATATCAAACAATAAGACAGAAGTTCCAACAATGACAGCTGGGAAATATCACTGCACATTCCTCCCAGTCAGAAAAACCAGCCAACACAAGCCAACACAATTCTGCCTATCATCTCTTATCAAATTTCTTAGCCATACAGACATTACTGCTTTAATTCTAATGGTTTCACCTCTGCCAATAAGTCTTACTGTGTGCTAACTTTTCCAACACTTTCAGAAATCCATATACTCAACATCAACTGTATTATCCTCATCAATCTTCTCACTTTATAGTGATCAAAGAACCAGTCAATATAGTCAAACATGATTTCCGGACTTTCCCTAATCCATCTAGACCAAATCCTTTTCAATTCTCTGAAATTAGCCCTTTTACAGGTGAGTAAATTCAAATTTAAACATCATTGTCCTCTCCCAGGATTATCCTGAGTTGAATTGTGTTGTGATCACTATTTCCTAAAAATTTTCCCCACTGATACACACGCCACTTGTTCCATTTTATTCCATGAAAGCATTTCCAGCTCTGCTTATTCTTCCTCTCTGGATTTGGGTTGTATGACACTGCTGAAGAGAGGTATTTAATGAGGATAAAGCCCTTTGTTGTGTGCTGAGAGATGAGGAGAGTTTTCTGCAGAGGTGAGTTCAAGTGCATGAGGGGGTCTGGGGTAGGATAATTATCGAACCAGGTTTGAACTTATGTTTAACATCTCACATCCCACACAGATGTGTTGTATTGCTGACATTCTGAAATAGCCTGCTGAAAGGAACAAACATTGCTGTTGGAACAACTCATTTTCCTCCAGAGTCATAAAGATGTACTGCACAGAAACAGACACTTCGGTCCAACATGTCCATGCCGGTCAGATATCCTAAATTAATCCTATTTGCTACAATTTAGCCCTTTTCCCTCTAAACCTTTCCATTTCATATACCCATTGAGAATCCTTTTAAATGCTGTAATTGTACCAGTCTCCACCACTTCCTCTGGCAGCTCATTCCATACACGTCCCACCCTCCGTGTGAAAAAGTTGTTCCTTAGGTCCCTTTTAAACCTTTCCCCTCTCACCCTAAATCTATGCCCACTAGTTTTGGACTTCCCTATCCTGGGGAAAGGACCTTGCCTATTTACTCTATCTATGCCCCTCATGATTTTATAAACCTCAATAAGGTCACCCCTCAGCCTCCGACGCTCCAGGGAAAACAGCCCCAGCCTGTTCAGCGTCTCCCTATAGCTCAAACCCCCCCAAATCCTGGCAGCATCCTTGTAAACCTTTTCTGAACCCTTTCAAATTCAAGTTTGTAAGTGTTAATATAAAATGTCTGTCACAGCCGAGGAATCAGGATTAATCCTGGTTTGGGTAAATTAAACAAAAACCATCTCTGTAATGCTTTGGTTGGCTACATTGATGCTGTTACTTACATTCTTGTACCTCTGCTAAGGAGTACTGAGGCAGTGTCTCAAAGATGTGTCTCTGGCTATCGACAGTGAACCGTGGATTGTCAGTGGACACCTATGAAGGACATCTTTTGTTTATGATGAGCCCCCAGTTTAGCAAGACTTTCCACAGAACTTGTGGCCAATTGTGATTCAAAGATTGGTGTCATTTCACCCTCTCCCCACTCCGTTCTGGGAGAGCTGTCATTGAGAATCAATGAGCACGTCAAAGACATATTGTACGTAAACTCTTAGCAAGTGGCTTGAAAATGTTGCCTGATGTCAGTGTAGTTCACACATTGAATTTACACATAAACTGTGTGATGGAGATCTGTCGGCAAATGTTATCAGTAACACTCAGAACTTGTCTGCTCCCTGACATTGTAATAGCAGCATTGTAACCAGGCAGCTGTGTTCGACAATTTTTACCATTTTTCTTCATTTGGGTATACACCCATTGGTACTCCATAATCTTCCCCAAGACCTATTCCGTTTCATTAGTATGGACAGGCTGTTTGTTCATGAAAGACATCACAGGCATTTCACTCTCATTCACACACACACACACACACACACACAAAGACATATACATACACACACAGATACACATGCACACACACATACACATGCGCACATACACACACAAAGACACATGCACACGCACACTCACACAGATACACATGCATACACACATACACGCACAGATCCACATGCATACACACAGATACACATACACACACACAGATACACATGCACACCCACACAGATACACATGCATACACACATACACACACAGGTACACATGCACACCCACACAGATACACATGCACACGCACAGATACACATGCACACCCACACAGATACACATGCACACACACAGATACACATGCATACACACACACGCACAGATCCATATGCATACACACTGATATGCATGCACATACATACACACACAAAAAGACACAGATATCCACACAAAGACACATGCATACACACAGATACACATGCACACACATCCCCTAACTCTTGCCATTTAAAAAATACAAGAGCATTGGAATTAAATTCAAAGCTGTCACCTTGTCATGTCGTCACTACATTTGGAGCTCAGATATAGCAGGTTTGAGATACAGAGTACAGCTTCCAATTACTCACTCCACTCTAGACAGACATGGGATGCCAATCAGCTGGGGAATTTGTGTGCAGGGCTGCTTCATTACCACATGTACTCCCATCCCACATGAGGACTCTCGTACCAACGACAGAGGGAAAGGATGTTTCTGTCTCATGGCTGCGCCTGGGTTCTGAGCCCATTCCCCAGAATGAAGAAGACAAGGTCTCAAGGTAAAGTTAAGTTGCCTGTCTACACTTGCACAGGCAAGCAAGGCTCAGGAGGAGAACAGACTGGGGACAAGGTCACACAACCAGCCCATGTTCCTCCAATGCTTCCATTATAATTCCATCCCTTCAAACTCTTTCTAATAATTTGCACCCAAATTAATGGTGAATCTAATAAAACAAAACTCAGGGTCAGATGCTGACACTAGATATTGACAATAGAAATGCAGTCCAAATGTAATATGGCTGACTGAGATAAAACTGACATTTGCTGTTTCTTTCCAGAAAAGATTTGAAGGCAGTGGTGCATTATGGGCAGTGTTTGATGTGAAAACAGAATGATTAACTGGATGGATAGGGATAGGATCTGATCCGTCTTTCTGCAGCATAGGTTCCGAGATGATCATTTGAGATTAAATTAAAAAATGTAATTAAAATATGAATAATATCATTTTAGTACATTGGTAACTGGTACTTTTGAACCTTCAACAGCGTGTGAAGTGAGTTGTGTTGCTGTGTGATAAGCGCGCGCGCACACACACACACACACACGGGCTCACACATACACACACACAGGCTCACACACACAGGCTCACATACACATACACAGGCTCACACACACAAAGGCTCACACACACACACACACACACACACACACAAGTTCATACACACACACACACACACACACACACACACAGGCTCACACACACAGGCTCACATACACATACACAGGCTCACACACACACACACACAGGCTCACACACACATACACACAGGCTCACACACACATACACAGGCTCACACACACACAGGCTCACACACACACACACAGGCTCACACACACAGGCTCACATACACATACACAGGCTCACACACACACACACACACACACACACAGGCTCACATACACATACACAGGCTCACACACACACACACACACATACACACACACTGGCTTACACACACACACAGGCTCACACACAGGCGCACACACACAGGCGGACACACATAGGCACACACATATGCATGCATATTGAAACTTAATGTTGATTTTGCTCTTTGTGCACATTTTCTGCAGCAGTAACATTGTAGTCCGCGCTTTGTTCTCCCATCTAATGCAGTATGACATGCCTGGACTGCAAGCAGAACAATCATTTTACTGTATCAGGTACATGAGACACTAATAAATCACATCAAATCAAATACACACGCTCACACAGACACACATACATGCACTAATTGTTCAGCAACTTTCTGACTTGGGGATTATTTAAATATATTCGCCATTTGGATACAGAACTGGCTCAAAGGTAGAAGACAGACGGTGGTGGTAGAGGGTTGTTTTCAGACTGGAGGCCTGTGACCAGTGGAGTGCTACAAGGATTGGTGCTGGGCCTCCTATGTTTTGTCATTTACATAAATGATTTGGATAAGAGGTACAGTTAGTGAGTTTGCAGATGACACCAAAATTGAAGGTGTAGTGGACAGCGAAGAAGGTTACCTCAGATTACAATAGGATCTTGACCAGATGGGCCAATGGGCTGAGAAGTGGCAGATGGAGTTTAATTCAGATATATGTGAGGTGCTGCATTTTGGGAAAGCAAATCTTAGCAGGACTTATACACTTAATGGTAAGGTCCTAGGGAGTGTTGCTGAACAAAGAGACCTTGGAGAGCAGGTTCATAGCTCCTTGAAAGTGGAGTCGCAGGTAGATAGGATAGTGAAGAAGGTGTTTGGTATGCTTTCCTTTATTGGTCAGAGTATTGAGAATAGGAGTTGAAAAGACCACTCCCTTCGTGACTCCCTCGTCAGGTCCACACCCCCCACCAACCCAACCTCCCGACACCTTACCCTGCAACCGCAGGAAATGCAAAACTTGCGCCCACACCTCCTCCCTTACTTCTCTCCAAGGCCCCAAGGGATCCTTCCATATCCGCCACAAATTCACCTGCACCTCCACACACATCATCTATTGCATCCGCTGCACCCGATGTGGCCTCCTCTATATTGGGGAGACGGGCCGCCTACTTGCAGAACGCTTCAGGGAACACCTCTGGGACGCCCGGACCAACCAACCCAACCACCCCGTGGCTCAACACTTTAACTCTCCCTCCCACTCCACCGAAGACATGCAGGTCCTTGGACTCCTCCATCACCAGAACATAACAACACGACGGTTGGAGGAAGAGCACCTCATCTTCCGCCTGGGAACCCTCCAACCACAAGGGATGGACTCAGATTTCTCCAGTTTCCTCATTTCCCCTCCCCCCACCTTGTCTCAGTCGATTCCCTTGAACTCAGCACCGCCCTCCTAACCTGCAATCCTCTTCCTGACCTCTCCGCCCCCCCACCCCACTCCGGCCTATCACCCTCACCTTGACCTCCTTCCACCTATCACATCTCCATCGCCCCTCCCCCAAGTCCCTCCTCCCTACCTTTTATCTGAGCCTGCCTGGCACCCTCTCCTCATTCCTGATGAAGGGCTCTGGCCCGAAACGTCGAATTTCCTGTTCCTTGGATGCTGCCTGACCTGCTGTGCTTTAACCAGCAACACATTTTCAGAATAGGAGTTGGGAGGTCATGTTGCAGCTGTACAGGACATTGGTTCAGCCATTGTTGGAATATTGTATGCAATTTTGGTCTCCTTCCTATCGGAAAGATGTTGTGAAACTTGAAAGGGTTCAGAAAAGATTTACACGGATGTTGCCAGGGTTTAAGGATCTGAGCTGTAGGATGAGGTTGAACAGGCTGGGGCTGTATTACCTTGAGCATCGGAGGCTGAGGATGACCTGATGGAAGCTTATAAGATCATGAGGGGGATGGATAGGATTAATGGACAAAGTATTTTCCCTGGGGTGAGGGAGTCCAGAACTAGAGGGCATAGGTTTAGGGTGAGAGGGGAAAGATATAAAAGAGACCGAAGGGACAACTTTTTCACGCAGAGGGTGGTATGTGAATGGAATGAGCTGCCAGAGGAAGTGGTGGAGGCTGGTACAATTGCAACATTTAAGAGGCATTTGGATGGGTATATGAATAGGAAGGGTTTGGAGGGATATGGGCCGGGTGCTGGCAGGTGGGACTAGATTGGGTTAGGATATCTGGTCGGCGTGGACTGAAGGGTCTGTTTCCATGCTGTATATCTCTATGACTCTGTGAATGAAGATAGCCAGTCTTCTAATGCACAGAGTATGGGCTGGGGTTTGCAGTGAAAGCAGGTAGTTAGAGTGGGGAAATTTTCTAACTTGGCCAACCCACCTCAATATAGGTATCAACTTTTAAAATCTTGTTCTTTCATGGGACATAGGCATACTTGTTCCTTATCTCTGATGAACCTCAAACTGAGTGGCTTGCCAGGCCATTTCAGAGGTTGCTGCCTAACCTGCTGTGCTTTAACCAGCAACACATTTTCAACTGTGATCTCCAGCATCTGCAGACCTCATTTTTTACATTTCAGAGGTTAGTAAAGAGTCAACCACATTGCTACTGGTCTGAAATACATGTAGGCTGGATCAGATAGGATGGCACATACCCCCCGTGAAGGACATTAGTCACCCAGATAGGTGTTTGCAATTGATGATAGTTCATGATAATTTACCTAAGACTAGCTTTTTATTCCAAATGTATTCATTGAATGTGAATTCTTGCGGTTGCTATGGTTAGTACTGAACAGATTTCTCTAAAGCTTTAGCCTTAGCCTCTGGATCAATATTGATTATTGATCAATAATCCAGGGGCATTAGCATTACACCACTGGCACATGCAGCTCTCACACCAAGGAAATGTGGCCTAAACCAGATGGCTGTCAATCAATGCATTCTAGCAGCATGTGCTTCTTTTACTGTGACAACTACAGACTCATCCTGTGTCCTTTTCGAAAAGAACTGAAGATTTAAATAAACTGAGGTCATGAAATTTAAACTTTTGAAGTACCTTTCTGCCTCCTCCATTGGAATGACGCAGTGACTAGCTCACTGCCTCACAGTGCCAGAGACCCAGGTTCGATTCCAGCTTTGGGTGACTGTCTGTGCGGAGTTTGCTCATTCTCCCCGTGTCTGTGTGGGTCTCCTCCGGGTGCTCCATTATCTTCCCACAATCCAAAGATGTGCAGGCTAGCTAAAATGCTCATAGTGTCCAGGGATATGCAGGCTAGATGGGTTAGCCATGGGAAATGCAGGGTGACAGGGTAAGGCGGGGAAGAAAGGTCAACATGTACTTGATGGGTTGAATGGCCTGCTTCCATGCTGTACAGGTTCCATGAAAAATTTGTACCCTCCGTTATTGCAGGTTAAGGCTTGGGATCATGAAAACTGGAGTCTGTTTTAACTCAGCACTGTGTTCAAATCACCCTGCAAACTGAGGGTTTTGCATTTTGCAATTCATCCCCACCTCCTCCTCTCCTTTAAAAATTGAACATTTTATCAGCCAGAAATTCAGCCCTGGATTTCCTCATCTGGGTCCCACCCAGCACCTTTACAAATGTCCGAAGAGACCGCAATCCACGATAATCTAACCCAGTCATTGAGAAAGAATTCATTAGGACTTACCCCTGAAGGGACTGGGCAAAGCAGGGCAATGCCTGATGACCTAGCAGCAGTGCCACAAGACGTTCAGTGACCTCTTGTGAGTGGTCAAGGTTGGTTTTACATGATGTATCCTACCCAGCACTCCACCAGCCTCACAGACTGCCCTCGGCCAGACACAGACTCCAGGATAAACCCATCAGCAATCCTTGCACACATGCCAAGCTCACACCTGGCACCCATTGCTTTCACTCAGCTTCAGCTATTCAGCTCCAGCAGCTCATCACTGAAACATAGTGTCACACTATCACTGGCATTCTGCCCTCTCTCCAATACAGTGAGGTGGGCACACAACAGAAGGGGTCAAAGGGGACAAAGGTCACGTAGACCTGGAACTCCTAAACCCAGTGGAGGTGATGTCTCTCTGCCTCATAGAAATGGCTGCAACAAATCCCTTGGATCTAGTGCCACTGAACATGTTGAACAGGTTGGCATTTTTCTGCCTCATTCCCCTTCTCAGCTCCTGGCTCCCCCTAGTGCTACATAAGGAAAGAGCTCCTGATGGTGCCCCTATAGTCCTGTTGTGTCCCACCCTCTCATGTTCCCTCTGCAGTCCTACCCACCCTCCTCCACACCTGTGTTCAGGCACTCACCTGTCTGCACTGAGCAGCCCAGGGAAGGAGAGAGAGAGAGAGAGAGCTGAAGGGTGGCACCATGAAGACATCCCGTCACTTGGTCTGACACTCACAGCCACCAACTGTAACACTGGTGAGTCACTGGGCACAGGGAGTTCTGTCAGACCCAGGCTAAGGATGGTTTGGTTCCCAGCTCATCAGAGGGCAAAGTGGGAGAGGTGTTCGAGAAACTAGGAGTAGGCCATTTGGCCCTTTGATCCATTCAATATGATCTTGGCTGATCATCCAACTCAGTCCCCTGTTCCTGTTTTCTCCTGAGATCCTTTAATCCCTTTAGCCCCAACCACTTTATCAAACTCCTTGAAAATGTTCAATGCTTCGCCTCAACTGCTTTTTTATGGCAGAGAATTCCACAGGGTCTCTGGGTGAAGACATTTCTCCTTATCTCAGCCTGAAATGGCTGACCCAGTATCCTTCGATGTGACCCCGGTTCTGGACTCCCTGATCATTGGAAACATCCTTCCTGGTTTATTCTTGCTGGGAGTTTAAGGGTTTCTATGAGATCCCCCTCATTCTTCCAAAGTCCAGTGAACACAGTCATAACCAATCCAGTCAGGAATCAGTCTGATAAACCTTTGGTGCACTCCATCTATAGTCAGAACATCTTTCCTCAGATACGGAGATCAAAACTGCATCCAGTTCTCCAGTGTTGCCTGGATAATTGCAGTGAAACATCCCTGCTCCTGTACTCGACTCCTCTTACAACAAAGTAAGAAATCTGAACTCAGATTTCTCCAGTTTCCTCATTTCCCCTCCCCCCACCTTGTCTCAGTCGATTCCCTTGAACTCAGCACCGCCCTCCTAACCTGCAATCCTCTTCCTGACCTCTCCGCCCCACCCCACTCCAGCCTATCACCCTCACCTTGACCTCCTTCCACCTATCACATCTCCATCGCCCCTCCCCCAAGTCCCTCCTCCCTACCTTTTATCTTAGCCTGCCTGGCACACTCTCCTCATCCCTGATGAAGGGCTCTGGCCCGAAACATCGAATTTCCTGTTCCTTGGATGCTGCCTGACCTGCTGTGCTTTAACCAGCAACACATTTTCAGCTCCTCTTACAACAAAGGCCAACATACCATCGGCCTTCTTCACTGCCTGCTGCACCTGCATGGCTCACTCTCAGTGACAGGAATACAAGGACACCCAGGTGAAATAACTGCACAGAGGCTGGTTCCCGTCACCCTTAATTTACACGCGGCGAGTCCTTGACACTGACCCACTCCCCTCAGAGCCAGCTCTCGGGGTGTCTGACACTCCTGTTTTTAATCTGTCAGCCAGGGCTCCCTGATTGGACCAGATTAACAGCCTCCTATTCCATGGCTGACTTTGTTACAATCACTACACCAGATCTAATGGCACCTGCCCCTTTGCCAATCAATTGCCGTGCAAGTAATTATGTACTTTCCTGTTGGTGCTGCCAGCGGTGATAACCTTAACATTTATCCACATGACACTTCGCCTGCCATGCATTAGCTCACTCACTCCACTCACTGTAACATCTCTGCTTCCTCCTCACAGCTCACTCCCACCCCCACCCAGCTTTGCGTCATCTGCAAAGTTGGAAATATTACGCTTTGTTCCCTCATCCACGTCGTTACTATATTGTGAGTATTCAAGGTGCAGTGGACTCAGGGAGGGAGACTCCCTGGCTAACCCTGAAGACCATGCCCATCGAGGTAGTGAGGGTGTGAGTGGGCCAGCCTCCTGGCTCTGAGGAACATGGAGGAGACAAGTTCCAAATTGTCAGAGGAGCCTGGCGAACAGAGGAGCTTGCCCTCTCTGCATCCTTGGATCGATTTACTCGTCATGTTACAGACCCAGAGGCAGTGCCACTGCTGGGTGGGACAGGGCAGGTCAGTGTAAGTGGAGACCAGCCATCCATCCAGATTTCTACAAAGCATTGAAACCCAAACAGTAAAACACAATGGATGTTTGTGAATAGAACCAAACTAATGCAGACACTGTGGGATATCAAACAACATCAGCAGCACAGTCTCATGGAACCACACCAGAGGATTCTCACAGGTACTCTGAACAATATCTATCCCTCAGTCCACATTACCACAACATGGATTCTCTGGTCATTATCATGTTGCCGTTGGTGGGAGCTTGCTGTACAGATTGATCCTGAGGTCATCAAAGGTGCTGTGTGGAGCCCTTTCCTTCAACCCTCAGTGTTACTGTTAATGCTGCACATCCCTCAGTGTTACTATTAATACTCCACATCCCTCAGTGTTACTATTAATGCTCCACATCCCTCAGTGTTACTGTTAATGCTCCACATCCCTCAGTGTTACTGTTAATGCTCCATATCCCTCAGTGTTACTGTTAATACTCCACATCCCTCAGTGTTACTGTTAATTCTCCACATCCCTCAGTGTTATTGTTAACACTCCACAACCCTCAGTGTTACTGTTAATACTCCACATCCCTCAGTATTACTGTTAATGTTCCACATCCCTCAGTGTTATTGTTAATGCTCCATATCCCTCAGTATTACTGTTAATGTTCCACAACCCTCAGTGTTACTGTTAATACTCCACATCCCTCAGTATTACTGTTAATGCTGCACATCCCTCAGTGCTATTGTTAATGCTCCACATCCCTCAGTATTACTGTTAATACTCCACATCCCTCAGTGTTATTGTTAACGCTCCACATCCCTCAGTGTTACTGTTAATGCTGCACATCCCTCAGTGTTATTGTTAACGCTCCACATCCCTCAGTGTTACTGTTAATACTCCACAACCCACAGTGTTATTGTTAACGCTCCACATCCCTCAGTGTTACTGTTAATACTCCACATCCCTCAGTGTTACGGTTAATACTCCACATCTCTCAGTGTTAATGTTAATACTCCACATCCCTCAGTGTTATAGTTAATACTCCACATCCCTCAGTGTTACTGTTAATGTTCCACAACCCTCAGTGGTACTGTTAATACTCCACATCCCTCAGTGTTACTGTTAATGCTCCACATCCCTCAGTGTTATTGTTAATACTCCACATCCCTCAGTGGTATTGTTAATACTGCACATCCCTCAGTGTTACTATTAATGCTCCACATCACTCAGTATTACTGTTAATGCTCCACATCCCTCAGTGTTACTGTTAATGTTCCACATCCCTCAGTGTTATTGTTAATGCTCCACATCCCTCAGTATTACTGTTAATGTTCCACAACCCTCAGTGCTATTGTTAATACTCCACTTCCCTCAGTATTACTGTTAATGCTGCACATCCCTCAGTGCTATTGTTAATACTCCACTTCCCTCAGTGTTACTGTTAATACTCCACATCCCTCAGTGTTATTGTTAACGCTCCACATCCCTCAGTGTTACTGTTAATACTCCACATCCCTCAGTGTTACGGTTAATACTCCACATCTCTCAGTGTTAATGTTAATACTCCACATCCCTCAGTGTTATTGTTAATACTCCACATCCCTCAACGTTACTGTTAATGTTCCACAACCCTCAGTGGTACTGTTAATACTCCACATCCCTCAGTGTTACTGTTAATGCTCCACATCCCTCAGTGTTATTGTTAATACTCCACATCCCTCAGTGGTATTGTTAATACTCCACATCCTTCAGTGTTACTGTTAATGTTCCACAATCCTCAGTGTTACTGTTAATGCTCCACATTACTCAGTGTTATTGTTAATACTCCACATCCCTCAGTGTTACTGTTAATGTTCCACAACCCTCATTGTTACTGTAAATACTCCACATCCCTCAGTGTTATTGTTAATACTCCACATCCCTCAGTGTTATTGTTAATTCTCCACATCCCTCAGTGTTATTGTTAACACTCCACAACCCTCAGTGTTACTGTTAATACTCCACATCCCTCAGTATTACTGTTAATGTTCCACATCCCTCAGTGTTATTGTTAATGTTCCACATCCCTCAGTGTTATTGTTAATGCTCCACATCCCTCAGTATTACTGTTAATGTTCCACAACCCTCAGTGTTACTGTTAATACTCCACATCCCTCAGTATTACTGTTAATGCTGCACATCCCTCAGTGCTATTGTTAATGCTCCACTTCCCTCAGTTTTACTGTTAATACTCCACATCCCTCAGTGTTATTGTTAATGCTCCACATCCCTCAGTGTTACTGTTAATACTCCACATCCCTCAGTGTTACTATTAATGTTCCACATCCCTCATTGCTACTGTTAATGCTCCACATCCCTCAGTGTTATTGTTAATACTCCACATCCCTCAGTGTTACTGTTAATGTTCCACATCCCGCATTGTTACTGTTAATACTCCATATCCCTCAGTGTTATTGTTAATACTCCACATCCCTCAGTGTTACTGTTAATGTTCCACATCCCTCATTGTTACTGTTAATACTCCATATCCCTCAGTGTTATTGTTAATGCTCCACATCCCTCAGTGTCACTGTTAATGTTCCACATCCCTCATTGTTACTGTTAATACTCCACCTCCCTCAGTGTTACTGTTAATATTCCACAACCCTCAGTGTCACCTTTAATACTCTACCTCCCTCAGTATTACTCTTAATACCCCACATCCCTCAGTGTTACTGTTAATGTTCCACAACCCTCAGTGTTACTGTTAATACTCCACACCCCTCAGTGTTATTGTTAATGCTCCACATCCCTCAGTATTACTCTTAATACCCCACATCCCTCAGTGTTATTGTTAATACTCCACATCCTTCAGTATTACTGTTAATACTCCACAATTATTGGTGTTACTGTTAATACTCCACATCCCTCAGTATTACTGTTAATATTCCAGAACCCTCAGTATTGCTATTAATAATCCACAATCCTCAGTGTTACTGTTAATGCACTAGAACCCTCAGTATTAAGTTAATACTCCACAATCATCAGTATTACTGTTAATGATCCACAATCCTCAATATTACTGTTAATACTCCACAACCCTCAGTGTTACTATTACTAATGGTAACTCAGGGTTCCTGAACCCTTCCCAAATGAAGGGCTTATGCCTGAAACATTGACTCTCCTGCTCCTCGGATGCTGCCTGACCTGCTGTGCTTTTCCAGCACAACCCTTTTCAGCTCTCCCTCTCCCACGGCACTGTGTGACCTCTGTGAACCCTGATCTCCTTTCAAACTTGCTTTTCTCCCTCTGTGTCACGATGCTGTGAATCAGTTCCCAGCTTACAACTGTTGCTGAATCCCTGCTTTGGGACGTTCCTTCATTACGGCTCAGCCTGAACCGAACCTGTTCTCCCTCACTGTCCACTCGCTTGGGTTGCCAACAACAACCACTGTCCAGTCGCTGGGCCTTTTCCCTTCCCCACAGCCCCCACACACCCTCCCACCAACCCCACACCCCTAAACCACATCCCTCCCCACCCCACCCCATCCCCACACCTCTACCACACCTCCAAAACCCTACGCTCCCCCCTCAGTTGTGAGAAAATGATGGAGTCGACATGTTGATATTATCTCCTCTGATGGTGGTTTGGATCACAAGGGGATAGCGCCATCAGGTTGAAGTGAGGATACTGAGGAGTGAAACCAGGAAAGTCATTGTCAGGTAGGCCCCACTGGAGACCTACAACACACTTCCCCCAAAAAGACAGGAGACCCTGGGGATTAACTAAAGTCTTTTGTGGGTGAGATGGACAGATTTTACCTTGATATGATTGTCATTTGATCTGGATTGCAGTGAGTGAACAAAGCTGAGGCACTTGAGTGATAGAACAGCTTCAAGGGGCTGAATGGCCTCCAGCTACACGTGTGTGTCTTTAACAGTGAAAGATGTGAAAGAAATAAGAGCAGTGTTTTTGCTGCAAAGCTGTTATGAACTTGGCTTGATTGTTAAATGTGGCGTTATTGATGCTAATCTTCTCCACCCCCTCCAGATTCGGACAGTCTGTCCAGCCCCACACACCTGAGCCTGAGTTTGTCGGAGGGCGATGAGCAGTTGGACAGGTTACAGCAGGTGGAGATTGCAAGGACAATGCCAATGTCGCAGTGGAAAGCGGGCACCGTCCAGGCCTGGCTGGAAGTTGTCATGGCGATGCCAATGTACATCAAATCCTGCACGGAGAACGTCAAAAGTGGCAGGGTAAGAATAGGACCCTCAGCCAACTGTCATCGTTCCTGGGCCCTGAGTGGGGAATAGTCAGCGTTCACAGAGACCAGGGTGGGATTACTGCTGGAATAACAAGCCGTGCATTCAGAATGTGAAGTGTAGGCCAGTGAGGATCTGGATTGGCCGGACACAGGGATAGGGAGGCGGGGCATGTTATTTCAGGATTAACAGAATG